>NC_060174.1:112389893-112524846 GCF_021184085.1 Oncorhynchus gorbuscha | reverse complement strand
TAATATAGACAGTAGTTCTGGCTGGTCTGTCATAATATAATAGAGACAGTAGATCTAGCTGGTCTGTCATATTATAATAGAGACAGTAGATCTAGCTGGTCTGTCATAATATGATAGATACAGGAGATCTAGCTGCTCTGTCATGATATAATATAGACAGTAGATCTAGCTGGTCTCTCATGTTTTAATAGGGACAGTAGATCTAGCTGGTCTGTCATAATATAATATAGATTGTAGATCTAGCTGGTCTGTCATAATATAATAGAGACAGTAGATCTAGCTGGTCTGTCATATTATAATAGAGACAGTAGATCTAGCTGGTCTGTCATAATATAATAGAGACAGTAGATCTAGCTGGTCTGTTATAATATGATATAGACAGTAGATGTAGCTGGTCTGTCATATTATAATAGAGACAGTAGATCTAGCTGGTCTGTCATAATATAATAGAGATAGATACAGTAGATCTAGCTGGTTTGTCATAATATAATAGAGACAGTAGATCTAGCTGGTCTGTCATAATATAATAGAGACAGTAGATCTAGCTGGTCTGTCATAATATAATATAGACAGTAGATCTAGCTGGTCTGTCATAATATGATAGATACAGGAGATCTAGCTGCTCTGTCATTATATAATATAGACAGTAGATCTAGCTGGTCTGTCATGTTATAATAGGGACAGTAGATCTAGCTGGTCTGTCATAATATAATAGAGACAGTAGATCTAGCTGGTCTGTCATAATATAATAGATACAGGAGATCTACAGTAGATCTAGCTGGTCTCTGTCATAGCTGGTCTGTATAATAATAGAGACAGTAGATCTAGCTGGTCTGTCATGTTTATAATAGAGACAGTAGATCTAGCTGGTCTGTCATAATATAATAGAGACAGTAGATCTAGCTGGTCTGTCATAATATAAATATAATAGCTGGTCTGAGACAGTAGATCTAGCTGGTCTGTCATAATATAATAGAGACAGTAGATCTAGCTGGTCTGTCATAATATAATAGAGACAGTAGATCTAGCTGGTCTGTCATAATATAATAGACAGTAGATCTAGCTGGTCTGTCATAATATAATATAGACAGTGATCTAGCTGGTCTGTCATATTATAATAGAGACAGTAGATCTAGCTGGTCTGTCATAATATAATAGAGACAGTAGATCTAGCTGGTCTGTCATAATATGATAGAGACATAGATCTAGCTGGTCTGTCATAATATACATAGAGATATAATAGAGACAGTAGATCTAGCTGGTCTGTCATAATATAATAGAGACAGTAGATCTAGCTGGTCTGTCATAATATAATAGAGACAGTAGATCTAGCTGGTCTGTCATAATATAATATAGACAGTAGATCTAGCTGGTCTGTCATAATATAATAGACAGTAGATCTAGCTGGTCTGTCATATTATAATATAGACAGTAGATCTAGCTGGTCTGTCATAATATAATATAGACAGTAGATCTAGCTGGTCTGTCATAATATAATAGAGACAGTAGATCTAGCTGGTCTGTCATAATATAATAGAGACAGTAGATCTAGCTGATCTCTGTCATAATATAATATAGACAGTAGATCTAGCTGGTCTCTCATGTTTATAATAGGACAGTAGACAGTAGATCTAGCTGGTCTGTCATAATATAATAGAGACAGTAGATCTAGCTGGTCTGTGTCATAATATAATAGAGACAGTAGATCTAGCTGGTCTGTCATTATATAATATAGACAGTAGATCTAGCTGGTCTGTCATGTTATAATAGGGACAGTAGATCTAGCTGGTCTGTCATAATATAATAGACAGTAGATCTAGCTGGTCTGTCATAATATAATAGAGACAGTAGATCTAGCTGGTCTGTCATGTCAGTAGATAGCTGGTCTGTCATAATATAATAGAGAATAGAGACAGTAGATCTAGCTGGTCTGTCATAATATAATAGAGACAGTAGATCTAGCTGGTCTGTCATAATATAATAGAGACAGTAGATCTAGCTGGTCTGTCATAATATAATATAGACAGTAGATCTATCATGTTTTAATAGGGACAGTAGATCTAGCTGGTCTGTCATAATATAATATAATAGCTAGATAATAGTAGATCTAGCTGGTCTGTCATAATATAATAGAGACAGTAGATCTAGCTGGTCTGTCATAATATAATATAATAGACAGTAGATCTAGCTGGTCTGTCATAATATAATAGAGACAGTAGATCTAGCTGGTCTGTCATAATATAATAGAGTAGATCTAGCTGGTCTGTCATAATATAATAGAGACAGTAGATCTAGCTGGTCTGTCATAATATAATAGAGACAGTAGATCTAGCTGGTCTGTCATATATAATATAGATAGAGACAGTAGATCTAGCTGGTCTGTCATAATATAATAGAGACAGTAGATCTAGCTGGTCTGTCATAATATAATATAGACAGTAGATCTAGCTGGTCTGTCATATATAATAGATAGACAGTAGATCTAGCTGGTCTGTCATATAATATAATATAGACAGTAGATCTAGCTGGTCTGTCATGTTATAATAGGGACAGTAGATCTAGCTGGTCTGTCATAATATAATAGAGACAGTAGATCTAGCTGGTCTGTCATAATATAATAGAGACAGTAGATCTAGCTGGTCTGTCATTATATAATAGAGACAGTAGATCTAGCTGGTCTGTCATGTTATAATAGAGACAGTAGATCTAGCTGGTCTGTCATAATATAATAGAGACAGTAGATCTAGCTGGTCTGTCATAATATAATATAGAGCTGGTCTGTCATAATATAACGGATGCTGGTCTGTCATATATAATATAATATAGACAGTAGATCTAGCTGGTCTGTCATAATATAATAGAGACAGTAGATCTAGCTGGTCTGTCATAATATAATAGATACAGTAGATCTAGCTGGTCTGTCATTATATAATATAGACAGTAGATCTAGCTGGTCTGTCATAATATAATAGATCTAGCTGGTCTGTCATAGACAGTAGATCTAGCTGGTCTGTCATAATATAATAGAGACAGTAGATCTAGCTGGTCTGTCATAATATGATAGAGACAGTAGATCTAGCTGGTCTGTCATTATATAATCTAGCTGGTCTGTCAGACAGTAGATCTAGCTGGTCTGTCATTTTATAATAGGGACAGTAGATCTAGCTGGTCTGTCATAATATAATAGAGACAGTAGATCTAGCTGGTCTGTCATAATATAATAGAGACAGTAGATCTAGCTGGTCTGTCATATATAATAGAGACAGTAGATCTAGCTGGTCTGTCATAATATAATAGAGACAGTAGATCTAGCTGGTCTGTCATAATATAATAGAGACAGTAGATCTAGCTGGTCTGTCATAATATAATAGAGACAGTAGATCTAGCTGGTCTGTCATAATATAATAGAGACAGTAGATCTAGCTGGTCTGTCATAATATAATAGAGACAGTAGATCTAGCTGTCTGTATGTATATAGACAGTAGATCTAGCTGGTCTGTCATAATATAATAGACAGTAGATCTAGCTGGTCTGTCATAATATAATAGAGATCAGCTGGTCTGTCAGATCTAGCTGGTCTGTCATAATATAATAGAGACAGTAGATCTAGCTGGTCTGTCATAATATAATAGACAGTAGATCTAGCTGGTCTGTCATAATATAATAGAGACAGTAGAGCTGGTCTGTCAATAGACAGTAGATCTAGCTGGTCTGTCATAATATAATAGACAGTAGACAGTAGATCTAGCTGGTCTGTCATAATATAATAGAGACAGTAGATCTAGCTGGTCTGTCATAATATAATAGAGACAGTAGATCTAGCTGGTCTGTCACAGTAGATCTAGCTGGTCTGTCATAATATAATAGAGACAGTAGATCTAGCTGGTCTGTCATAATATAATAGAGACAGTAGATCTAGCTGGTCTGTCATAATATCTAGCTGGATCTCTGTCTCATATATAATATCTAGACAGTAGATCTAGCTGGTCTGTCATAATATAATAGTAGATCTAGCTGGTCTGTCATAGACAGTAGATCTAGCTGGTCTGTCATAATATAATAGAGACAGTAGATCTAGCTGGTCTGTCATAATATAATAGAGACAGTAGATCTAGCTGGTCTGTCATAATATAATATAGATAGTAGATCTAGCTGGTCTGTCATAATATAATAGAGACAGTAGATCTAGCTGGTCTGTCATAATATAATAGAGACAGTAGATCTAGCTGTCTGTCTGTCATAATATGTCATAGATACAGTAGATCTAGCTGGTCTGTCATATATAATATAGACAGTAGATCTAGCTGGTCTGTCATGTTATAATAGAGACAGTAGATCTAGCTGGTCTGTCATAATATAATATAGACAGTAGATCTAGCTGGTCTGTCATAATATAATAGAGACAGTAGATCTAGCTGGTCTGTCATAATATAATAGAGACAGTAGATCTAGCTGGTCTGTCATATTATAATAGAGACAGTAGATCTAGCTGGTCTGTCATAATATAATAGAGACAGTAGATCTAGCTGGTCTGTCATAATATATATAGACAGTAGATCTAGCTGGTCTGTCATAATATAATAGAGACAGTAGATCTAGCTGGTCTGTCATAATATAATAGAGACAGTAGATCTAGCTGGTCTGTCATAATATGATAGAGACAGTAGATCTAGCTGGTCTGTCATAATATATAATATAGACAGTAGATCTAGCTGGTCTGTCATAATATAATAGAGACAGTAGATCTAGCTGGTCTGTCATAATATAATAGAGACAGTAGATCTAGCTGGTCTGTCATAATATAATAGAGACAGTAGATCTAGCTGGTCTGTCATAGATCTAGCTATAATATAGATAGAGACAGTAGATCTAGCTGGTCTGTCATAATATAATAGAGACAGTAGATCTAGCTGGTCTGTCATAATATAATATAGACAGTAGATCTAGCTGGTCTGTCATATTATAAAGAGACAGTAGATCTAGCTGGTCTGTCATAATATAATAGAGACAGTAGATCTAGCTGGTCTGTCATAATAGATAGAGACAGTAGATCTAGCTGGTCTGTCATAATATAATAGAGACATAGACTAGCTAGTCATAATATAATAGAGACAGTAGATCTAGCTGGTCTGTCATAATATAATAGAGACAGTAGAGATCTAGCTGGTCTGTCATAATATAATAGAGACAGTAGATCTAGCTGGTCTGTCATAATATAATAGAGACAGTAGATCTAGCTGGTAATCATGTTTTAATAGACAGTAGATCTAGCTGGTCTGTCATAATATAATAGAGACAGTAGATCTAGCTGGTCTGTCATATATATAGAGATAGATAGATCTAGCTGGTCTGTCATAATATAATAGAGACAGTAGATCTAGCTGGTCTGTCATAATATAATAGGGACAGTAGATCTAGCTGGTCTGTCATAATATAATAGAGACAGTAGATCTAGCTGGTCTGTCATAATATAATAGATACAGGAGATCTAGCTGCTCTGTCATATATATAATATAGACAGTAGATCTAGCTGGTCTGTCATAATATAATAGGGACAGTAGATCTAGCTGGTCTGTCATAATATAATAGAGACAGTAGATCTAGCTGGTCTGTCATAATATAATAGATAGACAGTAGATCTAGCTGGTCTGTCATCTGTATAATAATAGAGACAGTAGATCTAGCTGGTCTGTCATAATATAATAGAGACAGTAGATCTAGCTGGTCTGTCATAATATAATAGAGACAGTAGATCTAGCTGGTCTGTCATAATATGATAGAGACAGGAGATCTAGCTGGTCTGTCATAATATAATATAGACAGTAGATCTAGCTGGTCTGTCATGTTATAATAGGGACAGTAGATCTAGCTGGTCTGTCATAATATAATATAGAGACAGTAGATCTAGCTGGTCTGTCATAATATAATAGAGACAGTAGATCTAGCTGGTCTGTCATAATATAATAGAGACAGTAGATCTAGCTGGTCTGTAGCTGGTCTGATCTAGCTGGTCTGTCATATATAATATAATAGAGACAGTAGATCTAGCTGGTCTGTAATATAATAGAGACATATAGTCTGTCATAATATAATAGTAGATCTAGCTGGTCTGTCATAATATAATAGAGACAGTAGATCTAGCTGGTCTGTCATAATATAATAGAGACAGTAGATCTAGCTGGTCTGTCATAATATAGCTGGTCTGTCATAATATAATAGAGACAGTAGATCTAGCTGGTCTGTCATAATATAATATAGACAGTAGATCTAGCTGGTCTGTCATAATATAATAGAGACAGGAGATCTAGCTGGTCTGTCATTATATAATATAGACAGTAGATCTAGCTGGTCTGTCATGTTATAATAGAGACAGTAGATCTAGCTGGTCTGTCATAATATAATAGAGACAGTAGATCTAGCTGGTCTGTCATAATATAATAGAGACAGTAGATCTAGCTGGTCTGTCATAATATAATAGAGACAGTAGATCTAGCTGGTCTGTAGATCTAGCTGGTCTGTCATAATATAATAGAGACAGTAGATCTAGCTGGTCTGTCATAATATAATATAATAGATCCATGGAACTGGTAGATCTAGCTGGTCTGTCATAATATAATAGAGACAGTAGATCTAGCTGGTCTGTCATAATATAATAGAGACAGTAGATCTAGCTGGTCTGTCATAATATAATAGAGACAGTAGATCTAGCTGGTCTGTCATATCATAATATAACAGTAGATCTAGCTGGTCTGTCAGTTATAATAGAGACAGTAGATCTAGCTGGTCTGTCATAATATAATAGAGACAGTAGATCTAGCTGGTCTGTCATAATATAATAGAGACAGTAGATCTAGCTGCTCTGTCATTATATAATATAGACAGTAGATCTAGCTGGTCTGTCATCATGTTTTAATAGGGACAGTAGATCTAGCTGGTCTGTCATAATATAATAGAGACAGTAGATCTAGCTGGTCTGTCATAATATAATAGAGACAGTAGATCTGGCTGGTCTGTCATAATATAATATAGACAGTAGATCTAGCTGGTCTGTCATGTTTTAATAGGGACAGTAGATCTAGCTGGTCTGTCATAATATAATAGAGACAGTAGATCAGCTGGCTGGTCTGTCATAATATATAGATACAGGTAGATCTAGCTGGTCTGTCATTATATAATATAGACAGTAGATCTAGCTGGTCTGTCATGTTTTAATAGGGACAGTAGATCTAGCTGGTCTGTCATAATATAATAGAGACAGTAGATCTAGCTGGTCTGTCATAATATAATAGAGACAGTAGATCTAGCTGGTCTGTCATAATATAATAGAGACAGTAGATCTAGCTGGTCTGTCATAATATAATAGAGACAGTAGATCTAGCTGGTCTGTCATAATATAATAGAGACAGTAGATCTAGCTGGTCTGTATAATAGATAGTAGATCTAGCTGGTCTGTCATAATATAATAGAGACAGTAGATCTAGCTGGTCTGTCATAATATAATATAGATAGTAGATCTAGCTGGTCTGTCATAATATAATATAGACAGTAGATCTAGCTGGTCTGTCATAATATAATATAGACAGTAGATCTAGCTGGTCTGTCATAATATAATAGAGACAGTAGATCTAGCTGGTCTGTCATAATATAATAGAGACAGTAGATCTAGCTGGTCTGTCATAATATAATAGAGACAGTAGATCTAGCTGGTCTGTCATAATATAATAGAGACAGTAGATCTAGCTGGTCTGTCATAATATAATAGAGACAGTAGATCTAGCTGGTCTGTCATAATATAGATAGAGACAGTCTAGATCTATATGGTCTGTCATAGCTGGTATCATAATATAGAGACAGTAGATCTAGCTGGTCTGTCATAATATAATAGAGACATAGATCTAGCTGGTCTGTCATAATATAATAGTAGATCAGTAGATCTAGCTGGTCTGTCATAATATAATAGAGACAGTAGATCTAGCTGGTCTGTCATAATATAATAGATACAGTAGATCTAGCTGTCTGTCATATATAATATAGACAGTAGATCTAGCTGGTCTGTCATGTTTTAATAGGGACAGTAGATCTAGCTGGTCTGTCATAATATAATAGAGACAGTAGATCTAGCTGGTCTGTCATAATATGATAGATACAGGAGATCTAGCTGCTCTGTCATTATATAATATAGACAGTATCTAGCTGGTCTGTCATGTTTATAATAGAGACAGTAGATCTAGCTGGTCTGTCATAATATAATAGAGACAGTCTAGATCTAGCTGGTCTGTCATAATATAATAGAGACAGTAGATCTAGCTGGTCTGTCATAATATAATAGAGACAGTAGATCTAGCTGGTCTGTCATAATATAATAGAGACAGTAGATCTAGCTGGTCTGTCATAATATAATAGATACAGAGATCTAGCTGGTCTGTCATAATATAATAGAGACAGTAGATCTAGCTGGTCTGTCATAATATAATAGAGACAGTAGATCTAGCTGGTCTGTCATAATATAATAGAGACAGTAGATCTAGCTGGTCTGTCATAATATAATAGAGACAGTAGATCTAGCTGGTCTGTCATAATATAATATAGACAGTAGATCTAGCTGGTCTCTCATGTTTTAATAGGGACAGTAGATCTAGCTGGTCTGTCATAATATAATAGAGACAGTAGATCTGGCTGGTCTGTCATAATATAATATAGACAGTAGATCTAGCTGGTCTGTCATAATATAATAGAGACAGTAGATCTAGCTGGTCTGTCATAATATGATAGATACAGTAGATCTAGCTGGTCTGTCATAATATAATAGAGACAGTAGATCTAGCTGGTCTGTCATAATATAATAGAGACAGTAGATCTAGCTGGTCTGTCATAATATAATAGAGACAGTAGATCTAGCTGGTCTGTCATAATATAATAGACAGTAGACAGTAGATCTAGCTGGTCTGTCATAATATAATATAGACAGTAGATCTAGCTGGTCTGTCATATTATAATAGAGACAGTAGATCTAGCTGGTCTGTCATAATATAATAGAGACAGTAGATCTAGCTGGTCTGTCATAATATAATAGAGACAGTAGATCTAGCTGGTCTGTCATAATATAATAGAGAGACAGTAGATCTAGCTGGTCTGTCATAATATAATAGAGGCAGTAGATCTAGCTGGTCTGTCATAATATAATAGAGACAGTAGATCTAGCTGGTCTGTCATAATATAATAGACAGTAGATCTAGCTGGTCTGTCATAATATAATAGAGACAGTAGATCTAGCTGGTCTGTCATGTTTTATAATATAGATAGCTGGTCTGAGACAGTAGATCTAGCTGGTCTGTCATAATATAATAGAGACAGTAGATCTAGCTGGTCTGTCATAATATAATAGAGACAGTAGATCTAGCTGGTCTGTCATAATATAATAGAGACAGTAGACAGTAGATCTAGCTGGTCTGTCATAATATAATAGAGACAGTAGATCTAGCTGGTCTGTCATAATATAATAGAGACAGTAGATCTAGCTGGTCTGTCATAATATAATAGAGACAGTAGATCTAGCTGGTCTGTCATAATATAATAGAGACAGTAGATCTAGCTGGTCTGTCATAATATAATAGATACAGTAGATCTAGCTGGTCTGTCATAATATAATATAGACAGTAGATCTAGCTGGTCTCTCATGTTTTAATAGGGACAGTAGATCTAGCTGGTCTGTCATAATATAATATAGATTGTAGATCTAGCTGGTCTGTCATAATATAATAGAGACAGTAGATCTAGCTGGTCTGTCATGTTATAATGGAGACAGTAGATCTAGCTGGTCTGTCATATTATAATAGAGACAGTAGATCTCGCTGGTCTGTCATAATATAATAGAGACAGTAGATCTAGCTGGTCTGTCATAATATAATATAGACAGTAGATCTAGCTGGTCTGTCATAATATAATAGAGACAGTAGATCTAGCTGGTCTGTCATAATATAATAGAGACAGTAGATCTAGCTGGTCTGTCATAATATAATAGAGACAGTAGATCTAGCTGGTCTGTCATAATATAGATCTAGCTGGTCTGTCAGATATAATAGAGACAGTAGATCTAGCTGGTCTGTCATAATATAATAGAGACAGTAGATCTAGCTGGTCTGTCATAATATAATAGAGACAGTAGATCTAGCTGGTCTGTCATGTTATATAATAGAGACAGTAGATCTAGCTGGTCTGTCATAATATAATAGAGACAGTAGATCTAGCTGGTCTGTCATAATATAATAGAGACAGTAGATCTAGCTGGTCTGTCATAATATAATATAGATATAGAGCTGGTCTGTCAGTAGATCTAGCTGGTCTGTCATATAATAGAGACAGTAGATAGCTGGTCTGTCACAGTAGATCTAGCTGGTCTGTCATAATATAATAGAGACAGTAGATCTAGCTGGTCTGTCATAATATAATAGAGACAGTAGATCTAGCTGGTCTGTCATTATATAATATAGACAGTAGATCTAGCTGGTCTCTCATGTTTTAATAGGGACAGTAGATCTAGCTGGTCTGTCATAATATAATAGAGACAGTAGATCTAGCTGGTCTGTCATAATATAATAGAGACAGTAGATCTAGCTGGTCTGTCATAATATAATATAGACAGTAGATCTAGCTGGTCTGTCATAATATAATAGAGACAGTAGATCTAGCTGGTCTGTCATAATATAATAGAGACAGTAGATCTAGCTGGTCTGTCATAATATGATAGATACAGGAGATCTAGCTGCTCTGTCATGATATAATATAGACAGTAGATCTAGCTGGTCTCTCATGTTTTAATAGGGACAGTAGATCTAGCTGGTCTGTCATAATATAATAGAGACAGTAGATCTAGCTGGTCTGTATATAAGAGACAGTAGATCTAGCTGGTCTGTCATATTATAATAGAGACAGTAGATCTAGCTGGTCTGTCATAATATAATAGAGACAGTAGATCTAGCTGGTCTGTCATAATATAATAGAGACAGTAGATCTAGCTGGTCTGTCATAATATATAGAGACAGTAGATCTAGCTGGTCTGTCATAATATAGATCTAGCTGATCTAGCTGGTCTGTCATAATATAATAGAGACAGTAGATCTAGCTGGTCTGTCATAATATGATAGATACAGTAGATCTAGCTGGTTTGTCATAATATAATAGAGACATAGAGGCAGTAGATCTATCTGGTCTGTCATAATATAATATAGACAGTAGATCTAGCTGGTCTGTCATAATATGATAGATACAGGAGATCTAGCTGCTCTGTCATTATATAATATAGACAGTAGATCTAGCTGGTCTCTCATGTTTTAATAGGGACAGTAGATCTAGCTGGTCTGTCATAATATAATAGAGACAGTAGATCTAGCTGGTCTGTCATAATATAATAGATACAGTAGATCTAGCTGGTCTGTCATAATATAATATAGACAGTAGATCTAGCTGGTCTGTCATGTTATAATAGAGACAGTAGATCTAGCTGGTCTGTCATAATATAATAGAGACAGTAGATCTAGCTGGTCTGTCATAATATAATAGAGACAGTAGATCTAGCTGGTCTGTCATAATATAATATAGACAGTAGATCTCTGGTCTGTCATGTTTATAATAGAGACAGTAGATAGCTGGTCTGTCATAATATATATAGGACAGTAGATCTAGCTGGTCTGTCATAATATAATAGAGACAGTAGATCTGGCTGGTCTGTCATAATATAATAGATACAGTTGATCTAGCTGGTCTGTCATAGTATAATAGAGACAGTAGATCTAGCTGGTCTGTCATAATATAATAGAGACAGTAGATCTAGCTGGTCTGTCATAATATAATAGAGACAGTAGATCTAGCTGGTCTGTCATAATATAATAGAGACAGTAGATCTATGGTCTGTCTAGATCTAGCTGGTCTGTCATAATATAATATGGTCTGTCATAATATAATATAATAGTAGACAGTAGATAGAGACAGTAGATCTAGCTGGTCTGTCATAATATAATCAGTAGATAGCTGGTCTGTCATAATATAATAGAGACAGTAGATCTAGCTGGTCTGTCATAATATAATATAGACAGAGCAATATAATAGAGACAGTAGATCATAATATAATAGAGACAGTAGATCTAGCTGGTCTGTCATAATAGATATCTAATATAGATCTAGCTGGTCTGTCATAATATAATAGAGACAGTAGATCTGGTCTGTCATAATATAATAGAGACAGTAGATCTAGCTGGTCTGTCATATATAATATAGACAGTAGATCTAGCTGGTCTGTCATAATATAATAGACAGTAGATCTAGCTGGTCTGTCATAATATAATAGAGACAGTAGATAGCTGGTCTGTCATAATATAATAGAGACAGTAGATCTAGCTGGTCTGTCATATATAATCAGTAGATCTAGCTGGTCTGCTAGAGACAGTAGATCTAGCTGGTCTGTCATAATATAATAGAGACAGTAGATCTAGCTGGTCTGTCATAATATAATAGAGACAGTAGATCTCTGGTCTGTCATGTTATAATAGGTAGACAGTCATAATATAGCGGATTGGTCTGTCATAATATAATAATAGAGACAGTAGATCTAGCTGGTCTGTCATATTATAATAGAGACAGTAGATCTAGCTGGTCTGTCATAATATAATATATAATAGACAGATAGATCTAGCTGGTCTGTCATTATATAATGAGACAGTAGATCTAGCTGGTCTGTCATGTTTATAATATAGACTAGCTGGTCTGTAGATCTAGCTGGCTGGTCTGTCTGTCATAATATAATAGAGACATAGATCTAGACAGTAGATCTAGCTGGTCTGTCATAATATATAATATAAGCTGGTCTAGACAGTAGATCTAGCTGGTCTGTAGACAGTAGATCTAGCTGGTGACAGTAGCTCAGGAGACAGTAGATCTAGCTGGTCTGTCTAGACAGTAGATCTAGCTGGTCTGTCATATATATCATAATATAATAGAGATAGATCTAGCTGGTCTGTCATAATATAATAGAGAGCTGGTCTGTCATAATATAATATAGACAGTAGATCTAGCTGGTCTGGACAGTAGATCTAGCTGGTCTGTCATAATATAATAGAGACAGTAGATCTAGACAGTAGATCTAGCTGGTCTGTCATAATATAATAGAGACAGTAGATCTAGCTGGTCTGTCATAATATAATAGAGACAGCAGTGCTGGTCTGGTCTGTCTGTCATAATATAATAGAGTAGACAGGTCTGTCATAATATAATAGATCTAGCTGGTCTGTCATAATATAATAGAGACAGTAGATCTAGCTGGTCTGTAATAGAGACAGTAGATCTAGCTGGTCTGTCATAATATAATAGAGACAGTAGATCTAGCTGGTCTGTCATAATATGATAGATACAGTAGATCTAGCTGGTCTGTCATAATATAATATAGCTGGTCTGTCATGTTTTAATAGGGACAGTAGATCTAGCTGGTCTGTCATAATATAATAGAGACAGTAGATCTAGCTGGTCTGTCATAATAGACAGTAGATATAATAGACAGTAGATCTAGCTGGTCTGTCATGTTATAATAGGACAGTAGATCTAGCTGGTCTATATAATAGAGACAGTAGATCTAGCTGGTCTGTCATAATATAATATAGACAGTAGATCTATCATAATAGGGACAGTAGATCTAGCTGGTCTGTCATAATATATATATAGAGACAGTAGATCTAGCTGGTCTGTCATAATATAATAGAGACAGTAGATCTAGCTGGTCTGTCATAATATAATAGAGACAGTAGATCTAGCTGGTCTGTCATAATATAATAGAGACAGTAGATCTAGCTGGTCTGTCATAATATAATATAAACAGTAGATCTAGCTGGTCTGTCATAATATAATAGAGACAGTAGATCTAGCTGGTCTGTCATAATATAATAGAGACAGTAGATCTAGCTGGTCTGTCATAATATAATAGAGACAGTAGATCTAGCTGGTCTGTCATAATATAATATACAGTAGATCTAGCTGGTCTGTCATAATATAATAGAGACAGTAGATCTAGCTGGTCTGTCATAATATAATAGACAGTAGATCTAGCTGGTCTGTCATAATATAATATAGACAGTAGATCTAGCTGTCTGTCATGGTCATTATATAATATAGACAGTAGATCTAGCTGGTCTGTCATAATATAATAGAGACAGTAGATCTAGCTGGTCTGTCATAATATAATAGAGACAGTAGATCTAGCTGGTCTGTCATATATAATATAGACAGTAGATCTAGCTGGTCTGTCATGTATAATATAGACAGTAGAGCTGGTCTGTCATGTTATAATAGAGACAGTAGATCTAGCTGGTCTGTCATAATATAATAGAGACAGTAGATCTAGCTGGTCTGTCATAATATAATAGAGACAGTAGATCTAGCTGGTCTGTCATAATATAATAGAGACAGTAGATCTAGCTGGTCTGTCATAATATAATAGAGACAGTAGATCTAGCTGGTCTGTCATAATATAATAGAGACAGTAGATAGCTGGTCTGTCATATTATAATAGAGACAGTAGATCTAGCTGGTCTGTCATAATATAATAGAGACAGTAGATCTAGCTGGTCTGTCATAATATAATAGAGACAGTAGATCTAGCTGGTCTGTCATATATATAATACAGTAGATCTAGCTGGTCTGTCATAATATAATATAGACAGTAGATCTAGCTAGTCATAATATAATCTATCTAGCTGGTCTGTCATAATATAATAGAGACAGTAGATCTAGCTGGTCTGTCATAATATAATAGATACAGGAGATCTAGCTGTCTGTCATTATATAATATAGACAGTAGATCTAGCTGGTCTGTCATAATATAATAGACAGTAGATCTAGCTGGTCTGTCATATATAATAGAGACAGTAGATCTAGATCTAGCTGGTCTGTCATAATATAATAGATAGACTGTCATAATATGATAGATACAGAGATCTAGCTGCTCTGTCTGTCAGTAGATATAATATAGACAGTAGATCAGTAGATAGCTGGTCTGTCATGTTATAATAGAGACAGTAGATCTAGCTGGTCTGTCATAATATAACAGAGACAGTAGATCTAGCTGGTCTGTCATAATATAATAGAGACAGTAGATCTAGCTGGTCTGTCATTATATAATATAGACAGTAGATCTAGCTGGTCTGTCATAATATAATAGAGACAGTAGATCTAGCTGGTCTGTCATAATATAATAGAGACAGTAGATCTAGCTGGTCTGTCATAATATAATAGATACAGTAGATCTAGCTGGTCTGTCATAATATAATAGAGACAGTAGATCTAGCTGGTCTGTCATAATATAATATAATAGAGACAGTAGATCTAGCTGGTCTGTCATAATATAATAGAGACAGTAGATCTAGCTGGTCTGTCATAATATAATAATAGTAGATAGATACAGTAGATCTAGCTGGTCTGTCATAATATAATAGAGACAGTAGATCTAGCTGCTCTGTCTAGATCTAGCTGGTCTCTCATGTTTTAATAGGGACAGTAGATCTAGCTGGTCTGTCATAATATAATATAGACAGTAGATCTAGCTGGTCTGTCATAATATAATAGAGAGACAGTAGATCTAGCTGGTCTGTCATATTATAATAGAGACAGTAGATCTAGCTGGTCTGTCATAATATAATAGAGACAGTAGATCTAGCTGGTCTGTCATATATATAGAGACATAGAGACAGTAGATCTAGCTGGTCTGTCATAATATAATAGAGACAGTAGATCTAGCTGGTCTGTCATAATATAATAGAGACAGTAGATCTAGCTGGTCTGTCATAATATAATAGATCATAGATATAGATCTAGCTGGTCTGTCATAATATAATAGAGACAGTAGATCTAGCTGGTCTGTCATAATATAATAGAGACAGTAGATCTAGCTGGTCTGTCATAATATGATAGATACAGTAGATCTAGCTGGTCTGTCATATATAATATAGACAGTAGATCTAGCTGGTCTGTCATGTTATAATAGGGACAGTAGATCTAGCTGGTCTGTCATAATATAATAGACAGAGATCTAGATCTAGCTGGTCTGTCATAATATGATAGATACAGGAGATCTAGCTGCTCTGTCATATATAATATAGACAGTAGATCTAGCTGGTCTGTCATGTTATAATAGACAGTAGGGACAGTAGATCTAGCTGGTCTGTCATAATATAATAGAGACAGTAGATCTAGCTGGTCTGTCATAATATAATAGAGACAGTAGATCTAGCTGGTCTGTCATAATATAATAGAGACAGTAGATCTAGCTGGTCTGTCATAATATAATAGAGACAGTAGATCTAGCTGGTCTGTCATAATATAATAGAGACAGTAGATCTAGCTGGTCTGTCATATATAATATAGACAGTAGATCTAGCAGTAGATCTAGAGACAGTAGATCTAGTCTGTCATAATATATAATAGCTGGTCTGTCATTATATAATAGACAGTAGATCTAGCTGGTCTGTCATGTTAATAATAGACAGTAGATCTAGCTGGTCTGTCATAATATAATAGAGACAGTAGATCTAGCTGGTCTGTCATAATATGATAGATACAGGAGATCTAGCTGCTCTGTCATTATATAATATAGACAGTAGATCTAGCTGTCTCTCATAGCTGGTTTTAATAGAGACAGTAGATCTAGCTGGTCTGTCATAATATAATAGAGACAGTAGATCTAGCTGGTCTGTCATAATATAATAGAGACAGTAGATCTAGCTGGTCTGTCATAATATAATAGAGACAGTAGATCTAGCTGGTCTGTCATAATATAATAGAGACAGTAGATCTAGCTGGTCTGTCATAATATAATAGAGACAGTAGATCTAGCTGGTCTGTCATAATATAATAGAGACAGTAGATCTAGCTGGTCTGTCATAATAATAAGACAGAGAGCTGGTCAGTAGATCTAGCTGGTCTGTCATAATATAATAGAGACAGTAGATCTAGCTGGTCTGTCATAATATAATAGAGACAGTAGATCTAGCTGGTCTGTCATAATATAATAGAGACAGTAGATCTAGCTGGTCTGTCATAGCTGGTCTGTCATATAATAGAGACAGTAGATCTAGCTGGTCTGTCATAATATGATAGATACAGTAGATCTAGCTGGTCTGTCATAATATAATAGACATAGACAGATCTAGCTGGTCTGTCATAATATAATAGAGACAGTAGATCTAGCTGGTCTGTCATAATATAATAGAGACAGTAGATCTAGCTGGTCTGTCATAATATAATAGAGACAGTAGATCTAGCTGGTCTGTCATAATATAATAGAGACAGTAGATCTAGCTGGTCTGTCATAATATAATAGAGACAGTAGATCTAGCTGGTCTGTCATAATATAATAGAGACAGTAGATAGCTAGTCTGGTCTGTCATAATATAATAGAGACAGTAGATCTAGCTGGTCTGTCATAATATAATAGAGACAGTAGATCTAGCTGGTCTGTCATAATATAATAGAGACAGTAGATCTAGCTGGTCTGTCATAATATAATATAGACAGTAGATCTAGCTGGTCTGTCATAATATAATAGAGACAGTAGATCTAGCTGGTCTGTCAATATAATAGATCTAGCTGGTCTGTCATATTATAATAGAGACAGTAGACAGTAGATCTAGCTGGTCTGTCATAATATGATAGATACAGGAGATCTAGCTGCTCTGTCATTATATAATATAGACAGTAGATCTAGCTGGTCTCTCATGTTATAATAGGGACAGTAGATCTAGCTGGTCTGTCATAATATAGATAGCTGGTCTGTCATAATATAATAGAGACAGTAGATCTAGCTGGTCTGTCTGTCATAATATAATAGAGACAGTAGATCTAGCTGGTCTGTCTGTATAATAGAGACAGTAGATCTAGCTGGTCTGTCATATTATAATAGAGACAGTAGATCTAGCTGGTCTGTCATAATATAATAGAGACAGTAGATCTAGCTGGTCTGTCATAATATGATAGAGACAGTAGATCTAGCTGGTCTGTCATAATATAATAGAGACAGTAGATCTAGCTGGTCTGTCATAATATAATAGAGACAGTAGATCTAGCTGGTCTGTCATAATATGATAGAGACAGTAGATCTAGCTGGTCTGTCATATATAATAGAGACAGTAGATCTAGCTGGTCTGTCATAATATAGGAGACAGTAGATCTAGCTGGTCTGTCATAATATAATAGAGACAGTAGATCTAGCTGGTCTGTCATAATATAATAGAGACAGTAGATCTAGCTGGTCTGTCATAATATAATAGAGACAGTAGATCTAGCTGGTCTGTCATAATAGAGATATAATAGAGACAGTAGATCTAGCTGGTCTGTCATAATATAATAGAGACAGTAGATCTAGCTGGTCTGTCATAATAGCTGGTCTGTCATTATATAATAGAGACAGTAGATCTAGCTGGTCTGTCATAATATAATAGAGACAGTAGATCTAGCTGGTCTGTCATAATATAATAGAGACAGTAGATCTAGCTGGTCTGTCATAATATAATAGAGACAGTAGATCTAGCTGGTCTGTCATTATATAATATAGACAGTAGATCTAGCTGGTCTGTCATGTTATAATAGGGACAGTAGATCTAGCTGGTCTGTCATAATATAATAGAGACAGTAGATCTAGCTGGTCTGTCATAATATAATAGATACAGTTGATCTAGCTGGTCTGTCATAGTATAATATAGACAGTAGATCTAGCTGGTCTGTCATAATATAATAGAGACAGTAGATCTAGCTGGTCTGTCATATTATAATAGAGACAGTAGATCTAGCTGGTCTGTCATAATATGATAGATACAGGAGATCTAGCTGCTCTGTCATTATATAATATAGACAGTAGATCTAGCTGGTCTCTCATGTTTTAATAGGGACAGTAGATCTAGCTGGTCTGTCATAATATAATAGAGACAGTAGATCTAGCTGGTCTGTCATAATATAATAGAGACAGTAGATCTAGCTGGTCTGTCATAATATAATAGAGACAGTAGATCTAGCTGGTCTGTCATAATATAATATAGACAGTAGATCTAGCTGGTCTGTCATAATATAATAGAGACAGTAGATCTAGCTGGTCTGTCATAATATAATAGAGACAGTAGATCTAGCTGGTCTGTCATAATATAATAGAGACAGTAGATCTAGCTGGTCTGTCATAATATAATAGAGATAGCTGGTCTGATACAGTAGATCTAGCTGGTCTGTCATAATATAATATAGACAGTAGATCTAGCTGGTCTGTCATAATATAATAGAGACAGTAGATCTAGCTGGTCTGTCATAATATAATAGGACAGTAGATCTAGCTGGTCTGTCATAATATAATAGAGACAGTAGATCTGGCTGGTCTGTCATAAGCTGCTCTGTCATTATATAATAGAGACAGTAGATCTAGCTGGTCTGTCATTATATAATATAGACAGTAGATCTAGCTGGTCTGTCATCTAGCTGGTCTGTCATGTTATAATAGAGACAGTAGATCTAGCTGGTCTGTCATAATATAATAGAGACAGTAGATCTAGCTGGTCTGTCATAATATAATAGAGACAGTAGATCTAGCTGGTCTGTCATAATATATAATAGAGACAGTAGATCTAGCTGGTCTGTCATAATATAATAGAGACAGTAGATCTAGCTGGTCTGTCATAATATAATAGAGACAGTAGATCTAGCTGGTCTGTCATAATATAATAGAGACAGTAGATCTAGCTGGTCTGTCATAATATAATAGAGACAGTAGATCTAGCTGGTCTGTCATATATAATAATAGACAGTAGATCTAGCTGGTCTGTCATAATATAATATAGACAGTAGATCTAGCTGGTCTGTCATAATATAATAGAGACAGTAGATCTAGCTGGTCTGTCATAATATAATAGAGACAGTAGATCTAGCTGGTCTGTCATAATATAATAGAGACAGTAGATCTAGCTGGTCTGTCATAATATATAATAGAGACAGTAGATCTAGCTGGTCTGTCATAATATAATAGAGACAGTAGATCTAGCTGGTCTGTCATAATATAATAGAGACAGTAGATCTAGCTGGTCTGTCATAATATAATATAGACAGTAGATCTAGCTGGTCTGTCATAATATAATATAGACAGTAGATCTAGCTGGTCTGTCATAATATAATAGAGACAGTAGATCTAGCTGGTCTGTCATAATATAATAGACAGTAGATCTAGCTGGTCTGTCATAATATAATAGATACAGTAGATCTAGCTGGTCTGTCATAATATAATAGAGACAGTAGATCTAGCTGGTCTGTCATAATATAATAGAGACAGTAGATCTAGCTGGTCTGTCATAATATAATAGACAGTAGAAGCTGGTCTGTCATAATATAATAGAGACAGTAGATCTAGCTGGTCTGTCTGGAGACAGTAGATCTGTCTCATAATATAATAGAGACAGTAGATCTAGCTGGTCTGTCATAATATAATATAGACAGTAGATCTAGCTGGTCTGTCATAATATAATAGAGACAGTAGATCTAGCTGGTCTGTCATAATATAATAGAGACAGTAGATCTAGCTGGTCTGTCATAATATAATAGAGACAGTAGATCTAGCTGGTCTGTCATAATATAATAGAGACAGTAGATCTAGCTGGTCTGTCATGTTATAATAGAGACAGTAGATCTAGCTGGTCTGTCATAATATAATAGAGACAGTAGATCTAGCTGGTCTGTCATAATATAATAGAGACAGTAGATCTAGCTGGTCTGTCATAATATAATAGAGACAGTAGATCTAGCTGGTCTGTCATAATATAATAGAGACAGTAGATCTAGCTGGTCTGTCATATATAATAGACAGTAGATCTAGCTGGTCTGTCATAATATAATAGAGACAGTAGATCTAGCTGGTCTGTCATAATATAATAGAGACAGTAGATCTAGCTGGTCTGTCATAATATAATAGAGACAGTAGATCTAGCTGGTCTGTCATAATATAATAGAGACAGTAGATCTAGCTGGTCTGTCATAATATAATAGAGACAGTAGATCTAGCTGGTCTGTCATATTATAATAGAGACAGTAGATCTAGCTGGTCTGTCATAATATAATAGAGACAGTAGATCTAGCTGGTCTGTCATAATATAATAGAGACAGTAGATCTAGCTGGTCTGTCATAATATAATAGAGACAGTAGATCTAGCTGGTCTGTCATAATATAATATAGACAGTAGATCTAGCTGGTCTGTCATAATATAATAGAGACAGTAGATCTAGCTGGTCTGTCATAATATAATAGAGACAGTAGATCTAGCTGGTCTGTCATAATATAATAGAGACAGTAGATCTAGCTGGTCTGTCATAATATAATAGAGACAGTAGATCTAGCTGGTCTGTCATAATATAATAGAGACAGTAGATCTAGCTGGTCTGTCATAATATAATAGAGACAGTAGATCTAGCTGGTCTGTCATAATATAATAGAGACAGTAGATCTAGCTGGTCTGTCATAATATAATAGAGACAGTAGATCTAGCTGGTCTGTCATAATATGATAGATACAGTAGATCTAGCTGGTCTGTCATAATATAATAGAGACAGTAGATCTAGCTGGTCTGTCATGTTATAATGGAGACAGTAGATCTAGCTGGTCTGTCATAATATAATAGAGACAGTAGATCTAGCTGGTCTGTCATAATATAATAGAGACAGTAGATCTAGCTGGTCTGTCATAATATAATAGTCTGTCATAATATAATAGAGACAGTAGATCTAGCTGGTCTGTCATAATATAATAGAGACAGTAGATCTAGCTGGTCTGTCATAATATAATAGAGACAGTAGATCTAGCTGGTCTGTCATAATATAATAGAGACAGTAGATCTAGCTGGTCTGTCATAATATAATAGAGACAGTAGATCTAGCTGGTCTGTGTTTATAATAGAGACAGTAGATCTAGCTGGTCTGTCATAATATAATAGAGACAGTAGATCTAGCTGGTCTGTCATAATATAATAGAGACAGTAGATCTAGCTGGTCTGTCATATATATATAGACAGTAGATCTATCATGTTTGTCATAATAGGACAGTAGATCTAGCTGGTCTGTCATAATATAATAGAGACAGTAGATCTAGCTGGTCTGTCATAATATAATAGAGACAGTAGATCTAGCTGGTCTGTCATAATATATAATACAGGAGACAGTAGATCTAGCTGGTCATGTTATAATAGAGACAGTAGATCTAGCTGGTCTGTCATAATATAATAGAGACAGTAGATCTAGCTGGTCTGTCATAATATAATAGAGACAGTAGATCTAGCTGGTCTGTCATAATATAATATAGACAGTAGATCTAGCTGGTCTGTCATAATATAATAGAGACAGTAGATCTAGCTGGTCTGTCATAATATAATAGAGACAGTAGATCTAGCTGGTCTGTCATAATATAATAGAGACAGTAGATCTAGCTGGTCTGTCATAATATAATATAGACAGTAGATCTAGCTGGTCTGTCATAATATAATAGAATAGATAGATCTAGCTGGTCTGTCAGTAGATCTAGCTGGTCTGTCATAATATAATAGAGACAGTAGATCTAGCTGGTCTGTCATAATATAATATAGACAGTAGATCTAGCTGGTCTGTCATAATATAATAGAGACAGTAGATCTAGCTGGTCTGTCATAATATAATAGAGACAGTAGATCTAGCTGGTCTGTCATAATATAGAATAGAGACAGTAGATCTAGCTGGTCTGTCATAATATAATATAGACAGTAGATCTAGCTGGTCTGTCATAATATAATAGAGACAGTAGATCTAGCTGGTCTGTCATAATATAATAGAGACAGTAGATCTAGCTGGTCTGTCATAATATAATAGAGACAGTAGATCTAGCTGGTCTGTCATTATATAATATAGACAGTAGATCTAGCTGGTCTGTCATAATATAATAGAGACAGTAGATCTAGCTGGTCTGTCATAATATAATAGAGACAGTAGATCTAGCTGGTCTGTCATAATATAATAGAGACAGTAGATCTAGCTGGTCTGTCATAATATAATAGAGACAGTAGATCTAGCTGTCTGTCATAATATAATATAGTCAGTAGATCTGTCATGTTATAATAGAGACAGTAGATCTAGCTGGTCTGTCATAATATAATAGAGACAGTAGATCTAGCTGGTCTGTCATAATATAATATAAGACAGTAGATCTAGCTGGTCTGTCATAATATAATAGACAGTAGATCTAGCTGGTCTGTCATAATATAATAGATACAGTAGATCTAGCTGGTCTGTCATAATATAATATAGACAGTAGATCTAGCTGGTCTGTCATGTTATAATAGAGACAGTAGATCTAGCTGGTCTGTCATAATATAATAGAGACAGTAGATCTAGCTGGTCTGTCATAATATAATAGAGACAGTAGATCTAGCTGGTCTGTCATATTATAATAGAGACAGTAGATCTAGCTGGTCTGTCATAATATAATAGAGACAGTAGATCTAGCTGGTCTGTCATAATATAGATCTATATAATAGAGACAGTAGATCTAGCTGGTCTGTCAGTTATAATAGAGACACAGTAGATCTAGCTGGTCTGTCTAGATCTAGCTGGTCTGTCATAATATAATAGAGACAGTAGATCTAGCTGGTCTGTCATAATATAATAGAGACAGTAGATCTAGCTGGTCTGTCATATATAATAGAGACAGTAGATCTAGCTGGTCTGTCATAATATAATAGAGACAGTAGATCTAGCTGGTCTGTCATAATATAATAGAGACAGTAGATCTAGCTGGTCTGTCATAATATAATAGAGACAGTAGATCTAGCTGGTCTGTCATAATATAATAGATACAGGAGATCTAGCTGCTCTGTCATATATAATATAGACAGTAGATCTATCATAATAGGGACAGTAGATCTAGCTGGTCTGTCATAATATAATAGAGACAGTAGATCTAGCTGGTCTGTCATAATATAATAGAGACAGTAGATCTAGCTGGTCTGTCATAATATAATATAGACAGTAGATCTAGCTGGTCTCTCATGTCATTATAATAGAGACAGTAGATCTAGCTGGTCTGTCATAATATAATAGAGACAGTAGATCTAGCTGGTCTGTCATAATATTATAATAGAGACAGTAGATCTAGCTGGTCTGTCATATATAATAGAGACAGTAGATCTAGCTGGTCTGTCATAATATAATAGAGACAGTAGATCTACAGACATAGATAGACAGTAGATCTAGCTGGTCTGTCATATATAATAGAGACATAGATCTATCAGAGACAGTAGATCTAGCTGGTCTGTCATAATATAATAGAGACAGTAGATCTAGCTGGTCTGTCATAATATAATAGAGACAGTAGATCTAGCTGGTCTGTCATAATATAATAGAGACAGTAGATCTAGCTGGTCTGTCAGACAGTAGATCTAGCTGGTCTGTCATAATATAATAGAGACAGTAGATCTAGCTGGTCTGTCATATATAATAGAGACATAGAAGCTGGTCTGTCATAATATAGATACAGTAGATCTAGCTGGTCTGTCATATATAATATAGACAGTAGATCTAGCTGGTCTCTCATGTTTATAATAGAGACAGTAGATCTAGCTGGTCTGTCATAATATAATAGAGACAGTAGATCTAGCTGGTCTGTCATAATATGATAGAGACAGGAGATCTAGCTGCTCTGTCATTATATAATATAGACAGTAGATCTAGCTGGTCTGTCTGACAGTAGATCTAGCTGGTCTGTCATGTTATAATAGAGACAGTAGATCTAGCTGGTCTGTCATAATATAATAGAGACAGTAGATCTAGCTGGTCTGTCATAATATAATAGATACAGGAGATCTAGCTGCTCTGTCATTATATAATATAGACAGTAGATCTAGCTGGTCTCTCATGTTTTAATAGGGACAGTAGATCTAGCTGGTCTGTCATAATATAATAGAGACAGTAGATCTGGCTGGTCTGTCATAATATAATAGATACAGTTGATCTAGCTGGTCTGTCATAGTATAATATAGACAGTATAATATAGACAGTAGATCTAGCTGGTCTGTCATAATATAATAGAGACAGTAGATCTAGCTGGTCTGTCATATTATAATAGAGACAGTAGATCTAGCTGGTCTGTCATAATATGATAGATACAGGAGATCTAGCTGCTCTGTCATGATATAATATAGACAGTAGATCTAGCTGGTCTCTCATGTTTTAATAGGGACAGTAGATCTAGCTGGTCTGTCATAATATAATATAGATTCTAGATCTAGCTGGTCTGTCATAATATAATAGAGACAGTAGATCTAGCTGGTCTGTCATAATATAATAGAGACAGTAGATCTAGCTGGTCTGTCATATTATAATAGAGACAGTAGATCTAGCTGGTCTGTCATAATATAATAGAGACAGTAGATCTAGCTGGTCTGTCATAATATAATAGAGACAGTAGATCTAGCTGGTCTGTCTAGCTGGTCTGTCATATAATAGAGACAGTAGAGCTGGTCTGTCATAATATAATAGAGACAGCTGGTCTGTCATAATATATAATAGATCTAGCTGGTCTGTCATTATATAATATAGACAGTAGATCTAGCTGGTCTGTCATAATATAATAGAGACAGTAGATCTAGCTGGTCTGTCATAATATAATAGAGACAGTAGATCTAGCTGGTCTGTCATAATATAATAGAGACAGTAGATCTAGCTGGTCTGTCATAATATAATAGAGACAGTAGATCTAGCTGGTCTGTCATGTTATAATGGAGACAGTAGATCTCGCTGGTCTGTCATAATATAATAGAGACAGTAGATCTAGCTGGTCTGTCATAATATGACAGATACAGTAGATCTAGCTGGTCTGTCATATTATAATATAGACAGTAGATCTAGCTGGTCTGTCATATATATAATATAGACAGTAGATCTAGCTGGTCTGTCATAATATAATCGAGACAGTAGATCTAGCTGGTCTGTCATAATATAATAGAGACAGTAGATCTAGCTGGTCTGTCATAATATAATAGAGACAGTAGATCTAGCTGGTCTGTCATAATATAATAGAGACAGTAGATCTAGCTGGTCTGTCATAATATAATAGACAGACAGTAGATCTAGCTGGTCTGTCATAATATAATAGAGACAGTAGATCTAGCTGGTCTGTCATAATATAATAGAGACATAATAGAGACAGTAGATCTAGCTGGTCTGTCATAATATAGAGACAGTAGATCTAGCTGGTCTGTCATAATATGATAGTCTGTCATAATATAATAGTAGATCTAGCTGGTCTGTCATAATATAACAGTAGATCTAGCTGGTCTGTCATAATATAATAGACAGTAGCTGGTCAATAGATCTAGCTGGTCTGTCATAATATAATATAGACAGTAGATCTAGCTGGTCTGTCATAATATGATAGATACAGGAGATCTAGCTGCTCTGTCATTATATAATATAGACAGTAGATCTAGCTGGTCTCTCATGTTTTAATAGGGACAGTAGATCTAGCTGGTCTGTCATAATATAATAGAGACAGTAGATCTAGCTGGTCTGTCATAATATGATAGATACAGGTAGATCTAGCTGGTCTCTGTCATTATATATATAATAGACAGTAGTCTGTCATGTTATAATGGAGACAGTAGATCTAGCTGGTCTGTCATAATATAATAGAGACAGTAGATCTAGCTGGTCTGTCATAATATAATAGAGACAGTAGATCTAGCTGGTCTGTCATAATATAATAGAGACAGTAGATCTAGCTGGTCTGTCATAATATAATATAGACAGTAGATCTAGCTGGTCTGTCATAATATAATAGATACAGTAGATCTAGCTGGTCTGTCATAATATAATAGAGACAGTAGATCTAGCTGGTCTGTCATAATATAATAGATACAGTAGATCATAATATAATAGAGACACAGTAGCTGGTCTGTCATAATATAATATAGACAGTAGATCTAGCTGGTCTGTCATAATATAATAGAGACAGTAGATCTAGCTGGTCTGTCATATTATAATAGAGACAGTAGATCTAGCTGGTCTGTCATAATAATATAGACATAGATCTAGCTGGTCTGTCAGACAGAGATCTAGCTGGTCTGTCATGATATAATATAATAGACAGATCTAGATCTAGCTGGTCTGTCATAATATAATAGAGACAGTAGATCTAGCTGGTCTGTCATAATATAATAGAGACAGTAGATCTAGCTGGTCTGTCATAATATAATAGAGACAGTAGATCTAGCTGGTCTGTCATAATTATAATAGAGACAGTAGATCTAGCTGGTCTGTCATAATATAATAGAGACAGTAGATCTAGCTGGTCTGTCATAATATAATAGAGACAGTAGATCTAGCTGGTCTGTCATAATATAATAGAGACAGTAGATCTAGCTGGTCTGTCATAATATAATAGAGACAGTAGATCTAGCTGGTCTGTCATAATATAATAGAGACAGTAGATCTAGCTGGTCTGTCATAATATAATAGAGACATAGAGCTGGTCTGCAGTAGATCTAGCTGGTCTGTCATAATATAATAGAGACAGTAGATCTAGCTGGTCTGTCATAATATAATAGAGACAGTAGATCTGGCTGGTCTGTCATAATATAATAGATACAGTTGATCTAGCTGGTCTGTCATAGTATAATATAGACAGTAGTTCTAGCTGGTCTGTCATAATATAATAGAGACAGTAGATCTAGCTGGTCTGTCATAATATAATAGAGACAGTAGATCTAGCTGGTCTGTCATAATAGAGATAGATAGCTGGTCTGTCAGACAGAGATCTAGCTGCTCTGTCATTATATAATATAGACAGTAGATCTAGCTGGCTCATGTTTTAATAGGGACAGTAGATCTAGCTGGTCTGTTTAATATATATAGACAGTAGATCTAGCTGGTCTGTCATAATATAATAGAGACAGTAGATCTAGCTGGTCTGTCATATATATAATATAGATAATATAATAGTAGATCTAGCTGGTCTGTCATAATATAATAGAGACAGTAGATCTAGCTGGTCTGTCATAATATAATAGAGACAGTAGATCTAGCTGGTCTGTCATAATATGATAGATACAGGAGATCTAGCTGCTCTGTCATTATATAATATAGACAGTAGATCTAGCTGG
Organism: Oncorhynchus gorbuscha; assembly: GCF_021184085.1. NCBI lineage: Eukaryota > Metazoa > Chordata > Actinopteri > Salmoniformes > Salmonidae > Oncorhynchus > Oncorhynchus gorbuscha. Next base: position 112,496,665 of record NC_060174.1, on the reverse strand, counting down.
TCTCTCATGTTTTAATAGTAGGACAGTAGATCTAGCTGGTCTGTCATAATATAATAGAGACAGTAGATCTAGCTGGTCTGTCATAATATAATAGATACAGGAGATCTAGCTGGTCTGTCATTATATAATATAGACAGTAGATCTAGCTGGTCTGTCATGTTATAATAGGGACAGTAGATCTAGCTGGTCTGTCATAATATAATAGAGACAGTAGATCTAGCTGGTCTGTCATAATAGTAGATAGCTGGTCTGTCAGACAGTAGATCTAGCTGGTCTGTCATAATATAATAGAGACAGTAGATCTAGCTGGTCTGTCATAATATAATAGAGACAGTAGATCTAGCTGGTCTGTCATAATATAATAGAGACAGTAGATCTAGCTGGTCTGTCATAATATAATAGAGACAGTAGATCTAGCTGGTCTGTCATGTTATAATAGAGACAGTAGATCTAGCTGGTCTGTCATAATATAGATCTACAGTCATAATATAATAGATCAGTAGATCTGCTGGTCTGTCATAATATAATAGAGACAGTAGATCTAGCTGGTCTGTCATGTTTATAATAGAGACAGTAGATCTAGCTGGTCTGTCATAATATAATAGAGACAGTAGATCTAGCTGGTCTGTCATAATATAATAGAGACAGTAGATCTAGCTGGTCTGTCATAATATAATAGAGACAGTAGATCTAGCTGGTCTGTCATAATATAATAGAGACAGTAGATCTAGCTGGTCTGTCATAATATAATAGAGACAGTAGATCTAGCTGGTCTGTCATAATATAATAGAGACAGTAGATCTAGCTGGTCTGTCATAATATAATAGAGACAGTAGATCTAGCTGGTCTGTCATAATATAATAGAGACAGTAGATCTAGCTGGTCTGTCATAATATAATAGATCTAGCTGGTCTGTCAGTAGATCTAGCTGGTCTGTCATAATATAATAGAGACAGTAGATCTAGCTGGTCTGTCATAATATAATAGAGACAGTAGATCTAGCTGGTCTGTCATAATATAATAGAGACAGTAGATCTAGCTGGTCTGTCATAATATAATAGAGACAGTAGATCTAGCTGGTCTGTCATAATATAATAGAGACAGTAGATCTAGCTGGTCTGTCATAATATAATAGAGACAGTAGATCTAGCTGGTCTGTCATAATATAATAGAGACAGTAGATCTAGCTGGTCTGTCATAATATAATAGAGACAGTAGATCTAGCTGGTCTGTCATAATATAATAGAGACAGTAGATCTAGCTGGTCTGTCATAATATAATAGAGACAGTAGATCTAGCTGGTCTGTCATAATATAATAGAGACAGTAGATCTAGCTGGTCTGTCATAATATAATAGAGACAGTAGATCTAGCTGGTCTGTCATAATATAATAGTAGACAGTAGATCTAGCTGGTCTGTCATAATATAATAGAGACAGTAGATCTAGCTGGTCTGTCATAATATAATAGAGACAGTAGATCTAGCTGGTCTGTCATTATATAATAGAGACAGTAGATCTAGCTGGTCTGTCATGTTATAATAGAGACAGTAGATCTAGCTGGTCTGTCATAATATAATAGAGACAGTAGATCTAGCTGGTCTGTCATAATATAATAGAGACAGTAGATCTAGCTGGTCTGTCATAATATAATAGAGACAGTAGATCTAGCTGGTCTGTCATAATATAATAGAGACAGTAGATCTAGCTGGTCTGTCATAATATGATAGAGACAGGAGATCTAGCTGCTCTGTCATTATATAATATAGACAGTAGATCTAGCTGGTCTCTCATGTTTTAATAGGGACAGTAGATCTAGCTGGTCTGTCATAATATAATAGAGACAGTAGATCTAGCTGGTCTGTCATAATATAATAGAGACAGTAGATCTAGCTGGTCTGTCATTATATAATATAGACAGTAGATCTAGCTGGTCTGTCATAATATAATAGAGACAGTAGATCTAGCTGGTCTGTCATAATATAATAGAGACAGTAGATCTAGCTGGTCTGTCATAATATAATAGAGACAGTAGATCTAGCTGGTCTGTCATAATATAATAGAGACAGTAGATCTAGCTGGTCTGTCATATATATAATAGAGACAGTAGATCTAGCTGGTCTGTCATAATATAATAGAGACAGTAGATCTAGCTGGTCTGTCATAATATAATAGAGACAGTAGATCTAGCTGGTCTGTCATATAATATAGATAGCTGGTCTGAGACAGTAGATCTAGCTGGTCTGTCATGTTATAATAGAGACAGTAGATCTAGCTGGTCTGTCATAATATAATAGAGACAGTAGATCTAGCTGGTCTGTCATAATATAATAGTAGACAGTAGATCTAGCTGGTCTGTCATAATATAATAGAGACAGTAGATCTAGCTGGTCTGTCATAATATAATAGAGTACAGTAGATCTAGCTGGTCTGTCATAATATAATAGAGACAGTAGATCTAGCTGGTCTGTCATAATATAATAGAGACAGTAGATCTAGCTGGTCTGTCATAATATAATAGAGACAGTAGATCTAGCTGGTCTGTCATAATATAATAGAGACAGTAGATCTAGCTGGTCTGTCATAATATAATAGAGACAGTAGATCTAGCTGGTCTGTCATAATATAATAGAGACAGCTGGTCTGTAGATCTAGCTGGTCTGTCATAATATAATAGAGACAGTAGATCTAGCTGGTCTGTCATAATATAATAGAGACAGTAGATCTAGCTGGTCTGTCATAATATAATAGAGACAGTAGATCTAGCTGGTCTGTCATAATATAATAGAGACAGTAGATCTAGCTGGTCTGCTGGTCTGTCATAATATAATAGAGACAGTAGATCTAGCTGGTCTGTCATAATATAATAGAGACAGTAGGTCTAGCTGGTCTGTCATAATATAATAGAGACAGTAGATCTAGCTGGTCTGTCATAATATAATAGAGACAGTAGATCTAGCTGGTCTGTCATAATATAATAGAGACAGTAGATCTAGCTGGTCTGTCATAATATAATATAGACAGTAGATCTAGCTGGTCTGTCATAATATAATAGAGACAGTAGATCTAGCTGGTCTGTCATATTATAATAGAGACAGTAGATCTAGCTGGTCTGTCATAATATAATAGAGACAGTAGATCTAGCTGGTCTGTCATAATATAATAGAGACAGTAGATCTAGCTGGTCTGTCATAATATAATAGAGACAGTAGATCTAGCTGGTCTGTCATAATATAATAGAGACAGTAGATCTAGCTGGTCTGTCATAATATAATAGAGACAGTAGATCTAGCTGGTCTGTCATAATATAATAGAGACAGTAGATCTAGCTGGTCTGTCATAATATAATAGAGACAGTAGATCTAGCTGGTCTGTCATAATATAATAGAGACAGTAGATCTAGCTGGTCTGTCATAATATAATAGAGACAGTAGATCTAGCTGGTCTGTCATAATATAATAGAGACAGTAGATCTAGCTGGTCTGTCATAATATAATAGAGACAGTAGATCTAGCTGGTCTGTCATAATATAATAGAGACAGTAGATCTAGCTGGTCTGTCATAATATAATAGAGACAGTAGATCTAGCTGGTCTGTCATAATATAATAGAGACAGTAGATCTAGCTGGTCTGTCATAATACTATAGAGACAGTAGATCTAGCTGGTCTGTCATGATATATAATAGAGACAGTAGATCTAGCTGGTCTGTCATAATATAATAGAGACAGTAGATCTAGCTGGTCTGTCATAATATAATAGAGACAGTAGATCTAGCTGGTCTGTCATAATATAATAGAGACAGTAGATCTAGCTGGTCTGTCATAATATAATAGAGACAGTAGATCTAGCTGGTCTGTCATAATATAATAGAGACAGTAGATCTAGCTGGTCTGTCATAATATAATAGAGACAGTAGATCTAGCTGGTCTGTCATAATATAATAGATACAGTAGATCTAGCTGGTCTGTCATAATATAATAGAGACAGTAGATCTAGCTGGTCTGTCATAATATAATAGAGACAGTAGATCTAGCTGGTCTGTCATAATATAATAGACAGTAGAGCTGGTCTGTCAGAGACAGTTGATCGAGCTGGTCTGTCATAATATAATAGAGACAGTAGATCTAGCTGGTCTGTCATAATATAATAGAGACAGTAGATCTAGCTGGTCTGTCATAATATAATAGAGACAGTAGATCTAGCTGGTCTGTCATAATATAATAGAGACAGTAGATCTAGCTGGTCTGTCATAATATAATAGAGACAGTAGATCTAGCTGGTCTGTCATAATATAATAGAGACAGTAGATCTAGCTGGTCTGTCATAATATAATAGAGACAGTAGATCTAGCTGGTCTGTCATAATATAATAGAGACAGTAGATCTAGCTGGTCTGTCATAATATAATAGAGACAGTAGATCTAGCTGGTCTGTCATAATATAATAGAGACAGTAGATCTAGCTGGTCTGTCATAATATAATAGAGACAGTAGATCTAGCTGGTCTGTCATAATATAATAGAGACAGTAGATCTAGCTGGTCTGTCATAATATAATAGAGACAGTAGATCTAGCTGGTCTGTCATAATATAATAGAGACAGTAGATCTAGCTGGTCTGTCATAATATAATAGAGACAGTAGATCTAGCTGGTCTGTCATAATATAATAGAGACAGTAGATCTAGCTGGTCTGTCATAATATAATAGAGACAGTAGATCTAGCTGGTCTGTCATAATATAATAGAGACAGTAGATCTAGCTGGTCTGTCATAATATAATAGAGACAGTAGATCTAGCTGGTCTGTCATAATATAATAGAGACAGTAGATCTAGCTGGTCTGTCATAATATAATAGAGACAGTAGATCTAGCTGGTCTGTCATAATATAATAGAGACAGTAGATCTAGCTGGTCTGTCATAATATAATAGAGACAGTAGATCTAGCTGGTCTGTCATAATATAATAGAGACAGTAGATCTAGCTGGTCTGTCATAATATAATAGAGACAGTAGTCTGTCATTAATATAATAGAGCTAGGTCTAGCTGGTCTGTCATAATATAATAGAGACAGTAGATCTAGCTGGTCTGTCATAATATAATAGAGACAGTAGATCTAGCTGGTCTGTCATAATATAATAGAGACAGTAGATCTAGCTGGTCTGTCATATATATAATAGAGACAGTAGATCTAGCTGGTCTGTCATAATATAATAGAGACAGTAGATCTAGCTGGTCTGTCATAATATAATAGAGACAGTAGATCTAGCTGGTCTGTCATGTTATAATAGAGACAGTAGATCTAGCTGGTCTGTCATAATATAATAGAGACAGTAGATCTAGCTGGTCTGTCATAATATAATAGAGACAGTAGATCTAGCTGGTCTGTCATAATATAATAGAGACAGTAGATCTAGCTGGTCTGTCATAATATAATAGAGACAGTAGATCTAGCTGGTCTGTCATAATATAATAGAGAGCTGGTCTGTCATAATAGATAGAGACAGTAGATCTAGCTGGTCTGTCATAATATAATAGAGACAGTAGATCTAGCTGGTCTGTCATAATATAATAGAGACAGTAGATCTAGCTGGTCTGTCATAATATAATAGTAGACAGTAGATCTAGCTGGTCTGTCATAATATAATAGAGACAGTAGATCTAGCTGGTCTGTCATAATATAATAGAGACAGTAGATCTAGCTGGTCTGTCATAATATAATAGAGACAGTAGATCTAGCTGGTCTGTCATAATATAATAGAGACAGTAGATCTAGCTGGTCTGTCATAATATAATAGAGACAGTAGATCTAGCTGGTCTGTCATAATATAATAGAGACAGTAGATCTAGCTGGTCTGTCATAATATAATAGAGACAGTAGATCTAGCTGGTCTGTCATATTATAATAGAGACAGTAGATCTAGCTGGTCTGTCATAATATAATAGAGACAGTAGATCTAGCTGGTCTGTCATAATATAGATCTAGCTGGTCTGTCATAATATAATAGAGACAGTAGATCTAGCTGGTCTGTCATAATATAATAGAGACAGTAGATCTAGCTGGTCTGTCATAATATAATAGAGACAGTAGATCTAGCTGGTCTGTCATAATATAATCGAGACAGTAGATCTAGCTGGTCTGTCATAATATAATAGAGACAGTAGATCTAGCTGGTCTGTCATAATATAATAGAGACAGTAGATCAAGTAGATCTAGCTGGTCTGTCATAATATAATAGAGACAGTAGATCTAGCTGGTCTGTCATAATATAATAGAGACAGTAGATCTAGCTGGTCTGTCATAATATAATATAGACAGTAGATCTAGCTGGTCTGTCATGTTATAATAGAGACAGTAGATCTAGCTGGTCTGTCATAATATAATAGAGACAGTAGATCTAGCTGGTCTGTCATAATATAATAGAGACAGTAGATCTAGCTGGTCTGTCATAATATAATAGAGACAGTAGATCTAGCTGGTCTGTCATAATATAATAGAGACAGTAGATCTAGCTGGTCTGTCATAATATAATAGAGACAGTAGATCTAGCTGGTCTGTCATAATATAATAGAGACAGTAGATCTAGCTGGTCTGTCATAATATAATAGAGACAGTAGATCTAGCTGGTCTGTCATAATATAATAGAGACAGTAGATCTAGCTGGTCTGTCATAATATAATAGAGACAGTAGATCTAGCTGGTCTGTCATAATATAATAGAGACAGTAGATCTAGCTGGTCTGTCATAATATAATAGAGACAGTAGATCTAGCTGGTCTGTCATGTTATAATAGAGACAGTAGATCTAGCTGGTCTGTCATAATATAATAGAGACAGTAGATCTAGCTGGTCTGTCATAATATAATAGAGACAGTAGATCTAGCTGGTCTGTCATAATATAATAGAGACAGTAGATCTAGCTGGTCTGTCATAATATAATAGAGACAGTAGATCTAGCTGGTCTGTCATAATATAATAGAGACAGTAGATCTAGCTGGTCTGTCATAATATAATAGAGACAGTAGATCTAGCTGGTCTGTCATAATATAATAGCTAGATCTAGCTGGTCTGTCATAATATAATATAGACAGTAGATCTAGCTGGTCTGTCATGTTATAATAGAGACAGTAGATCTAGCTGGTCTGTCATAATATAATAGAGACAGTAGATCTAGCTGGTCTGTCATAATATAATAGAGACTGTAGATTTAGATGGTCTGTCATGTTTTAATAGAGAGTAGACCTAGCTGGTCTGTCATAATAAAATAGAGACAGTAGATCTAGCTGGTCTGTCATAATATAATAGAGACAGTGGACCTAGCTGGTCTGTCATAATATAAGAGACAGTAGATCTAGCTGGTCTGTCATAATATAATAGAGACAGTAGATCTAGCTGGTCTGTCATAATATAATAGAGACAGTAGATCTAGCTGGTCTGTCATAATATAATAGAGACAGTAGATCTAGCTGGTCTGTCATAATATATAGAGACAGTAGATCTAGCTGGTCTGTCATAATATAATAGAGACAGTAGATCTAGCTGGTCTGTCATAATATAATAGAGACAGTAGATCTAGCTGGTCTGTCATAATATAATAGAGACAGTAGATCTAGCTGGTCTGTCATAATATAATAGAGACAGTAGATCTAGCTGGTCTGTCATAATATAGATCTAGCTGGTCTGTCATAATATAATAGAGACAGTAGATCTAGCTGGTCTGTCATAATATAATAGAGACAGTAGATCTAGCTGGTCTGTCATAATATAATAGAGACAGTAGATCTAGCTGGTCTGTCATAATATAATAGAGACAGTAGATCTAGCTGGTCTGTCATAATATAATAGAGACAGTAGATCTAGCTGGTCTGTCATAATATAATAGAGACAGTAGATCTAGCTGGTCTGTCATAATATAATAGAGACAGTAGATCTAGCTGGTCTGTCATAATATAATATAGACAGTAGATCTAGCTGGTCTGTCATAATATAATAGAGACAGTAGATCTAGCTGGTCTGTCATAATATAATAGAGACAGTAGATCTAGCTGGTCTGTCATAATATAATAGAGACAGTAGATCTAGCTGGTCTGTCATAATATAATAGAGACAGTAGATCTAGCTGGTCTGTCATAATAATAATAGAGACAGTAGATCTAGCTGGTCTGTCATAATATAATAGAGATCTAGCTGGTCTGTCAGTAGATCTAGCTGGTCTGTCATATATATAATAGAGACAGTAGATCTAGCTGGTCTGTCATAATATAATAGAGACAGTAGATCTAGCTGGTCTGTCATAATATAATAGAGACAGTAGATCTAGCTGGTCTGTCATAATATAATAGAGACAGTAGATCTAGCTGGTCTGTCATAATATAATAATAGAATAGAGACAGTAGATCTAGCTGGTCTGTCATAATATAATAGAGACAGTAGATCTAGCTGGTCTGTCATAATATAATAGAGACAGTAGATCTAGCTGGTCTGTCATAATATAATAGAGACAGTAGATCTAGCTGGTCTGTCATAATATAATAGAGACAGTAGATCTAGCTGGTCTGTCATAATATAATAGAGACAGTAGATCTAGCTGGTCTGTCATAATATAATAGAGACAGTAGATCTAGCTGGTCTGTCATATATAATAGAGACAGTAGATCTAGCTGGTCTGTCATAATATAATAGAGACAGTAGATCTAGCTGGTCTGTCATAATATAATAGAGACAGTAGATCTAGATCTGGTCTGTCATAATATAATAGAGACAGTAGATCTAGCTGGTCTGTCATAATATAATAGAGACAGTAGATCTAGCTGTCTGTCTGTCATAATATAATAGAGACAGTAGATCTAGCTGGTCTGTCATAATATAATAGAGACAGTAGATCTAGCTGGTCTGTCATAATATAATAGAGACAGTAGATCTAGCTGGTCTGTCATAATATAATAGAGACAGTAGATCTAGCTGGTCTGTCATAATATAATAGACAGTAGAGACAGTAGATCTAGCTGGTCTGTCATAATATAATAGAGACAGTAGATCTAGCTGGTCTGTCATAATATAATAGAGACAGTAGATCTAGCTGGTCTGTCATAATATAATAGAGACAGTAGATCTAGCTGGTCTGTCATAATATAATAGAGACAGTAGATCTAGCTGGTCTGTCATAATATAATAGAGACAGTAGATCTAGCTGGTCTGTCATAATATAATAGAGACAGTAGATCTAGCTGGTCTGTCATAATATAATAGAGACAGTAGATCTAGCTGGTCTGTCATAATATAATAGAGACAGTAGATCTAGCTGGTCTGTCATAATATAATAGAGACAGTAGATCTAGCTGGTCTGTCATAATATAATAGAGACAGTAGATCTAGCTGGTCTGTCATAATATAATAGAGACAGATAGAGACAGTAGATCTAGCTGGTCTGTCATAATATAATAGAGACAGTAGATCTAGCTGGTCTGTCATAATATAATAGAGACAGTAGATCTAGCTGGTCTGTCATAATATAATAGAGACAGTAGATCTAGCTGGTCTGTCATAATATAATAGAGACAGTAGATCTAGCTGGTCTGTCATAATATAATAGAGACAGTAGATCTAGCTGGTCTGTCATAATATAATAGAGACAGTAGATCTAGCTGGTCTGTCATAATATAATAGAGACAGTAGATCTAGCTGGTCTGTCATGTTATAATAGAGACAGTAGATCTAGCTGGTCTGTCATAATATAATAGAGACAGTAGATCTAGCTGGTCTGTCATAATATAATAGAGACAGTAGATCTAGCTGGTCTGTCATAATATAATAGAGACAGTAGATCTAGCTGGTCTGTCATAATATAATAGAGACAGTAGATCTAGCTGGTCTGTCATAATATAATAGAGACAGTAGATCTAGCTGGTCTGTCATAATATAATAGAGACAGTAGATCTAGCTGGTCTGTCATAATATAATAGAGACAGTAGATCTAGCTGGTCTGTCATAATATAATAGAGACAGTAGATCTAGCTGGTCTGTCATAATATAATAGAGACAGTAGATCTAGCTGGTCTGTCATAATATAATATAGACAGTAGATCTAGCTGGTCTGTCATAATATAATAGAGACAGTAGATCTAGCTGGTCTCTCATGTTTTAATAGGGACAGTAGATCTAGCTGGTCTGTCATAATATAATAGAGACAGTAGATCTAGCTGGTCTGTCATTATAATCTAGATCTCTGGTCTGTCATAATATAATAGAGACAGTAGATCTAGCTGGTCTGTCATAATAATATAATAGCTGGTCTGTCATATATAATATAGACAGTAGATCTAGCTGGTCTGTCATAATATAATAGAGACAGTAGATCTAGCTGGTCTGTCATAATATAATAGAGACAGTAGATCTAGCTGGTCTGTCATAATATAATAGAGACAGTAGATCTAGCTGGTCTGTCATAATATAATAGAGACAGTAGATCTAGCTGGTCTGTCATGTTATAATAGAGACAGTAGATCTAGCTGGTCTGTCATAATATAATAGAGACAGTAGATCTAGCTGGTCTGTCATAATATAATAGAGACAGTAGATCTAGCTGGTCTGTCATGTTATAATAGAGACAGTAGATCTAGCTGGTCTGTCATAATATAAGACAGTAGATCTAGCTGGTCTGTCATAATATAATAGAGACAGTAGATCTAGCTGGTCTGTCATAATATAATAGAGACAGTAGATCTAGCTGGTCTGTCATAATATAATAGAGACAGTAGATCTAGCTGGTCTGTCATAATATAATAGAGACAGTAGATCTAGCTGGTCTGTCATATATATAATAGAGACAGTAGATCTAGCTGGTCTGTCATAATATAATAGAGACAGTAGATCTAGCTGGTCTGTCATAATATAATAGAGACAGTAGATCTAGCTGGTCTGTCATAATATAATAGAGACAGTAGATCTAGCTGGTCTGTCATAATATAATAGAGACAGTAGATCTAGCTGGTCTGTCATAATATAATATAATAGATCTAGCTGGTCTGTCATAATATAATAGTAGATCTAGCTGGTCTGTCATAATACAATATAGACAGTAGATCTAGCTGGTCTGTCATAATATAATAGAGACAGTAGATCTAGCTGGTCTGTCATAATATAATAGAGACAGTAGATCTAGCTGGTCTGTCATAATATAATAGAGACAGTAGATCTAGCTGGTCTGTCATAATATAATAGAGACAGTAGATCTAGCTGGTCTGTCATAATAGAGACAGTAGCTGGTCTGTCATAATATAATAGAGACAGTAGATCTAGCTGGTCTGTCATAATATAATAGAGACAGTAGATCTAGCTGGTCTGTCATATGATAGAGACAGATCTAGCTGGTCTGTCATAATATAATAGAGACAGTAGATCTAGCTGGTCTGTCATAATATAATAGAGACAGTAGATCTAGCTGGTCTGTCATAATATAATAGAGACAGTAGATCTAGCTGGTCTGTCATAATATAATAGAGACAGTAGATCTAGCTGGTCTGTCATAATATAATAGAGACAGTAGATCTAGCTGGTCTGTCATAATATAATAGAGACAGTAGATCTAGCTGGTCTGTCATAATATAATAGAGACAGTAGATCTAGCTGGTCTGTCATAATATAATAGAGACAGTAGATCTAGCTGGTCTGTCATAATATAATAGAGACAGTAGATCTAGCTGGTCTGTCATAATATAATAGAGACAGTAGATCTAGCTGGTCTGTCATATTATAATAGAGACAGTAGATCTAGCTGGTCTGTCATAATATAATAGAGACAGTAGATCTAGCTGGTCTGTCATAATATAATAGAGACAGTAGATCTAGCTGGTCTGTCATAATATAATAGAGACAGTAGATCTAGCTGGTCTGTCATAGCTGGTCTGTCATAATATATAGAGACAGTAGATCTAGCTGGTCTGTCAGTAGATCTAGCTGGTCTGTCATAATATAATAGAGACAGTAGATCTAGCTGGTCTGTCATAATATAATAGAGACAGTAGATCTAGCTGGTCTGTCATAATATAATAGAGACAGTAGATCTAGCTGGTCTGTCATAATATAATAGAGACAGTAGATCTAGCTGGTCTGTCATAATATAATAGAGACAGTAGATCTAGCTGGTCTGTCATAATATAATAGAGACAGTAGATCTAGCTGGTCTGTCATAATATAATAGAGACAGTAGATCTAGCTGGTCTGTCATAATATAATAGAGACAGTAGATCTAGCTGGTCTGTCATAATATAATATAGACAGTAGATCTAGCTGGTCTGTCATAATATAATAGAGACAGTAGATCTAGCTGGTCTGTCATAATATAATAGAGACAGTAGATCTAGCTGGTCTGTCATAATATAATAGAGACAGTAGATCTAGCTGGTCTGTCATGTTATAATAGAGACAGTAGATCTAGCTGGTCTGTCATAATATAATAGAGACAGTAGATCTAGCTGGTCTGTCATAATATAATATAGAGACAGCTGGTCAGTTATAATAGAGACAGTAGAGCTGGTCTGTCATAATATAATAGAGACAGTAGATCTAGCTGGTCTGTCATAATATAATAGAGACAGTAGATCTAGCTGGTCTGTCATAATATAATAGAGACAGTAGATCTAGCTGGTCTGTCATAGCTGGTCTGTATATATAATAGAGACAGTAGATCTAGCTGGTCTGTCATAATATAATAGAGACAGTAGATCTAGCTGGTCTGTCATAATATAATAGAGACAGTAGATCTAGCTGGTCTGTCATAATATAATAGAGACAGTAGATCTAGCTGGTCTGTCATATATATATAGAGACAGTAGATCTAGCTGGTCTGTCATAATATAATAGAGACAGACAGTAGATCTAGCTGGTCTGTCATAATATAATAGAGACAGTAGATCTAGCTGGTCTGTCATAATATAGATAGCTGGTCTGAGACATAGAGAGAGTAGATCTAGCTGGTCTGTCATAATATAATAGAGACAGTAGATCTAGCTGGTCTGTCATAATATAATAGATACAGTAGATCTAGCTGGTCTGTCATAATATAATATAGACAGTAGATCTAGCTGGTCTGTCATAATATAATAGAGACAGTAGATCTAGCTGGTCTGTCATATTATAATAGAGACAGTAGATCTAGCTGGTCTGTCATAATATAATAGAGACAGTAGATCTAGCTGGTCTGTCATAATATAATAGAGACAGTAGATCTAGCTGGTCTGTCATAATATAATAGAGACAGTAGATCTAGCTGGTCTGTCATAATATAATAGAGACAGTAGATCTAGCTGGTCTGTCATAATATAATAGAGACAGTAGATCTAGCTGGTCTGTCATAATATAATAGAGACAGTAGATCTAGCTGGTCTGTCATAATATAATAGAGACAGTAGATCTAGCTGGTCTGTCATAATATAATAGAGACAGTAGATCTAGCTGTCTGTCATAATATAATCTAGATCTATAATATAATAGAGACAGTAGATCTAGCTGGTCTGTCATAATATAATAGAGACAGTAGATCTAGCTGGTCTGTCTATATAATAGAGACAGTAGATAGCTGGTCTGTCATAATAGAGACAGTAGATCTAGCTGGTCTGTCATAATATAATAGAGACAGTAGATCTAGCTGGTCTGTCATAATATAATATAGACAGTAGATCTAGCTGGTCTGTCATAATATGATAGATACAGTAGATCTAGCTGGTCTGTCATAATATAATAGAGACAGTAGATCTAGCTGGTCTGTCATGTTATAATAGAGACAGTAGATCTAGCTGGTCTGTCATAATATAATAGAGACAGTAGATCTAGCTGGTCTGTCATAATATAATATAGATAGAGACAGTAGATCTAGCTGGTCTGTCATAATATAATAGAGACAGTAGATCTAGCTGGTCTGTCATAATATAATAGAGACAGTAGATCTAGCTGGTCTGTCATAATATAATAGAGACAGTAGAGCTGTCTGCATCTGGTCTGTATAATATAAGAGACAGTAGATCTAGCTGGTCTGTCATAATATAATAGAGACAGTAGATCTAGCTGGTCTGTCATAATATAATAGATACAGGAGATCTAGCTGGTCTGTCATAATATAATATAGACAGTAGTCATAATATAATAGAGACAGTAGATCTAGCTGGTCTGTCATAATATAATAGAGACAGTAGATCTAGCTGGTCTGTCATAATATAATAGAGACAGTAGATCTAGCTGGTCTGTCATAATATAATAGAGACAGTAGATCTAGCTGGTCTGTCATAATATAATAGAGACAGTAGATCTAGCTGGTCTGTCATAATATAATAGAGACAGTAGATCTAGCTGGTCTGTCATAATATAATAGAGACAGTAGATCTAGCTGGTCTGTCATAATATAATAGAGACAGTAGATCTAGCTGGTCTGTCATAATATAATAGAGACAGTAGATCTAGCTGGTCTGTCATAATATAATAGAGACAGTAGATCTAGCTGGTCTGTCATATTATAATAGAGACAGTAGATCTAGCTGGTCTGTCATAATATAATAGAGACAGTAGATCTAGCTGGTCTGTCATATTATAATAGAGACAGTAGATCTAGCTGGTCTGTCATAATATAATAGAGACAGTAGATCTAGCTGGTCTGTCATATTATAATAGAGACAGTAGATCTAGCTGGTCTGTCATAATATAATAGAGACAGTAGATCTAGCTGGTCTGTCATAATATAATAGAGACAGTAGATCTAGCTGGTCTGTCATAATATAATAGAGACAGTAGATCTAGCTGGTCTGTCATAATATAATAGAGACAGTAGATCTAGCTGGTCTGTCATAATATAATAGAGACAGTAGATCTAGCTGGTCTGTCATAATATAATAGAGACAGTAGATCTAGCTGGTCTGTCATAATATAATAGAGACAGTAGATCTAGCTGGTCTGTCATAATATAATAGAGACAGTAGATCTAGCTGGTCTGTCATAATATAATAGAGACAGTAGATCTAGCTGGTCTGTCATAATATAATAGAGACAGTAGATCTAGCTGGTCTGTCATAATATAATAGAGACAGTAGATCTAGCTGGTCTGTCATAATATAATAGAGACAGTAGATCTAGCTGGTCTGTCATAATATAATAGAGACAGTAGATCTAGCTGGTCTGTCATAATATAATAGAGACAGTAGATCTAGCTGGTCTGTCATAATATAATAGAGACAGTAGATCTAGCTGGTCTGTCATAATATAATAGAGACAGTAGATCTAGCTGGTCTGTCATAATATAATAGAGACAGTAGATCTAGCTGGTCTGTCATAATATAATAGAGACAGTAGATCTAGCTGGTCTGTCATAATATAATAGAGACAGTAGATCTAGCTGGTCTGTCATAATATAATAGAGACAGTAGATCTAGCTGGTCTGTCATAATATAATAGAGACAGTAGATCTAGCTGGTCTGTCATAATATAATAGAGACAGTAGATCTAGCTGGTCTGTCATAATATAATAGAGACAGTAGATCTAGCTGGTCTGTCATAATATAATAGAGACAGTAGATCTAGCTGGTCTGTCATAATATAATAGAGACAGTAGATCTAGCTGGTCTGTCATAATATAATAGAGACAGTAGATCTAGCTGGTCTGTCATAATATAATAGAGACAGTAGATCTAGCTGGTCTGTCATAATATAATAGAGACAGTAGATCTAGCTGGTCTGTCATAATATAATAGAGACAGTAGATCTAGCTGGTCTGTCATAATATAATAGAGACAGTAGATCTAGCTGGTCTGTCATAATATAATAGAGACAGTAGATCTAGCTGGTCTGTCATAATATAATAGAGACAGTAGATCTAGCTGGTCTGTCATAATATAATAGAGACAGTAGATCTAGCTGGTCTGTCATAATATAATAGAGACAGTAGATCTAGCTGGTCTGTCATAATATAATAGAGACAGTAGATCTAGCTGGTCTGTCATAATATAATAGAGACAGTAGATCTAGCTGGTCTGTCATAATATAATAGAGACAGTAGATCTAGCTGGTCTGTCATAATATAATAGAGACAGTAGATCTAGCTGGTCTGTCATAATATAATAGAGACAGTAGATCTAGCTGGTCTGTCATAATATAATAGAGACAGTAGATCTAGCTGGTCTGTCATAATATAATAGAGACAGTAGATCTAGCTGGTCTGTCATAATATAATAGAGACAGTAGATCTAGCTGGTCTGTCATAATATAATAGAGACAGTAGATCTAGCTGGTCTGTCATAATATAATAGAGACAGTAGATCTAGCTGGTCTGTCATAATATAATAGAGACAGTAGATCTAGCTGGTCTGTCATAATATAATAGAGACAGTAGATCTAGCTGGTCTGTCATAATATAATAGAGACAGTAGATCTAGCTGGTCTGTCATAATATAATAGAGACAGTAGATCTAGCTGGTCTGTCATAATATAATAGAGACAGTAGATCTAGCTGGTCTGTCATAATATAATAGAGACAGTAGATCTAGCTGGTCTGTCATAATATAATAGAGACAGTAGATCTAGCTGGTCTGTCATAATATAATAGAGACAGTAGATCTAGCTGGTCTGTCATAATATAATAGAGACAGTAGATCTAGCTGGTCTGTCATAATATAATAGAGACAGTAGATCTAGCTGGTCTGTCATAATATAATAGAGACAGTAGATCTAGCTGGTCTGTCATAATATAATAGAGACAGTAGATCTAGCTGGTCTGTCATAATATAATAGAGACAGTAGATCTAGCTGGTCTGTCATAATATAATAGAGACAGTAGATCTAGCTGGTCTGTCATAATATAATAGAGACAGTAGATCTAGCTGGTCTGTCATAATATAATAGAGACAGTAGATCTAGCTGGTCTGTCATAATATAATAGAGACAGTAGATCTAGCTGGTCTGTCATAATATAATAGAGACAGTAGATCTAGCTGGTCTGTCATAATATAATAGAGACAGTAGATCTAGCTGGTCTGTCATAATATAATAGAGACAGTAGATCTAGCTGGTCTGTCATATTATAATAGAGACAGTAGATCTAGCTGGTCTGTCATATTATAATAGAGACAGTAGATCTAGCTGGTCTGTCATAATATAATAGAGACAGTAGATCTAGCTGGTCTGTCATAATATAATAGAGACAGTAGATCTAGCTGGTCTGTCATAATATAATAGAGACAGTAGATCTAGCTGGTCTGTCATAATATAATAGAGACAGTAGATCTAGCTGGTCTGTCATAATATAATAGAGACAGTAGATCTAGCTGGTCTGTCATAATATAATAGAGACAGTAGATCTAGCTGGTCTGTCATATTATAATAGAGACAGTAGATCTAGCTGGTCTGTCATAATATAATAGAGACAGTAGATCTAGCTGGTCTGTCATAATATAATAGAGACAGTAGATCTAGCTGGTCTGTCATAATATAATAGAGACAGTAGATCTAGCTGGTCTGTCATAATATAATAGAGACAGTAGATCTAGCTGGTCTGTCATAATATAATAGAGACAGTAGATCTAGCTGGTCTGTCATAATATAATAGAGACAGTAGATCTAGCTGGTCTGTCATAATATAATAGAGACAGTAGATCTAGCTGGTCTGTCATAATATAATAGAGACAGTAGATCTAGCTGGTCTGTCATAATATAATAGAGACAGTAGATCTAGCTGGTCTGTCATAATATAATAGAGACAGTAGATCTAGCTGGTCTGTCATAATATAATAGAGACAGTAGATCTAGCTGGTCTGTCATAATATAATAGAGACAGTAGATCTAGCTGGTCTGTCATAATATAATAGAGACAGTAGATCTAGCTGGTCTGTCATAATATAATAGAGACAGTAGATCTAGCTGGTCTGTCATAATATAATAGAGACAGTAGATCTAGCTGGTCTGTCATAATATAATAGAGACAGTAGATCTAGCTGGTCTGTCATAATATAATAGAGACAGTAGATCTAGCTGGTCTGTCATAATATAATAGAGACAGTAGATCTAGCTGGTCTGTCATAATATAATAGAGACAGTAGATCTAGCTGGTCTGTCATAATATAATAGAGACAGTAGATCTAGCTGGTCTGTCATAATATAATAGAGACAGTAGATCTAGCTGGTCTGTCATAATATAATAGAGACAGTAGATCTAGCTGGTCTGTCATAATATAATAGAGACAGTAGATCTAGCTGGTCTGTCATAATATAATAGAGACAGTAGATCTAGCTGGTCTGTCATAATATAATAGAGACAGTAGATCTAGCTGGTCTGTCATAATATAATAGAGACAGTAGATCTAGCTGGTCTGTCATAATATAATAGAGACAGTAGATCTAGCTGGTCTGTCATAATATAATAGAGACAGTAGATCTAGCTGGTCTGTCATAATATAATAGAGACAGTAGATCTAGCTGGTCTGTCATAATATAATAGAGACAGTAGATCTAGCTGGTCTGTCATAATATAATAGAGACAGTAGATCTAGCTGGTCTGTCATAATATAATAGAGACAGTAGATCTAGCTGGTCTGTCATAATATAATAGAGACAGTAGATCTAGCTGGTCTGTCATAATATAATAGAGACAGTAGATCTAGCTGGTCTGTCATAATATAATAGAGACAGTAGATCTAGCTGGTCTGTCATAATATAATAGAGACAGTAGATCTAGCTGGTCTGTCATAATATAATAGAGACAGTAGATCTAGCTGGTCTGTCATAATATAATAGAGACAGTAGATCTAGCTGGTCTGTCATAATATAATAGAGACAGTAGATCTAGCTGGTCTGTCATAATATAATAGAGACAGTAGATCTAGCTGGTCTGTCATAATATAATAGAGACAGTAGATCTAGCTGGTCTGTCATAATATAATAGAGACAGTAGATCTAGCTGGTCTGTCATAATATAATAGAGACAGTAGATCTAGCTGGTCTGTCATATTATAATAGAGACAGTAGATCTAGCTGGTCTGTCATAATATAATAGAGACAGTAGATCTAGCTGGTCTGTCATAATATAATAGAGACAGTAGATCTAGCTGGTCTGTCATAATATAATAGAGACAGTAGATCTAGCTGGTCTGTCATAATATAATAGAGACAGTAGATCTAGCTGGTCTGTCATAATATAATAGAGACAGTAGATCTAGCTGGTCTGTCATAATATAATAGAGACAGTAGATCTAGCTGGTCTGTCATAATATAATAGAGACAGTAGATCTAGCTGGTCTGTCATAATATAATAGAGACAGTAGATCTAGCTGGTCTGTCATAATATAATAGAGACAGTAGATCTAGCTGGTCTGTCATAATATAATAGAGACAGTAGATCTAGCTGGTCTGTCATAATATAATAGAGACAGTAGATCTAGCTGGTCTGTCATAATATAATAGAGACAGTAGATCTAGCTGGTCTGTCATAATATAATAGAGACAGTAGATCTAGCTGGTCTGTCATAATATAATAGAGACAGTAGATCTAGCTGGTCTGTCATAATATAATAGAGACAGTAGATCTAGCTGGTCTGTCATAATATAATAGAGACAGTAGATCTAGCTGGTCTGTCATAATATAATAGAGACAGTAGATCTAGCTGGTCTGTCATAATATAATAGAGACAGTAGATCTAGCTGGTCTGTCATAATATAATAGAGACAGTAGATCTAGCTGGTCTGTCATAATATAATAGAGACAGTAGATCTAGCTGGTCTGTCATAATATAATAGAGACAGTAGATCTAGCTGGTCTGTCATAATATAATAGAGACAGTAGATCTAGCTGGTCTGTCATAATATAATAGAGACAGTAGATCTAGCTGGTCTGTCATAATATAATAGAGACAGTAGATCTAGCTGGTCTGTCATAATATAATAGAGACAGTAGATCTAGCTGGTCTGTCATAATATAATAGAGACAGTAGATCTAGCTGGTCTGTCATAATATAATAGAGACAGTAGATCTAGCTGGTCTGTCATAATATAATAGAGACAGTAGATCTAGCTGGTCTGTCATAATATAATAGAGACAGTAGATCTAGCTGGTCTGTCATAATATAATAGAGACAGTAGATCTAGCTGGTCTGTCATAATATAATAGAGACAGTAGATCTAGCTGGTCTGTCATAATATAATAGAGACAGTAGATCTAGCTGGTCTGTCATAATATAATAGAGACAGTAGATCTAGCTGGTCTGTCATAATATAATAGAGACAGTAGATCTAGCTGGTCTGTCATAATATAATAGAGACAGTAGATCTAGCTGGTCTGTCATAATATAATAGAGACAGTAGATCTAGCTGGTCTGTCATAATATAATAGAGACAGTAGATCTAGCTGGTCTGTCATAATATAATAGAGACAGTAGATCTAGCTGGTCTGTCATAATATAATAGAGACAGTAGATCTAGCTGGTCTGTCATAATATAATAGAGACAGTAGATCTAGCTGGTCTGTCATAATATAATAGAGACAGTAGATCTAGCTGGTCTGTCATAATATAATAGAGACAGTAGATCTAGCTGGTCTGTCATAATATAATAGAGACAGTAGATCTAGCTGGTCTGTCATAATATAATAGAGACAGTAGATCTAGCTGGTCTGTCATAATATAATAGAGACAGTAGATCTAGCTGGTCTGTCATAATATAATAGAGACAGTAGATCTAGCTGGTCTGTCATAATATAATAGAGACAGTAGATCTAGCTGGTCTGTCATAATATAATAGAGACAGTAGATCTAGCTGGTCTGTCATAATATAATAGAGACAGTAGATCTAGCTGGTCTGTCATAATATAATAGAGACAGTAGATCTAGCTGGTCTGTCATAATATAATAGAGACAGTAGATCTAGCTGGTCTGTCATAATATAATAGAGACAGTAGATCTAGCTGGTCTGTCATAATATAATAGAGACAGTAGATCTAGCTGGTCTGTCATAATATAATAGAGACAGTAGATCTAGCTGGTCTGTCATAATATAATAGAGACAGTAGATCTAGCTGGTCTGTCATAATATAATAGAGACAGTAGATCTAGCTGGTCTGTCATAATATAATAGAGACAGTAGATCTAGCTGGTCTGTCATAATATAATAGAGACAGTAGATCTAGCTGGTCTGTCATAATATAATAGAGACAGTAGATCTAGCTGGTCTGTCATAATATAATAGAGACAGTAGATCTAGCTGGTCTGTCATAATATAATAGAGACAGTAGATCTAGCTGGTCTGTCATAATATAATAGAGACAGTAGATCTAGCTGGTCTGTCATAATATAATAGAGACAGTAGATCTAGCTGGTCTGTCATAATATAATAGAGACAGTAGATCTAGCTGGTCTGTCATAATATAATAGAGACAGTAGATCTAGCTGGTCTGTCATAATATAATAGAGACAGTAGATCTAGCTGGTCTGTCATAATATAATAGAGACAGTAGATCTAGCTGGTCTGTCATAATATAATAGAGACAGTAGATCTAGCTGGTCTGTCATAATATAATAGAGACAGTAGATCTAGCTGGTCTGTCATAATATAATAGAGACAGTAGATCTAGCTGGTCTGTCATAATATAATAGAGACAGTAGATCTAGCTGGTCTGTCATAATATAATAGAGACAGTAGATCTAGCTGGTCTGTCATAATATAATAGAGACAGTAGATCTAGCTGGTCTGTCATAATATAATAGAGACAGTAGATCTAGCTGGTCTGTCATAATATAATAGAGACAGTAGATCTAGCTGGTCTGTCATAATATAATAGAGACAGTAGATCTAGCTGGTCTGTCATAATATAATAGAGACAGTAGATCTAGCTGGTCTGTCATAATATAATAGAGACAGTAGATCTAGCTGGTCTGTCATAATATAATAGAGACAGTAGATCTAGCTGGTCTGTCATAATATAATAGAGACAGTAGATCTAGCTGGTCTGTCATAATATAATAGAGACAGTAGATCTAGCTGGTCTGTCATAATATAATAGAGACAGTAGATCTAGCTGGTCTGTCATAATATAATAGAGACAGTAGATCTAGCTGGTCTGTCATAATATAATAGAGACAGTAGATCTAGCTGGTCTGTCATAATATAATAGAGACAGTAGATCTAGCTGGTCTGTCATAATATAATAGAGACAGTAGATCTAGCTGGTCTGTCATAATATAATAGAGACAGTAGATCTAGCTGGTCTGTCATAATATAATAGAGACAGTAGATCTAGCTGGTCTGTCATAATATAATAGAGACAGTAGATCTAGCTGGTCTGTCATAATATAATAGAGACAGTAGATCTAGCTGGTCTGTCATAATATAATAGAGACAGTAGATCTAGCTGGTCTGTCATAATATAATAGAGACAGTAGATCTAGCTGGTCTGTCATAATATAATAGAGACAGTAGATCTAGCTGGTCTGTCATAATATAATAGAGACAGTAGATCTAGCTGGTCTGTCATAATATAATAGAGACAGTAGATCTAGCTGGTCTGTCATAATATAATAGAGACAGTAGATCTAGCTGGTCTGTCATAATATAATAGAGACAGTAGATCTAGCTGGTCTGTCATATTATAATAGAGACAGTAGATCTAGCTGGTCTGTCATAATATAATAGAGACAGTAGATCTAGCTGGTCTGTCATAATATAATAGAGACAGTAGATCTAGCTGGTCTGTCATAATATAATAGAGACAGTAGATCTAGCTGGTCTGTCATAATATAATAGAGACAGTAGATCTAGCTGGTCTGTCATAATATAATAGAGACAGTAGATCTAGCTGGTCTGTCATAATATAATAGAGACAGTAGATCTAGCTGGTCTGTCATAATATAATAGAGACAGTAGATCTAGCTGGTCTGTCATAATATAATAGAGACAGTAGATCTAGCTGGTCTGTCATATTATAATAGAGACAGTAGATCTAGCTGGTCTGTCATAATATAATAGAGACAGTAGATCTAGCTGGTCTGTCATAATATAATAGAGACAGTAGATCTAGCTGGTCTGTCATAATATAATAGAGACAGTAGATCTAGCTGGTCTGTCATAATATAATAGAGACAGTAGATCTAGCTGGTCTGTCATAATATA
Organism: Oncorhynchus gorbuscha; assembly: GCF_021184085.1. NCBI lineage: Eukaryota > Metazoa > Chordata > Actinopteri > Salmoniformes > Salmonidae > Oncorhynchus > Oncorhynchus gorbuscha. The sequence continues at coordinate 112,473,541 of NC_060174.1, read as the reverse complement.
ATAGAGACAGTAGATCTAGCTGGTCTGTCATAATATAATAGAGACAGTAGATCTAGCTGGTCTGTCATAATATAATAGAGACAGTAGATCTAGCTGGTCTGTCATAATATAATAGAGACAGTAGATCTAGCTGGTCTGTCATATTATAATAGAGACAGTAGATCTAGCTGGTCTGTCATAATATAATAGAGACAGTAGATCTAGCTGGTCTGTCATAATATAATAGAGACAGTAGATCTAGCTGGTCTGTCATAATATAATAGAGACAGTAGATCTAGCTGGTCTGTCATAATATAATAGAGACAGTAGATCTAGCTGGTCTGTCATAATATAATAGAGACAGTAGATCTAGCTGGTCTGTCATAATATAATAGAGACAGTAGATCTAGCTGGTCTGTCATAATATAATAGAGACAGTAGATCTAGCTGGTCTGTCATAATATAATAGAGACAGTAGATCTAGCTGGTCTGTCATAATATAATAGAGACAGTAGATCTAGCTGGTCTGTCATAATATAATAGAGACAGTAGATCTAGCTGGTCTGTCATAATATAATAGAGACAGTAGATCTAGCTGGTCTGTCATAATATAATAGAGACAGTAGATCTAGCTGGTCTGTCATATTATAATAGAGACAGTAGATCTAGCTGGTCTGTCATAATATAATAGAGACAGTAGATCTAGCTGGTCTGTCATAATATAATAGAGACAGTAGATCTAGCTGGTCTGTCATAATATAATAGAGACAGTAGATCTAGCTGGTCTGTCATAATATAATAGAGACAGTAGATCTAGCTGGTCTGTCATAATATAATAGAGACAGTAGATCTAGCTGGTCTGTCATAATATAATAGAGACAGTAGATCTAGCTGGTCTGTCATAATATAATAGAGACAGTAGATCTAGCTGGTCTGTCATAATATAATAGAGACAGTAGATCTAGCTGGTCTGTCATAATATAATAGAGACAGTAGATCTAGCTGGTCTGTCATAATATAATAGAGACAGTAGATCTAGCTGGTCTGTCATAATATAATAGAGACAGTAGATCTAGCTGGTCTGTCATAATATAATAGAGACAGTAGATCTAGCTGGTCTGTCATATTATAATAGAGACAGTAGATCTAGCTGGTCTGTCATAATATAATAGAGACAGTAGATCTAGCTGGTCTGTCATAATATAATAGAGACAGTAGATCTAGCTGGTCTGTCATAATATAATAGAGACAGTAGATCTAGCTGGTCTGTCATAATATAATAGAGACAGTAGATCTAGCTGGTCTGTCATAATATAATAGAGACAGTAGATCTAGCTGGTCTGTCATAATATAATAGAGACAGTAGATCTAGCTGGTCTGTCATAATATAATAGAGACAGTAGATCTAGCTGGTCTGTCATAATATAATAGAGACAGTAGATCTAGCTGGTCTGTCATATTATAATAGAGACAGTAGATCTAGCTGGTCTGTCATAATATAATAGAGACAGTAGATCTAGCTGGTCTGTCATAATATAATAGAGACAGTAGATCTAGCTGGTCTGTCATAATATAATAGAGACAGTAGATCTAGCTGGTCTGTCATAATATAATAGAGACAGTAGATCTAGCTGGTCTGTCATAATATAATAGAGACAGTAGATCTAGCTGGTCTGTCATAATATAATAGAGACAGTAGATCTAGCTGGTCTGTCATAATATAATAGAGACAGTAGATCTAGCTGGTCTGTCATATTATAATAGAGACAGTAGATCTAGCTGGTCTGTCATAATATAATAGAGACAGTAGATCTAGCTGGTCTGTCATAATATAATAGAGACAGTAGATCTAGCTGGTCTGTCATAATATAATAGAGACAGTAGATCTAGCTGGTCTGTCATAATATAATAGAGACAGTAGATCTAGCTGGTCTGTCATAATATAATAGAGACAGTAGATCTAGCTGGTCTGTCATAATATAATAGAGACAGTAGATCTAGCTGGTCTGTCATAATATAATAGAGACAGTAGATCTAGCTGGTCTGTCATAATATAATAGAGACAGTAGATCTAGCTGGTCTGTCATAATATAATAGAGACAGTAGATCTAGCTGGTCTGTCATAATATAATAGAGACAGTAGATCTAGCTGGTCTGTCATAATATAATAGAGACAGTAGATCTAGCTGGTCTGTCATAATATAATAGAGACAGTAGATCTAGCTGGTCTGTCATAATATAATAGAGACAGTAGATCTAGCTGGTCTGTCATAATATAATAGAGACAGTAGATCTAGCTGGTCTGTCATAATATAATAGAGACAGTAGATCTAGCTGGTCTGTCATAATATAATAGAGACAGTAGATCTAGCTGGTCTGTCATAATATAATAGAGACAGTAGATCTAGCTGGTCTGTCATAATATAATAGAGACAGTAGATCTAGCTGGTCTGTCATAATATAATAGAGACAGTAGATCTAGCTGGTCTGTCATAATATAATAGAGACAGTAGATCTAGCTGGTCTGTCATAATATAATAGAGACAGTAGATCTAGCTGGTCTGTCATAATATAATAGAGACATGTAGATCTAGCTGGTCTGTCATAATATAATAGAGACAGTAGATCTAGCTGGTCTGTCATAATATAATAGAGACAGTAGATCTAGCTGGTCTGTCATAATATAATAGAGAGACAGTAGATCTAGCTGGTCTGTCATAATATAATAGAGACAGTAGATCTAGCTGGTCTGTCATAATATAATAGAGACAGTAGATCTAGCTGGTCTGTCATATTATAATAGAGACAGTAGATCTAGCTGGTCTGTCATAATATAATAGAGACAGTAGATCTAGCTGGTCTGTCATATTATAATAGAGACAGTAGATCTAGCTGGTCTGTCATAATATAATAGAGACAGTAGATCTAGCTGGTCTGTCATAATATAATAGAGACAGTAGATCTAGCTGGTCTGTCATAATATAATAGAGACAGTAGATCTAGCTGGTCTGTCATAATATAACAGAGACAGTAGATCTAGCTGGTCTGTCATAGTATAATATAGACAGTAGTTCGAGCTAGTCTCTCATGTTTTAATAGGGACAGTAGATCTAGCTGGTCTGTCATAATATAATAGATACAGTAGATCTAGCTGGTCTGTCATGTTATAATAGAGACAGTAGATCTCACTGGTTTGTCATAATATAATAGAGACAGTAGATCTAGCTGGTCTGTCATGTTATAATAGAGACAGTAGATCTAGCTTGTCTGTCATGTTATAATAGAGACAGTAGATCTAGCTGGTCTGTCATGTTTTAAAAGGGACAGTAGATCTAGCTGGTCTGGCATAATATAATAGAGACAGTAGATCTAGCTGGTCTGTCATAATATGATAGATACAGGAGATCTAGCTGCTCTGTCATAATATAATACAGACAGTAGATCAAGCTAGTCTGTCATAATATAATATAGACTGCAGATCTTGCTGGTCTGTCATAATATAATAGAGACAGTAGATCTAGCTGGTCTGTCATAGTATAATTGAGACAGTAGATCGAGCTGGTTTGTCATAATATCATAGGGACATATAGGCAGTAGATCTAGCTGGTCTGTCATAATATAATAGAGACAGTAGATCTAGCTGGTCTGTCATATTATAATAGAGACAGTAGATCTCGCTGGTCTGTCATAATATAATAGAGACAGTAGATCTAGCTGGTCTGTTATAATATGATATAGACAGTAGATCTAGCTGGTCTGTCATAATATAATAGAGACAGTAGATCTAGCTGGTCTGTCATAATATAATAGAGACAGTAGATCTAGCTGGTCTGTCATAATATGATAGATACAGTAGATCTAGCTGGTCTGTCATAATATAATAGAGACAGTAGATCTAGCTGGTCTGTCATAATATAACAGAGACAGTAGATCTAGCTGGTCTGTCATAGTATAATATAGACAGTAGTTCGAGCTCATCTCTCATGTTTTAATATGGACAGTAGATCTAGCTGGTCTGTCATAATATAATAGATACAGTAGATCTAGCTGGTCTGTCATGTTATAATAGAGACAGTAGATCTAGCTGGTCTGTCATGTTATAATAGAGACAGTAGATCTAGCTGGTCTGTCATGTTATAATAGAGACAGTAGATCTAGCTGGTCTGTCATATTATAATAGAGACAGTAGATCTAGCTGGTCTGTCATAATATAATAGAGACAGTAGATCTAGCTGGTCTGTCATGTTTTAAAAGGGATAGTAGATCTTGCTGGTCTGTCATAATATAATAGAGACAGTAGATCTATCTGCTCTGTCATAATATAATACAGACAGTAGATCAAGCTGGTCTGTCATAATATAATATAGACTGCAGATCTTGTTGGTCTGTCATAATATAATAGAGACAGTAGATCTAGCTGGTCTGTCATAGTATAATTGAGACAGTAGATCGAGCTGGTTTGTCATAATATCATAGGGACATATATGCAGTAGATCTAGCTGGTCTGTCATAATATAATAGAAACAGTAGATCTAGCTTGTCTGTCATGTTATAATAGAGACAGTAGATCTAGCTGGTCTGTCATATTATAATAGAGACAGTAGATCTCGCTGGTCTGTCATAATATAATAGAGACAGTAGATCTAGCTGGTCTGTTATAATATGATATAGACAGTAGATCTAGCTGGTCTGTCATAATATAATAGAGACAGTAGATCTAGCTGGTCTTTCATAATATAATAGAGACAGTAGATCTAGCTGGTCTGTAATAATATAATAGAGACAGTAGATCTAGCTGGTCTATCATAATATAATAGAGACATTAGATCTAGCTGGTCTGTCATAATATAACAGAGACAGTAGATCTAGCTGGTCTGTTATAATATGATATAGACAGTAGATCTAGCTGGTCTGTCATAATATAATAGAGACAGTAGATCTAGCTGGTCTTTCATAATATAATAGAGACAGTAGATCTAGCTGGTCTGTAATAATATGATAGATACAGTAGATCTAGCTGGTCTATCAAAGTATAATAGAGACATTAGATCTAGCTGGTCTGTCATAATATAACAGAGACAGTAGATCTAGCTGGTCTGTCATAGTATAATATAGACAGTAGTTCGAGCTCGTCTCTCATGTTTTAATAGGGACAGTAGATCTAGCTTGTCTGTCATGTTATAATAGAGACAGTAGATCTAGCTGGTCTGTCATAATATGATAGATACAGGAGATCTAGCTGCTCTGTCATAATATAATACAGACAGTAGATCAAGCTGGTCTGTCATAATATAATATAGACTGCAGATCTTGCTGGTCTGTCATAATATAATAGAGACAGTAGATCTAGCTGGTCTGTCATCTTATAATTGAGACAGTAGATCGAGCTGGTTTGTCATAATATCATAGGGACATATAGGCAGTAGATCTAGCTGGTCTGTCATATTATAATAGAGACAGTAGATCTCGCTGGTCTGTCATAATATAATAGAGACAGTAGATCTAGCTGGTCTGTTATAATATGATATAGACAGTAGATCTAACTGGTCTGTCATAATATAATAGAGACAGTATATCTAGCTGGTCTGTCATAATATAATAGAGACAGTAGATCTATCTGGTCTGTAATAATATGATAGATACAGTAGATCTAGCTGGTCTATCAAAGTATAATAGAGGCATTAGATCTAGCTGGTCTGTCATAATATAACAGAGACAGTAGATCTAGCTGGTCTGTCATAGTATAATATAGACAGTAGTTCGAGCTCGTCTCTCATGTTTTAATAGGGACAGTAGATCTAGCTGGTCTGTCATAATATAATAGATACAGTAGATCTAGCTGGTCTGTCATGTTATAATAGAGACAGTAGATCTCGCTGGTTTGTCATAATATAGAGACAGTAGATTTCGGTGGTCTGTCATAATATAATAGAGACAGTAGATCTAGCTTGTCTGTCATGTTATAATAGAGACAGTAGATCTAGCTGGACTGTCATATTATAATAGAGACAGTAGATCTCACTGGTCTGTCATAATATAATAGAGACAGTAGATCTAGCTTGTCTGTCATGTTATAATAGAGACAGTAGATCTAGCTGGTCTGTCATGTTTTAAAAGGGACAGTAGATCTAGCTGGTCTGGCATAATATAATAGAGACAGTAGATCTAGCTGGTCTGTCATAATATGATAGATACAGGAGATCTAGCTGCTCTGTCATAATATAATACAGACAGTAGATCAAGCTGGTCTGTCATAATATAATATAGACTGCAGATCTTGCTGGTCTGTCATAATATAATAGAGACAGTAGATCTAGCTGGTCTGTCATCTTATAATTGAGACAGTAGATCGAGCTGGTTTGTCATAATATCATAGGGACATATAGGCAGTAGATCTAGCTGGTCTGTCATATTATAATAGAGACAGTAGATCTCGCTGGTCTGTCATAATATAATAGAGACAGTAGATCTAGCTGGTCTGTTATAATATGATATAGACAGTAGATCTAACTGGTCTGTCATAATATAATAGAGACAGTATATCTAGCTGGTCTGTCATAATATAATAGAGACAGTAGATCTAGCTGGTCTGTAATAATATGATAGATACAGTAGATCTAGCTGGTCTATCAAAGTATAATAGAGACATTAGATCTAGCTGGTCTGTCATAATATAACAGAGACAGTAGATCTAGCTGGTCTGTCATGTTATAATAGAGACAGTAGATCTCGCTGGTTTGTCATAATATAATAGAGACAGTAGATTACGGTGGTCTGTCATAATATAATAGAGACAGTAGATCTAGCTTGTCTGTCATGTTATAATAGAGACAGTAGATCTAGCTGGACTGTCATATTATAATAGAGACAGTAGATCTCGCTGGTCTGTCATAATATAATAGAGACAGTAGATCTAGCTTGTCTGTCATGTTATAATAGAGACAGTAGATCTAGCTGGTCTGTCATGTTTTAAAAGGGACAGTAGATCTAGCTGGTCTGGCATAATATAATAGAGACAGTAGATCTAGCTGGTCTGTCATAATATGATAGATACAGGAGATCTAGCTGCTCTGTCATAATATAATACAGACAGTAGATCAAGCTGGTCTGTCATAATATAATATAGACTGCAGATCTTGCTGGTCTGTCATAATATAATAGAGACAGTAGATCTAGCTGGTCTGTCATAGTATAATTGAGACAGTAGATCGAGCTGGTTTGTCATAATATCATAGGGACATATAGGCAGTAGATCTAGCTGGTCTGTCATAATATAATAGAGACAGTAGATTTCGGTGGTCTGTCATAATATAATAGAGACAGTAGATCTAGCTTGTCTGTCATGTTATAATAGAGACAGTAGATCTAGCTGGTCTGTCATATTATAATAGAGACAGTAGATCTCGCTGGTCTGTCATAATATAATAGAGACAGTAGATCTAGCTGGTCTGTTATAATATGATATAGACAGTAGATCTAGCTGGTCTGTCATAATATAATAGAGACAGTATATCTAGCTGGTCTGTCATAATATAATAGAGACAGTAGATCTAGCTGGTCTGTAATAATATGATAGATACAGTAGATCTAGCTGGTCTATCAAAGTATAATAGAGACATTAGATCTAGCTGGTCTGTCATGATATAACAGAGACAGTAGATCTAGCTGGTCTGTCATAGTATAATATAGACAGTAGTTCGAGCTCGTCTCTCATGTTTTAATAGGGACAGTAGATCTAGCTGGTCTGTCATAATATAATAGATACAGTAGATCTAGCTGGTCTGTCATGTTATAATAGAGACAGTAGATCTAGCTTGTCTGTCATGTTATAATAGAGACAGTAGATCTAGCTGGTCTGTCATATTATAATAGAGACAGTAGATCTCGCTGGTTTGTCATAATATAATAGAGACAGTAGATCTAGCTGGTCTGTCATGTTTTAAAAGGGATAGTAGATCTTGCTGGTCTGTCATAATATAATAGAGACAGTAGATCTAGCTGCTCTGTCATAATATAATACAGACAGTAGATCAAGCTGGTCTGTCATAATATAATATAGACTGCAGATCTTGTTGGTCTGTCATAATATAATAGAGACAGTAGATCTAGCTGGTCTGTCATAATATAATAGAGGCAGTAGATCTCGCTGGTTTGTCATAATATAATAGAGAAAGTAGATCTAGCTGGTCTGTCATGTTTTAAAAGGGACAGTAGATCTAGCTGGTTTGTCATAATATAATAGAGAAAGTAGATCTAGCTGGTCTGTCATAATATGATAGATACAGGAGATCTAGCTGCTCTGTCATTATATAATATAGACAGTAGATCTAGCTGGTCTGTCATATTATAATAGAGACAGTAGATCTCGCTGGTCTGTCATAATATAATAGAGACAGTAGATCTAGCTGGTCTGTTATAATATGATATAGACAGTAGATCTAACTGGTCTGTCATAATATAATAGAGACAGTATATCTAGCTGGTCTGTCATAATATAATAGAGACAGTAGATCTAGCTGGTCTGTAATAATATGATAGATACAGTAGATCTAGCTGGTCTATCAAAGTATAATAGAGACATTAGATCTAGCTGGTCTGTCATAATATAACAGAGACAGTAGATCTAGCTGGTCTGTCATAGTATAATATAGACAGTAGATCGAGCTCGTCTCTCATGTTTTAATAGGGACAGTAGATCTAGCAGGTCTATCATAATATAATAGAGACAGTAGATCTAGTTGGTCTCTCAAAGTATAATAGAGACAGTAGATCTGGCTGGTCTGTCATAATATAATATAGACTGCAGATCTCGCTGGTCTGTCATAATATAATAGAGACAGTAGATCTAGCTGGTCTGTCATAGTATAATTGAGACAGTAGATCGAGATGGTTTGTCATAATATAATAGAGACATATAGGCAGTTAGACATAGTATAATAGAGACAGTAGGTCTGGCTGGTCTGTCATAATATAATAGAGACAGTAGATCGAGCTGGTTTGTCATAATATAATAGAGACATAGAGGCAGTAGATCTAGCTGGTCTTTCATAGTATAATAGAGACAGTAGATCGAGCTTGTCTCTCATGTTTTAATAGGGACAGTAGATCTAGCTGGTCTATCATAATATAATAGAGACAGTAGATCTAGCTGGTCTGTCATAATATGATAGATAGTAGATCTAGCTGGTATGTAAAAAAAATGATAGATAGTAGATCTAGCTGGTATGTCAAAGTATAATAGAGACAGTAGATCTGGCTGGTCTGTCATAATATAATATAGACAGCAGATCTCGCTGGTCTGTCATAATATAATAGAGGCAGTAGATCTAGCTGGTCTGTCATAATATAATAGAGACAGTAGATCTAGCTGGTCTGTCATAGTATAATTGAGACAGTAGATCGAGCTGGTTTGTCATAATATCATAGGGACATATAGGCAGTAGATCTAGCTGGTCTGTCATAATATAATAGAGACAGTAGATTTCGGTGGTCTGTCATAATATAATAGAGACAGTAGATCTAGCTTGTCTGTCATGTTATAATAGAGACAGTAGATCTAGCTGGTCTGTCATATTATAATAGAGACAGTAGATCTCGCTGGTCTGTCATAATATAATAGAGACAGTAGATCTAGCTGGTCTGTTATAATATGATATAGACAGTAGATCTATCTGGTCTGTCATAATATAATAGAGACAGTAGATCTAGATGGTCTGTCATAATATAATAGAGACAGTAGATCTAGCTGGTCTGTAATAATATGATAGATACAGTAGATCTAGCTGGTCTATCAAAGTATAATAGAGATATTAGATCTAGCTGGTCTGTCATAATATAACAGAGACAGTAGATCTAGCTGGTCTGTCATAGTATAATATAGACAGTAGTTCGAGCTCGTCTCTCATGTTTTAATAGGGACAGTAGATCTAGCTGGTCTATCATAATATAATAGAGACAGTAGATCTCGCTGGTCTGTCATAATATAATAGAGACAGTAGATCTAGCTGGTCTGTCATAGTATAATTGAGACAGTAGATCGAGCTGGTTTGTCATAATATAATAGAGATATATAGGCAGTAGATCTAGCTGGTCTGTCATAATATAATAGAGACAGTAGATTTCACTGGTCTGTCATAATATCATAGAGACAGTAGATCTAGCTGGTCTGTTATAATATCATATAGACAGTAGATCTAGCTGGTCTGTCATAATATAATAGAGACAGTAGATCAAGCTGGTCTGTCATAATATAATATAGACAGTAGATCTAGCTGGTCTGTCATAATATGATAGATACAGGCGATCTAGCTGCTCTGTCATTATATAATATAGACAGTAGATCTAGCTGGTCTCTCATGTTTTAATAGGGACAGTAGATCTAGCTGTTCTGTCATAATATAATAGAGACAGTAGATCTGGCTGGTCTGTCATAATATAATATAGATTGTAGATCTAGCTGGTCTGTCATAATATAATAGAGACAGTAGATCTAGCTGGTCTGTCATGTTATAATGGAGACAGTAGATCTCGCTGGTCTGTCATAATATAATAGAGACAGGAGATCTAGCTGGTCTGTCATAATATAATAGAGACCGTAGATCTAGCTGGTCTGTCATAATATGACAGATACAGTAGATCTAGCTGGTCTGACATAGTATAATAGAGACAGTAGATCTGGCTGGTCTGTCATAATATAATAGAGACAGTAGATCGAGCTTGTCTCTCATGTTTTAATAGGGACAGTAGATCTAGCTGGTCTATCATAATATAATAGAGACAGTAGATCTAGCTGGTCTGTCATAATATGATAGATAGTAGATCTAGCTGGTCTGTCAAAGTATAATAGAGACAGTAGATCTGGCTGGTCTGTCATAATATAATAGAGACATAGAGGCAGTAGATCTAGCTGGTCTGTCCTAGTATAATAGAGACAGTAGATCTGGCTGGTCTGTCGTAATATAATAGAGACAGTTGATCTAGCTGGTCTGTCATAGTATAATATAGACAGTAGATCTTGCTTGTCTCTCATGTTTTAATAGGGACAGTAGATCTAGCTGGTCTGTCATAATATGATAAATACAGTAGATCTAGCTGGTCTATCAAAGTATAATAGAGACAGTAGATCTAGCTGGTCTGTCATAATATAATAGAGACAGTAGATCTCGCTGGTCTGTCATAATATAATAGAGACAGTAGATCTAGCTGGTCTGTCATAGTATAATTGAGACAGTAGATCGAGCTGGTTTGTCATAATATCATAGGGACATATAGGCAGTAGATCTAGCTGGTCTGTCATAATATAATAGAGACAGTAGATTTCGGTGGTCTGTCATAATATAATAGAGACAGTAGATCTAGCTTGTCTGTCATGTTATAATAGAGACAGTAGATCTAGCTGGTCTGTCATATTATAATAGAGACAGTAGATCTCGCTGGTCTGTCATAATATAATAGAGACAGTAGATCTAGCTGGTCTGTTATAATATGATATAGACAGTAGATCTATCTGGTCTGTCATAATATAATAGAGACAGTAGATCTAGCTGGTCTGTCATAATATAATAGAGACAGTAGATCTAGCTGGTCTGTAATAATATGATAGATACAGTAGATCTAGCTGGTCTATCAAAGTATAATAGAGACATTAGATCTAGCTGGTCTGTCATAATATAACAGAGACAGTAGATCTAGCTGGTCTGTCATAGTATAATATAGACAGTAGTTCGAGCTCGTCTCTCATGTTTTAATAGGGACAGTAGATCTAGCTGGTCTATCATAATATAATAGAGACAGTAGATCTCGCTGGTCTGTCATAATATAATAGAGACAGTAGATCTAGCTGGTCTGTCATAGTATAATTGAGACAGTAGATCGAGCTGGTTTGTCATAATATAATAGAGATATATAGGCAGTAGATCTAGCTGGTCTGTCATAATATAATAGAGACAGTAGATCTGGCTGGTCTGTCGTAATATAATAGAGACAGTTGATCTAGCTGGTCTGTCATAGTATAATATAGACAGTAGATCTTGCTTGTCTCTCATGTTTTAATAGGGACAGTAGATCTAGCTGGTCTGTCATAATATGATAAATACAGTAGATCTAGCTGGTCTATCAAAGTATAATAGAGACAGTAGATCTAGCTGGTCTGTCATAATATAATAGAGACAGTAGATCTCGCTGGTCTGTCATAATATAATAGAGACAGTAGATCTAGCTGGTCTGTCATAATATCATAGATAGTAGATCTAGCTGGTCTGTCATAATATAATAGAGACAGTAGATCTAGCTGGTCTGTCATAATATAATATAATAGAGACAGTAGATCTAGCTGGTCTGTCATAATATAATAGAGACAGTAGATCTAGCTGGTCTGTCATGTTATAATAGAGACAGTAGATCTAGCTGGTCTGTCATATTATAATAGAGACAGTAGATCTAGCTGGTCTGTCATAATATAATAGAGACAGTAGATCTAGCTGGTCTGTCATAATATAATAGAGACAGTAGATCTAGCTGGTCTGTCATAATATAATAGAGACAGTAGATCTAGCTGGTCTGTCATAATATAATAGAGACAGTAGATCTAGCTGGTCTGTCATAATATAATAGAGACAGTAGATCTAGCTGGTCTGTCATAAGTATAATAGAGACAGTAGATCTAGCTGGTCTGTCATAATATAATAGAGACAGTAGATCTAGCTGGTCTGTCATAATATAATAGAGACAGTAGATCTAGCTGGTCTGTCATGTTATAATAGAGACAGTAGATCTAGCTGGTCTGTCATAATATAATAGAGACAGTAGATCTAGCTGGTCTGTCATAATATATAATAGAGACAGTAGATCTAGCTGGTCTGTCATAGTATAATAGAGACAGTAGATCGAGCTGGTCTGTCATAATATAAGAGATAGAGACAGTAGATCTAGCTGGTCTGTCATAATATAATAGAGACAGTAGATCTAGCTGGTCTGTCATGTTATAATAGAGACAGTAGATCTAGCTGGTCTGTCATAATATAATATAGACAGTAGATCTAGCTGGTCTGTCATAATAGAATATACACAGTAGATCTAGCTGGTCTGTTATGATATAATAGAGACAGTAGATCTAGCTGGTCTGTCATGTTTTATAATAGGAGACAGTAGATCTAGCTGGTCTGTCATAATATAATAGAGACAGTAGATCTAGCTGGTCTGTCATAATATAATAGAGACAGTAGATCTAGCTGGTCTGTCATAATATAATAGAGACAGTAGATCTAGCTGGTCTGTCATGTTATAATAGAGACAGTAGATCTGGCTGGTCTGTCATAATATAATAGAGACAGTAGATCTAGCTGGTTTGTCATAATATAATAGAGACATAGAGGCAGTAGATCTAGCTGGTCTGTCATAATATAATAGAGACAGTAGATCTAGCTGGTCTGTCATGTTTATAATAGAGACAGTAGATCTAGCTGGTCTGTCATAATATAATAGAGACAGTAGATCTAGCTGGTCTGTCATAATATAATAGGACAGTAGATCTAGCTGGTCTGTCATAATATAATAGAGACAGTAGATCTAGCTGGTCTGTCATAATATAATAGAGACAGTAGATCTAGCTGGTCTGTCATAATATAATAGAGACAGTAGATCTAGCTGGTCTGTCATAATATAATAGAGACAGTAGATCTAGCTGGTCTGTCATAATATAATAGAGACAGTAGATCTAGCTGGTCTGTCATAATATAATAGAGACAGTAGATCTAGCTGGTCTGTCATAATATAATAGAGACAGTAGATCTAGCTGGTCTGTCATAATATAATAGAGACAGTAGATCTAGCTGGTCTGTCATATATAATAGAGACAGTAGATCTAGCTGGTCTGTCATAAATATAATAGAGACAGTAGATCTAGCTGGTCTGTCATAATATAATAGAGACAGTAGATCTAGCTGGTCTGTCATAATATAATAGAGACAGTAGATCTAGCTGGTCTGTCATAATATAATAGAGACAGTAGATCTAGCTGGTCTGTCATAATATAATAGAGACAGTAGATCTAGCTGGTCTGTCATAATATAATAGAGACAGTAGATCTAGCTGGTCTGTCATGTTATAATAGAGACAGTAGATCTAGCTGGTCTGTCATGTTATAATAGAGACAGTAGATCTAGCTGGTCTGTCATATTATAATAGAGACAGTAGATCTAGCTGGTCTGTCATAATATAATAGAGACAGTAGATCTAGCTGGTCTGTCATAATATAATAGAGACAGTAGATCTAGCTGGTCTGTCATGTTATAATAGAGACAGTAGATCTAGCTGGTCTGTCATAATATAATAGAGACAGTAGATCTAGCTGGTCTGTCATAATATAATAGAGACAGTAGATCTAGCTGGTCTGTCATAATATAATAGAGACAGTAGATCTAGCTGGTCTGTCATAATATAATAGAGACAGTAGATCTAGCTGGTCTGTCATAATATAATAGAGACAGTAGATCTAGCTGGTCTGTCATAATATAATAGAGACAGTAGATCTAGCTGGTCTGTCATAATATAATAGAGACAGTAGATCTAGCTGGTCTGTCATAGTATAATAGAGACAGTAGATCTGGCTGGTCTGTCATAATATAATAGAGACAGTAGATCGAGCTGGTTTGTCATAATATAATAGAGACATAGAGGCAGTAGATCTAGCTGGTCTGTCATAGTATAATAGAGACAGTAGATCGAGCTTGTCTCTCATGTTTTAATAGGGACAGTAGATCTAGCTGGTCTATCATAATATAATAGAGACAGTAGATCTAGCTGGTCTGTCATAATATGATAGATAGTAGATCTAGCTGGTATGTAAAAAAATGATAGATAGTAGATCTAGCTGGTCGTCAAAGTATAATAGAGACAGTAGATCTGGCTGGTCTGTCATAATATAATATAGACAGTAGATCTAGCTGGTCTGTCATAATATAATAGAGACAGTAGATCTAGCTGGTCTGTCATAATATAATAGAGACAGTAGATCTAGCTGGTCTGTCATAGTATAATTGAGACAGTAGATCGAGCTGGTTTGTCATAATATCATAGGGACATATAGGCAGTAGATCTAGCTGGTCTGTCATAATATAATAGAGACAGTAGATCTAGCTGGTCTGTCATAGTATAATTGAGACAGTAGATCGAGCTGGTTTGTCATAATATAATAGGGACATATAGGCAGTAGATCTAGCTGGTCTGTCATAATATAATAGAGACAGTAGATCTAGCTGGTCTGTCATAATATAATAGAGACAGTAGATCTAGCTTGTCTGTCATGTTATAATAGAGACAGTAGATCTAGCTGGTCTGTCATATTATAATAGAGACAGTAGATCTCGCTGGTCTGTCATAATATAATAGAGACAGTAGATCTAGCTGGTCTGTTATAATATGATATAGACAGTAGATCTAGCTGGTCTGTCATAATATAATAGAGACAGTAGATCTAGCTGGTCTGTCATAATATAATAGAGACAGTAGATCTAGCTGGTCTGTAATAATATGATAGATACAGTAGATCTAGCTGGTCTATCAAAGTATAATAGAGACATTAGATCTAGCTGGTCTGTCATAATATAACAGAGACAGTAGATCTAGCTGGTCTGTCATAGTATAATATAGACAGTAGTTCGAGCTCGTCTCTCATGTTTTAATAGGGACAGTAGATCTAGCTGGTCTATCATAATATAATAGAGACAGTAGATCTAGCTGGTCTGTCATAATATAATAGAGACAGTAGATCTAGCTGGTCTGTCATAGTATAATTGAGACAGTAGATCGAGCTGGTTTGTCATAATATAATAGAGATATATAGGCAGTAGATCTAGCTGGTCTGTCATATTATAATAGAGACAGTAGATCTAGCTGGTCTGTCATAATATAATAGAGACAGTAGATCTAGCTGGTCTGTTATAATATAATATAGACAGTAGATCTAGCTGGTCTGTCATAATATAATAGAGACAGTAGATCTAGCTGGTCTGTCATAATATAATAGAGACAGTAGATCTAGCTGGTCTGTCATAATATGATAGATACAGTAGATCTAGCTGGTCTATCAAAGTATAATAGAGACATTAGATCTAGCTGGTCTGTCATAATATAACAGAGACAGTAGATCTAGCTGGTCTGTCATAGTATAATATAGACAGTAGATCGAGCTCGTCTCTCATGTTTTAATAGGACAGTAGATCTAGCTGGTCTATCATAATATAATAGAGACAGTAGATCTAGCTGGTCTGTCATAATATAATAGAGACAGTAGATCTAGCTGGTCTGTCATAGTATAATTGAGACAGTAGATCGAGCTGGTTTGTCATAATATAATAGAGATATATAGGCAGTAGATCTAGCTGGTCTGTCATAATATAATAGAGACATTAGATTTCAGCTGGTCTGTCATAATATAATAGAGACAGTAGATCTAGCTGGTCTGTTATAATATAATAGACAGTAGATCTAGCTGGTCTGTCATAATATAATAGAGACAGTAGATCAAGCTGGTCTGTCATAATATAATAGAGACAGTAGATCTAGCTGGTCTGTCATAATATAGACAGATACAGTAGATCAGTAGCTGCTGGTCTGTCATAGTATAATAGAGACAGTAGATCTGGCTGGTCTGTCATAATATAATAGAGACAGTAGATCGAGCTGGTCTCTCATGTTATAATAGGGACAGTAGATCTAGCTGGTCTATCATAATATAATAGAGACAGTAGATCTAGCTGGTCTGTCATAATATGATAGATAGTAGATCTAGCTGGTCTGTCAAAGTATAATAGAGACAGTAGATCTGGCTGGTCTGTCATAATATAATAGAGACATAGAGGCAGTAGATCTAGCTGGTCTGTCATAGTATAATAGAGACAGTAGATCTGGCTGGTCTGTCATAATATAATAGAGACAGTTGATCTAGCTGGTCTGTCATAGTATAATATAGACAGTAGATCTTGCTTGTCTCTCATGTTTTAATAGGGACAGTAGATCTAGCTGGTCTGTCATAATATGATAAATACAGTAGATCTAGCTGGTCTATCAAAGTATAATAGAGACAGTAGATCTAGCTGGTCTGTCATAATATAATAGAGACAGTAGATCTTGCTGGTCTGTCATAATATAATAGAGACAGTAGATCTAGCTGGTCTGTCATAATATAATAGAGACAGTAGATCTAACTGGTCTGTCATGTCATAATAGAGACAGTAGATCTCGCTGGTTTGTCATAATATAATAGAGACAGTAGATCTAGCTTGTCTGTCATGTTATAATAGAGACAGTAGATCTAGCTGGTCTGTCATGTTATAATAGAGACAGTAGATCTAGCTTGTCTGTCATGTTATAATAGAGACAGTAGATCTAGCTGGTCTGTCATATTATAATAGAGACAGTAGATCTCGCTGGTCTGTCATAATATAACAGAGACAGTAGATCTAGCTGCTCTGTCATTATATAATATAGACAGTAGATCTAGCTGGTCTCTCATGTTTTAATAGGGACAGTAGATCTAGCTGGTCTGTCATAATATAATATAGACAGTAGATCTGGCTGGTCTGTCATAATATAATATAGACAGTAGATCTAGCTGGTCTGTCATAATATAATAGAGACAGTAGATCTAGCTGGTCTGTCATGTTATAATGGAGACAGTAGATCTAGCTGGTCTGTCATAATATAATAGAGACAGTAGATCTAGCTGGTCTGTCATAATATAATAGAGACAGTAGATCTAGCTGGTCTGTCATAATATAATAGAGACATAGAGGCAGTAGATCTAGCTGGTCTGTCATAGTATAATAGAGACAGTAGATCTAGCTGGTCTGTCATAATATAATAGAGACAGTAGATCTAGCTGGTTTGTCATAATATAATAGAGACATAGAGGCAGTAGATCTAGCTGGTCTGTCATAATATAATAGAGACAGTAGATCTAGCTGGTCTGTCATAATATAATAGAGACAGTAGATCTAGCTGGTCTGTCATAATATAATAGAGACAGTAGATCTAGCTGGTCTGTCATAATATAATAGAGACAGTAGATCTAGCTGGTCTGTCATAATATCATAAGTATAATAGAGACAGTAGATGTCATAATATAGCTGGTCTGTCATAATCATAATAGAGACAGTAGATCTAGCTGGTCTGGATAATATAATAGAGACAGTAGATCTAGCTGGTCTGTCATAATATAATAGAGACAGTAGATCTAGCTGGTCTGTCATAATATAATAGAGACAGTAGATCTAGCTGGTCTGTCATAATATAATAGAGACAGTAGATAGCTGGTCTGTCATAGATATAATAGACAGTAGATCTAGCCCTTGTCTGTCATGTTTTAATAGGGACAGTAGATCATAATATAATAGAGACAGTAGATCTAGCTGGTCTGTCATAATATAATAGAGACAGTAGATCTAGTATAATAGAGACAGTAGATCTAGCTGGTCTGTCATAATATAATAGAGACAGTAGATCTAGCTGGTCTGTCATAATATAATAGAGACAGTAGATCTAGCTGGTCTGTCATAATATAATAGAGACAGTAGATCTAGCTGGTCTGTCATATAATATAATAGAGACAGTAGACAGTAGATCTAGCTGGTCTGTCATAATATAATAGAGACAGTAGATCTAGCTGGTCTGTCATAATATAATAGAGACAGTAGATCTAGCTGGTCTGTCATAATATAATAGAGACAGTAGATCTAGCTGGTCTGTCATAATATAATAGAGACAGTAGATCTAGCTGGTCCATCATTATATAATAGAGACAGTAGATCGAGCTCGTCTCTCATGTTTTAATAGGGACAGTAGATCTAGCTGGTCTATCATAATATAATAGAGACAGTAGATCTAGCTGGTCTGTCATAATATAATAGAGACAGTAGATCAAGCTGGTCTGTCATAATATAATAGAGACAGTAGATCTAGCTGGTCTGTCATAATATAATAGAGAGACAGTAGATCTAGCTGGTCTGTCATAATATAATAGAGACAGTAGATCTAGCTGGTCTGTCATAATATAATAGAGACAGTAGATCTAGCTGGTCTGTCATAATATAATAGAGACAGTAGATCTAGCTGGTCTGTCATAATATAATAGAGACAGTAGATCTAGCTGGTCTGTCATAATATAATATAGATAGCTGGTCTGTCATAATATAATAGACAGTAGATCTAGCTGGTCTGTCATAATATAATAGAGACAGTAGATCTAGCTGGTCTGTCATAGTATAATAGAGACAGTAGATCTGGCTGGTCTGTCATAATATAATAGAGACAGTAGATCGAGCTGGTCTGTCATGTTATAATAGAGACAGTAGATCTAGCTGGTCTGTCATAATATAATAGAGACAGTAGATCTAGCTGGTCTGTCATAATATAATAGAGACAGTAGATCTAGCTGGTCTGTCATAATATAATAGAGACAGTAGATCTAGCTGGTCTGTCATAATATAATAGAGACATAGACAGTAGATCTAGCTGGTCTGTCATAGTATAATAGAGACAGTAGATCTGGCTGGTCTGTCATAATATAATAGAGACAGTAGATCTAGCTGGTCTGTCATAATATAATAGAGACAGTAGATCTAGCTGGTCTGTCATAATATAATAGAGACAGTAGATCTAGCTGGTCTGTCATAATATAGATAAACAGTAGATCTAGCTGGTCTGTCAAATATAATAGAGACAGTAGATCTAGCTGGTCTGTCATAATATAATAGAGACAGTAGATCTAGCTGGTCTGTCATAATATAATAGAGACAGTAGATCTAGCTGGTCTGTCAAAACATAATAGAGACAGTAGATCTAGCTGGACTGTAATGTAATAAAAGCGACAGTAGATCTAGCTGGTCTGTCATAATATAATAGAGACAGTAGATCTAGCTGGTCTGTCATGTTATAATAGAGACAGTAGATCTAGCTGGTCTGTCATAATATAATAGAGACAGTAGATCTAGCTGGTCTGTCATAATATAATAGAGACAGTAGATCTAGCTGGTCTGTCATAATATAATAGAGACAGTAGATCTAGCTGGTCTGTCATAATATAATAGAGACAGTAGATCTAGCTGGTCTGTCATTATATAATAGAGACAGTAGATCTAGCTGGTCTGTCATGTTATAATAGGGACAGTAGATCTAGCTGGTCTGTCATAATATAATAGAGACAGTAGATCTAGCTGGTCTGTCATAATATAATAGAGACAGTAGATCTAGCTGGTCTGTCATAATATAATAGAGACAGTAGATCTAGCTGGTCTGTCATGTTATAATGGAGACAGTAGATCTAGCTGGTCTGTCATAATATAATAGAGACAGTAGATCTAGCTGGTCTGTCATAATATAATAGAGACAGTAGATCTAGCTGGTTTGTCATAATATAATAGAGACATAGAGGCAGTAGATCTAGCTGGTCTGTCATAGTATAATAGAGACAGTAGATCTGGCTGGTCTGTCATAATATAATAGAGACAGTAGATCTAGCTGGTCTGTCATAATATAATATAGACAGTAGATCTAGCTGGTCTGTCATAATATAATAGAGACAGTAGATCTAGCTGGTCTGTCATAATATAATAGAGACAGTAGATCTAGCTGGTCTGTCATAATATAATAGAGACAGTAGATCTAGCTGGTCTGTCATAATATAATAGAGACAGTAGATCTAGCTGGTCTGTCATAAGTATAATAGAGACAGTAGATCTAGCTGGTCTGTCATATATATAAGAGTGGAACAGTCTGTCTTTAATATATCTAGAGACAGTAGATCTAGCTGGTCTGTCATAATATAATAGAGACAGTAGTAGATCTAGCTGGATCTGTCATAATATAATAGAGACAGTAGATCAGCTGGTCTGTCATAAGCGGGAGACAGTAGATCTAGCTAATAGGGAGTAGATCTAGCTGGTCTGTCATAGTATAATAGAGACAGTAGATCTAGCTGGTCTGTCATAATATAGAGACAGGAGATCTAGCTGGTCTGTCATAATATAATAGACAGATCTAGCTGGTCTTGTAGCTGGTCAAGCCATATATACGGATAGAGACAGTAGATCTAGCTGGTCTGTCATCTTATAATAGAGACAGTAGATCTAGCTGGTCTGTCATCTTATAATAGAGACAGTAGATCTAGCTGGTCTGTCATATTATAATAGAGACAGTAGATCTAGCTGGTCTGTCATAATATAATAGAGACAGTAGATCTAGCTGGTCTGTCATAATATGATAGAGACAGTAGATCTAGCTGGTCTGTCATAATATAATAGAGACAGTAGATCTAGCTGGTCTGTCATAATATAATAGAGACAGTAGATCTAGCTGGTCTGTCATATATAATATAGACAGTAGATCTAGCTGGTCTGTCATGTTATAATAGGGACAGTAGATCTAGCTGGTCTGTCATAATATAATAGAGACAGTAGATCTAGCTGGTCTGTCATAATATAATAGAGACAGTAGATCTAGCTGGTCTGTCATAATATAATAGAGACATAATATAATAGAGACAGTAGATCTAGCTGGTCTGTCATAATATAATAGAGACAGTAGATCTAGCTGGTCTGTCATAATATAATAGAGACAGTAGATCTAGCTGGTCTGTCATAATATAATAGAGACAGTAGATCTAGCTGGTCTGTCATAATATAATAGAGACAGTAGATCTAGCTGGTCTGTCATAATATAATAGAGACAGTAGATCTAGCTGGTCTGTCATAATATAATAGAGACAGTAGATCTAGCTGGTCTGTCATAATATAATAGAGACAGTAGATCTAGCTGGTCTGTCATAATATAATAGAGACAGTAGATCTAGCTGGTCTGTCATAATATAATAGAGACATAGAGACAGTAGATCTAGCTGGTCTGTCATAATATAATAGAGACAGTAGATCTAGCTGGTCTGTCATAATATAATAGAGACAGTAGATCTAGCTGGTCTGTCATAATATAATAGAGACAGTAGATCTAGCTGGTCTGTCATAATATAATAGAGACAGTAGATCTAGCTGGTCTGTCATAATATAATAGAGAGACAGTAGATCTAGCTGGTCTGTCATAATATAATAGAGACAGTAGATCTAGCTGGTCTGTCATAATATAATAGAGACAGTAGATCTAGCTGGTCTGTCATATATAATAGAGACAGTAGATCTAGCTGGTCTGTCATAATATAATAGAGACAGTAGATCTAGCTGGTCTGTCATAATATAATAGAGACAGTAGATCTAGCTGGTCTGTCATAATATAATAGAGACAGTAGATCTAGCTGGTCTGTCATAATATAATAGAGACAGTAGATCTAGCTGGTCTGTCATAATATAATAGAGACAGTAGATCTAGCTGGTCTGTCATAATATAATAGAATAGAGACAGTAGATCTAGCTGGTCTGTCATAATATAATAGAGACAGTAGATCTAGCTGGTCTGTCATAATATAATAGAGACAGTAGATCTAGCTGTTTGTCATAATATAATAGAGACATAGAGACAGTAGATCTAGCTGGTCTGTCATAATATAATAGAGACAGTAGATCTGGCTGGTCTGTCATAATATAATAGAGACAGTAGATCTAGCTGGTCTGTCATATTATAATAGAGACAGTAGATCTAGCTGGTCTGTCATAATATAATAGAGACAGTAGATCTAGCTGGTCTGTCATAATATAATAGAGACAGTAGATCTAGCTGGTCTGTCATAATATAATAGAGACAGTAGATCTAGCTGGTCTGTCATAATATAATAGAGACAGTAGATCTAGCTGGTCTGTCATAATATAATAGAGACAGTAGATCTAGCTGGTCTGTCATGTTATAATAGAGACAGTAGATCTAGCTGGTCTGTCATAATATAATAGAGACAGTAGATCTAGCTGGTCTGTCATAATATAATAGAGACAGTAGATCTAGCTGGTCTGTCATAATATAATAGAGACAGTCATAATAGATCTAGAGCTGGTCTGTCATAATATAATAGAGACAGTAGATCTAGCTGGTCTGTCATAATATAATAGGGACAGTAGATCTAGCTGGTCTGTCATAATATAATAGAGACAGTAGATCTAGCTGGTCTGTCATAATATAATAGAGACAGTAGATCTAGCTGGTCTGTCATAATATAATAGAGACAGTAGATCTAGCTGGTCTGTCATAATATAATAGAGACAGTAGATCTAGCTGGTCTGTCATAATATAATAGAGACAGTAGATCTAGCTGGTCTGTCATAATATAATAGAGACAGTAGATCTAGCTGGTCTGTCATAATATAATAGAGACAGTAGATCTAGCTGGTCTGTCATAATATAATAGAGACAGTAGATCTAGCTGGTCTGTCATAATATAATAGAGACAGTGTCATAATATAACAGAGATCTAGCTGGTCTGTCATAATATAATAGAGACAGTAGATCTAGCTGGTCTGTCATAATATAATAGAGACAGTAGATCTAGCTGGTCTGTCATAATATAATAGAGACAGTAGATCTAGCTGGTCTGTCATAATATAATAGAGACAGTAGATCTAGCTGGTCTGTCATAATATAATAGAGACAGTAGATCTAGCTGGTCTGTCATAATATAATAGAGACATAGAGACAGTAGATCTAGCTGGTCTGTCATAATATAATAGAGACAGTAGATCTAGCTGGTCTGTCATAATATAATAGAGACAGTAGATCTAGCTGGTCTGTCATAATATAATAGAGACAGTAGATCTAGCTGGTCTGTCATAATATAATAGAGACAGTAGATCTAGCTGGTCTGTCATAATATAATAGAGACAGTAGATCTAGCTGGTCTGTCATAATATAATAGAGACAGTAGATCTAGCTGGTCTGTCATAATATAATAGAGACAGTAGATCTAGCTGGTCTGTCATAATATAATAGAGACAGTAGATCTAGCTGGTCTGTCATAATATAATAGAGACAGTAGATCTAGCTGGTCTGTCATTATATAGATAGAGACAGTAGATCTAGCTGGTCTGTCATAATATAATAGAGACAGTAGATCTAGCTGGTCTGTCATAATATAATAGAGACAGTAGATCTAGCTGGTCTGTCATAATATAATAGAGACAGTAGATCTAGCTGGTCTGTCATAATATAATATAGACAGTAGATCTAGCTGGTCTCTCATGTTTTAATAGGGACAGTAGATCTAGCTGGTCTGTCATAATATAATAGAGACAGTAGATCTAGCTGGTCTGTCATAATATAATAGATACAGTAGATCAAGCTGGTCTGTCATAATATAATAGAGACAGTAGATCTAGCTGGCTCTGTCATTATATTTACAGTATCATTCATTTAAGTCAATATAGACAGTAGATCTAGCTGGTCTGTCATGTTATAATAGGGACAGTAGATCTAGCTGGTCTGTCATAATATAATAGAGACAGTAGATCTAGCTGGTCTGTCATAATATAATAGACAGTAGATCTAGCTGGTCTGTCATATATAATAGAGACAGTAGATCTAGCTGGTCTGTCATGTTATAATAGGACAGTAGATCTAGCTGGTCTGTCATAATATAATAGAGACAGTAGATCTAGCTGGTCTGTCATAATATGATAGATACAGTAGATCTAGCTGGTCTGTCATAATATAATAGAGACAGTAGATCTAGCTGGTCTGTCATAATATAATAGAGACAGTAGATCTAGCTGGTCTGTCATAATATAATAGAGACAGTAGATCTAGCTGGTCTGTCATAAAATAATAGATACACTAGATCTAGCTGCTCTGTCATAATATAATAGAGACCATAGATTTAGGTGGTCTGTCATAATATAATAGAGACAGTAGATCTGGCTGTTCTATCATAATATAATAGAGACATAGAAACAGCAGATCTAGCTGGTCTGTCATAATATAATAGAGACAGTAGATCTAGCTGGTCTGTCATAATATGATAGAGACAGTAGATCTAGCTGGTCTGTCATAATATAATAGAGACAGTAGATCTAGCTGGTCTGTCATAATATAATAGAGACAGTAGATCTAGCTGGTCTGTCATAATATAATAGAGACAGTAGATCTAGCTGGTCTGTCATAATATAATAGAGACAGTAGATCTAGCTGGTCTGTCATAATATAATAGAGACAGTAGATCTAGCTGGTCTGTCATAATATAATAGACAGTAGATCTAGCTGGTCTGTCATAATATAATAGAGACAGTAGATCTAGCTGGTCTGTCATAATATAATAGAGACAGTAGATCTAGCTGGTCTGTCATAATATAATAGAGACAGTAGATCTAGCTGGTCTGTCATATATAATAGAGACAGTAGATCTAGCTGGTCTGTCATGTTATAATAGAGACAGTAGATCTAGCTGGTCTGTCATAATATAATAGAGACAGTAGATCTAGCTGGTCTGTCATAATATAATAGAGACAGTAGATCTAGCTGGTCTGTCATAATATAATAGAGACAGTAGATCTAGCTGGTCTGTCATAATATAATAGAGACAGTAGATCTAGCTGGTCTGTCATAATATAATATAGACAGTAGATCTAGCTGGTCTGTCATAATATAATAGAGACAGTAGATCTAGCTGGTCTGTCATAATATAATAGAGACAGTAGATCTAGCTGGTTTGTCATAATATAATAGAGACAGTAGATCTAGCTGGTCTGTCATAATATAATAGAGACAGTAGATCTAGCTGGTCTGTCATAATATAATAGAGACAGTAGATCTAGCTGGTCTGTCATATATAATAGAGACAGTAGATCTAGCTGGTCTGTCATGTTATAATAGAGACAGTAGATCTAGCTGGTCTGTCATAATATAATAGAGACAGTAGATCTAGCTGGTCTGTCATAATATAATAGAGACAGTAGATCTAGCTGGTCTGTCATAATATAATAGAGACAGTAGATCTAGCTGGTCTGTCATAATATAATAGGACAGTAGATCTAGCTGGTCTGTCATAATAATAGAGACAGTAGATCTAGCTGGTCTGTCATATATAATAGAGACAGTAGATCTGGCTGGTCTGTCATAATATAATAGAGACAGTAGATCTAGCTGGTTGTCATAATATAATAGAGACATAGAGCAGTAGATCTAGCTGGTCTGTCATAATATAATAGAGACAGTAGATCTAGCTGGTCTGTCATAATATAATAGAGACAGTAGATCTAGCTGGTCTGTCATAATATAATATAGACAGTAGATCTGCTGGTCTGTCATATAATAGAGATAATAGCTGGACAGTAGATCTAGCTGGTCTGTCATAATATAATAGAGACAGTAGATCTAGCTGGTCTGTCATAATATAATAGAGACAGTAGATCTAGCTGGTCTGTCATAATATAATAGAGACAGTAGATCTAGCTGGTCTGTCATAATATAATAGAGACAGTAGATCTAGCTGGTCTGTCATAATATAATAGAGACAGTAGATCTAGCTGGTCTGTCATAATATAATAGAGACAGTAGATCTGGCTGGTCTGTCATAATATAATAGAGACAGTAGATCTAGCTGGTTTGTCATAATATAATAGAGACATAGAGGCAGTAGATCTAGCTGGTCTGTCATAATATAATAGAGACAGTAGATCTAGCTGGTCTGTCATAATATAATAGAGACAGTAGATCTAGCTGGTCTGTCATAATATAATAGAGACAGTAGATCTAGCTGGTCTGTCATGTTATAATAGAGACAGTAGATCTAGCTGGTCTGTCATATTATAATAGAGACAGTAGATCTAGCTGGTCTGTCATAATATAATAGAGACAGTAGATCTAGCTGGTCTGTCATAATATAATAGAGACAGTAGATCTAGCTGGTCTGTCATAATATATATAGAGACAGTAGATCTAGCTGGTCTGTCATAATATAATAGAGACAGTAGATCTAGCTGGTCTGTCATAATATAATAGAGACAGTAGATCTAGCTGGTCTGTCATAATATAATAGAGACAGTAGATCTAGCTGGTCTGTCATGTTATAATAGAGACAGTAGATCTAGCTGGTCTGTCATAATATAATAGAGACAGTAGATCTGGCTGGTCTGTCATAATATAATAGAGACAGTAGATCTAGCTGGTCTGTCATAATATAATAGAGACAGTAGATCTAGCTGGTCTGTCATAATATAATAGAGACAGTAGATCTAGCTGGTCTGTCATAATATAATAGAGACATATAGGCAGTAGATCTAGCTGGTCTGTCATAATATAATAGAGACAGTAGATCTAGCTGGTCTGTCATAATATAATAGAGACAGTAGATCTAGCTGGTCTGTCATAATATAATAGAGACAGTAGATCTAGCTGGTCTGTCATAATATAATAGAGACAGTAGATCTAGCTGGTCTGTCATAATATAATAGAGACAGTAGATCTAGCTGGTCTGTCATAATATAATAGAGACAGTAGATCTAGCTGGTCTGTCATAATATAATAGAGACAGTAGATCTAGCTGGTCTGTCATAATATAATAGAGACAGTAGATCTAGCTGGTCTGTCATAATATAATAGAGACAGTAGATCTAGCTGGTCTGTCATAATATAATAGAGACAGTAGATCTAGCTGGTCTGTCATAATATAATAGAGACAGTAGATCTAGCTGGTCTGTCATAATATAATAGAGACAGTAGATCTAGCTGGTCTGTCAAAATATAAAATATAATAGAGACAGTAGATCTAGCTGGTCTGTCATAATATAATAGAGACAGTAGATCTAGCTGGTCTGTCATAATATAATAGAGACAGTAGATCTAGCTGGTCTGTCATAATATAATATAGACAGTAGATCTAGCTGGTCTGTCATAATATAATAGAGACAGTAGATCTAGCTGGTCTGTCATAATATAATAGAGACAGTAGATCTGGCTGGTCTGTCATAATATAATATAGACTAGATCTAGCTGGTCTGTCATAATATAATAGAGACAGTAGATCTAGCTGGTCTGTCATAATATAATAGAGACAGTAGATCTAGCTGGTTTGTCATAATATAATAGAGAGGCAGTAGATCTAGCTGGTCTGTCATAATATAATAGAGACAGTAGATCTAGCTGGTCTGTCATAATATAATAGAGACAGTAGATCTAGCTGGTCTGTCATTATATAATATAGACAGTAGATCTAGCTGGTCTGTCATGTTATAATAGAGACAGTAGATCTAGCTGGTCTGTCATAATATAATAGAGACAGTAGATCTGGCTGGTCTGTCATAATATAATAGAGACAGTAGATCTAGCTGGTCTGTCATAATATAATAGAGACAGTAGATCTAGCTGGTCTGTCATAATATAATAGAGACAGTAGATCTAGCTGGTCTGTCATAATATAATAGAGACAGTAGATCTAGCTGGTCTGTCATAATATAATAGAGACAGTAGATCTAGCTGGTCTGTCATAATATAATATAGACAGTAGATCTAGCTGGTCTGTCATAATATAATAGAGACAGTAGATCTAGCTGGTCTATCATAATATAATAGAGACAGTAGATCTGGCTGGTCTGTCATAATATAATAGAGACAGTAGATCTAGCTGGTCTGTCATAATATAATAGAGACAGTAGATCTAGCTGGTCTGTCATAATATAATAGAGACAGTAGATCTAGCTGGTCTGTCATAATATAATAGAGACAGTAGATCTAGCTGGTCTGTCATAATATAATAGAGACATATGATCTAGATCTAGCTGGTCTGTCATAATATAATAGAGACAGTAGATCTAGCTGGTCTGTCATAATATAATAGAGACAGTAGATCTAGCTGGTCTGTCATAATATAATAGAGACAGTAGATCTAGCTGGTCTGTCATAATATAATAGAGACAGTAGATCTAGCTGGTCTGTCATAATATAATAGAGACAGTAGATCTAGCTGGTCTGTCATAGTATAATATAGACAGTAGATCTAGCTGGTCTGTCATGTTATAATAGAGACAGTAGATCTAGCTGGTCTGTCATAATATAATAGAGACAGTAGATCTAGCTGGTCTGTCATAATATAATATAGACAGTAGATCTAGCTGGTCTGTCATAATATAATAGAGACAGTAGATCTAGCTGGTCTGTCATAGTATAATAGAGACAGTAGATCGAGCTGGTCTGTCATAATATAATATACATATAGGCAGTAGATCTAGCTGGTCTGTCATAATATAATAGAGACAGTAGATCTAGCTGGTCTGTCATAATATAATAGAGACAGTAGATCTAGCTGGTCTGTCATAATATAATAGAGACAGTAGATCTAGCTGGTCTGTCATAATATAATAGAGACAGTAGATCTAGCTGGTCTGTCATATTATAATAGAGACAGTAGATCTAGCTGGTCTGTCATAATATAATAGAGACAGTAGATCTAGCTGGTCTGTCATAATATAATAGAGACAGTAGATCTAGCTGGTCTGTCATAATATAATAGAGACAGTAGATCTAGCTGGTCTGTCATAATATAATAGAGACAGTAGATCTAGCTGGTCTGTCATAATATAATAGAGACAGTAGATCTAGCTGGTCTGTCATAGTATAATATAGACAGTAGATCTAGCTGGTCTGTCATGTTATAATAGAGACAGTAGATCTAGCTGGTCTGTCATAATATAATAGAGACAGTAGATCTAGCTGGTCTGTCATAATATAATAGAGACAGTAGATCTGGCTGGTCTGTCATAGTATAATTGAGACAGTAGATCGAGCTGGTTTGTCATAATATAATAGAGACATATAGGCAGTAGATCTAGCTGGTCTGTC
Source organism: Oncorhynchus gorbuscha (assembly GCF_021184085.1). Taxonomy (NCBI): domain Eukaryota; kingdom Metazoa; phylum Chordata; class Actinopteri; order Salmoniformes; family Salmonidae; genus Oncorhynchus; species Oncorhynchus gorbuscha. The sequence continues at coordinate 112,443,808 of NC_060174.1, read as the reverse complement.
ATAATATAATAGAGACAGTAGATCTAGCTGGTCTGTCATAATATAATAGAGACAGTAGATCTAGCTGGTCTGTCATAATATAATAGAGACAGTAGATCTAGCTGGTCTCTCATGTTTTAATAGGGACAGTAGATCTAGCTGGTCTGTCATAATATGATAGATACAGTAGATCTAGCTGGTCTGTCATAGTATAATAGAGACAGTAGATCTAGCTGGTCTGTCATAATATAATAGAGACAGTAGATCTAGCTGGTCTGTCATATTATAATAGAGACAGTAGATCTAGCTGGTCTGTCATAATATAATAGAGACAGTAGATCTAGCTGGTCTGTCATAATATAATAGAGACAGTAGATCTAGCTGGTCTGTCATAATATAATAGAGACAGTAGATTTAGCTGGTCTGTCATATTATAATAGAGAGAGTAGATATAGCTGGTCTGTCATAATATAATAGAGACAGTAGATCTAGCTGGTCTGTCATAATATAATAGAGACAGTAGATCTAGCTGGTCTGTCATAATATAATAGAGACAGTAGATCTAGCTGGTCTGTCATATTATATAATAGAGACAGTAGATCTAGCTGGTCTGTCATAATATAATAGAGACAGTAGATCTAGCTCATCCGTCATAATATAATAGAGACAGTAGATCTAGCTGGTCTGTCATGTTATAACAGAGACAGTAGATCTAGCTGGTCTGTCATAATATAATAGAGACAGTAGATCTAGCTGGTCTGTCATAATATAATAGAGACAGTAGATCTGGCTGGTCTGTCATAATATAATAGAGACAGTAGATCTAGCTGGTCTGTCATAATATAATAGAGACAGTAGATCTAGCTGGTCTGTCATAATATAATAGAGACAGTAGATCTAGCTGGTCTGTCATAATATAATAGAGACAGTAGATCTAGCTGGTCTGTCATAATATAATAGAGACAGTAGATCTAGCTGGTCTGTCATAATATAATAGAGACAGTAGATCTAGCTGGTCTGTCATAATATAATAGAGACAGTAGATCTAGCTGGTCTGTCATGTTTATAATAGAGACAGTAGATCTAGCTGGTCTGTCATAATATAATAGAGACAGTAGATCTAGCTGGTCTGTCATAATATGATAGAGACAGTAGATCTAGCTGGTCTGTCATAATATAATAGAGACAGTAGATCTAGCTGGTCTGTCATATATAATAGAGACAGTAGATCTAGCTGGTCTGTCATAATATAATAGAGACAGTAGATCTAGCTGGTCTGTCATAGTATAATAGAGACAGTAGATCTAGCTGGTCTGTCATAATATAATAGAGACAGTAGATCTAGCTGGTCTGTCATAATATAATAGAGACAGTAGATCTAGCTGGTCTGTCATAATATAATAGAGACAGTAGATCTAGCTGGTCTGTCATAATATAATAGAGACAGTAGATCTAGCTGGTCTGTCATAATATAATAGAGACAGTAGATCTAGCTGGTCTGTCATAATATAATAGAGACAGTAGATCTAGCTGGTCTGTCATAATATAATAGAGACAGTAGATCTAGCTGGTCTGTCATATATATAACAGAGACAGTAGATCTAGCTGGTCTGTCATAAGTATAATAGAGACAGTAGATCTAGCTGGTCTGTCATAATATAATAGAGACAGTAGATCTAGCTGGTCTGTCATAATATAATAGAGACAGTAGATCTAGCTGGTCTGTCATGTTATAATAGAGACAGTAGATCTAGCTGGTCTGTCATAATATAATAGAGACAGTAGATCTAGCTGGTCTGTCATAATATAATAGAGACAGTAGATCTAGCTGGTCTGTCAAAGTATAATAGAGACAGTAGATCTAGCTGGTCTGTCATAATATAATAGAGACAGTAGATCTAGCTGGTCTGTCATAATATAATAGAGACAGTAGATCTAGCTGGTCTGTCATAGTATAATAGAGACAGTAGATCTGGCTGGTCTGTCATTTATAATAGAGACAGTAGATCTAGCTGGTCTGTCATAATATAATAGAGACAGTAGATCTAGCTGGTCTGTCATAATATAATAGAGACAGTAGATCTGGCTGGTCTGTCATAATATAATAGAGACAGTAGATCTAGCTGGTCTGTCATAATATAATAGAGACAGTAGATCTAGCTGGTCTGTCATAATATAATAGAGACAGTAGATCTAGCTGGTCTGTCATAATATAATAGAGACAGTAGATCTAGCTGGTCTGTCATAATATAATAGAGACAGTAGATCTAGCTGGTCTGTCATAATATAATAGAGACAGTAGATCTAGCTGGTCTGTCATAATATAATAGAGACAGTAGATCTAGCTGGTCTGTCATAATATAATAGAGACAGTAGATCTAGCTGGTCTGTCATAATATAATAGAGACAGTAGATCTAGCTGGTCTGTCATAATATAATAGAGACAGTAGATCTAGCTGGTCTGTCATAATATAATAGAGACAGTAGATCTAGCTGGTCTGTCATAATATAATAGAGACAGTAGATCTAGCTGGTCTGTCATATTATAATAGAGACAGTAGATCTAGCTGGTCTGTCATAATATAATAGAGACAGTAGATCTAGCTGGTCTGTCATAATATAATATAGACAGTAGATCTAGCTGGTCTGTCATGTTATAATAGAGACAGTAGATCTAGCTGGTCTGTCATAATATAATAGAGACAGTAGATCTAGCTGGTCTGTCATAATATAATAGAGACAGTAGATCTGGCTGGTCTGTCATAATATAATAGAGACAGTAGATCTAGCTGGTCTGTCATAATATAATAGAGACAGTAGATCTAGCTGGTCTGTCATAGTATAATTGAGACAGTAGATCGAGCTGGTTTGTCATAATATAATAGAGACATATAGGCAGTAGATCTAGCTGGTCTGTCATAATATAATAGAGACAGTAGATCTAGCTGGTCTGTCATAATATAATAGAGACAGTAGATCTAGCTGGTCTGTCATAATATAATAGAGACAGTAGATCTAGCTGGTCTGTCATAATATAATAGAGACAGTAGATCTAGCTGGTCTGTCATAATATAATAGAGACAGTAGATCTAGCTGGTCTGTCATAATATAATAGAGACAGTAGATCTAGCTGGTCTGTCATAATATAATAGAGACAGTAGATCTAGCTGGTCTGTCATAATATAATAGAGACAGTAGATCTAGCTGGTCTGTCATAATATAATAGAGACAGTAGATCTAGCTGGTCTGTCATATATAATATAGACAGTAGATCTAGCTGGTCTGTCAGACAGTAGATCTAGCTGGTCTGTCATAATATAATAGAGACAGTAGATCTAGCTGGTCTGTCATAATATAATAGAGACAGTAGATCTAGCTGGTCTGTCATAATATAATAGAGACAGTAGATCTAGCTGGTCTGTCATAATATAATAGAGACAGTAGATCTAGCTGGTCTGTCATAATATAATAGAGACAGTAGATCTAGCTGGTCTGTCATAATATAATAGAGACAGTAGATCTAGCTGGTCTGTCATGTTATAATAGAGACAGTAGATCTAGCTGGTCTGTCATAATATAATAGAGACAGTAGATCTAGCTGGTCTGTCATAATATAATAGAGACAGTAGATCTAGCTGGTCTGTCATAATATAATAGAGACAGTAGATCTAGCTGGTCTGTCATAGTATAATAGAGACAGTAGATCTAGCTGGTCTGTCATAATATAATAGAGACAGTAGATCTAGCTGGTCTGTCATAATATAATAGAGACAGTAGATCTAGCTGGTCTGTCATAATATAATAGAGACAGTAGATCTAGCTGGTCTGTCATAATATAATAGAGACAGTAGATCTAGCTGGTCTGTCATAATATAATAGAGACAGTAGATTTAGCTGGTCTGTCATATTATAATAGAGACAGTAGATCTAGCTGGTCTGTCATAATATAATAGAGACAGTAGATCTAGCTGGTCTGTCATAATATAATAGAGACAGTAGATCTAGCTGGTCTGTCATAATATAATAGAGACAGTAGATCTAGCTGGTCTGTCATATTATAATATAGACAGTAGATCTAGCTGGTCTGTCATAATATAATAGAGACAGTAGATCTAGCTGGTCTGTCATAATATAATAGAGACAGTAGATCTAGCTGGTCTGTCATAATATAATAGGGACAGTAGATCTAGCTGGTCTATCATAATATAATAGAGACAGTAGATCTAGCTGGTCTGTCATAATATAATAGAGACAGTAGATCTGGCTGGTCTGTCATAATATAATAGAGACAGTAGATCTAGCTGGTCTGTCATAATATAATAGAGACAGTAGATCTAGCTGGTCTGTCATATATAATAGAGACAGTAGCTGGTCTGTCATAATATAATAGAGACAGTAGATCTAGCTGGTCTGTCATAATATAATAGAGACAGTAGATCTAGCTGGTCTGTCATAATATAATAGAGACAGTAGATCTAGCTGGTCTGTCATAATATGATAGAGACAGTAGATCTAGCTGGTCTGTCATGTTATAATAGAGACAGTAGATCTAGCTGGTCTGTCATAATATAATAGAGACAGTAGATCTAGCTGGTCTGTCATAATATAATAGAGACAGTAGATCTAGCTGGTCTGTCATAATATAATAGAGACAGTAGATCTAGCTGGTCTGTCATAATATAATAGAGACAGTAGATCTAGCTGGTCTGTCATAATATAATAGAGACAGTAGATCTAGCTGGTCTGTCATATTATAATAGAGACAGTAGATCTAGCTGGTCTGTCATAATATAATAGAGACAGTAGATCTAGCTGGTCTGTCATAATATAATAGAGACAGTAGATCTAGCTGGTCTGTCATAATATAATAGAGACAGTAGATCTAGCTGGTCTGTCATATTATAATAGAGACAGTAGATCGAGCTGGTCTGTCATAATATAATAGAGACAGTAGATCTAGCTGGTCTGTCATAGTATAATATAGACAGTAGATCGAGCTCGTCTCTCATGTTTTAATAGGGACAGTAGATCTAGCTGGTCTGTCATAATATAATAGAGACAGTAGATCTAGCTGGTCTGTCAAAGTATAATAGAGACAGTAGATCTGGCTGGTCTGTCATAATATAATAGAGACAGTAGATCTAGCTGGTCTGTCATAATATAATAGAGACAGTAGATCTAGCTGGTCTGTCATAGTATAATAGAGACAGTAGATCTAGCTGGTCTGTCATAATATAATAGAGACAGTAGATCTAGCTGGTCTGTCATAATATAATAGAGACAGTAGATCTAGCTGGTCTGTCATAATATAATAGAGACAGTAGATCTAGCTGGTCTGTCATAATATAATAGAGACAGTAGATCTAGCTGGTCTGTCATAATATAATAGAGACAGTAGATCTAGCTGGTCTGTCATAATATAATAGAGACAGTAGATCTAGCTGGTCTGTCATAATATAATAGAGACAGTAGATCTAGCTGGTCTGTCATAATATAATAGAGACAGTAGATCTAGCTGGTCTGTCATATTATAATAGAGACAGTAGATCTAGCTGGTCTGTCATAATATAATAGAGACAGTAGATCTAGCTGGTCTGTCATAATATAATATAGACAGTAGATCTAGCTGGTCTGTCATGTTATAATAGAGACAGTAGATCTAGCTGGTCTGTCATAATATAATAGAGACAGTAGATCTAGCTGGTCTGTCATAATATAATAGAGACAGTAGATCTGGCTGGTCTGTCATAATATAATATAGACAGTAGATCTAGCTGGTCTGTCATAATATAATAGAGACAGTAGATCTAGCTGGTCTGTCATAATATAATAGAGACAGTAGATCTAGCTGGTCTGTCATAATATAATAGAGACAGTAGATCTAGCTGGTCTGTCATAATATAATAGAGACTAGCTGGTCTGAGAGACAGTAGATCTAGCTGGTCTGTCATAATATAATAGAGACAGTAGATCTAGCTGGTCTGTCATAATATAATAGAGACAGTAGATCTAGCTGGTCTGTCATAATATAATAGAGACAGTAGATCTTGCTGGTCTGTCATGTTATAATAGAGACAGTAGATCTAGCTGGTCTGTCATAATATAATAGAGACAGTAGATCTAGCTGGTCTGTCATAATATAATAGAGACAGTAGATCTAGCTGGTCTGTCATAATATAATAGAGACAGTAGATCTAGCTGGTCTGTCATATTATAATAGAGACAGTAGATCTAGCTGGTCTGTCATAATATAATAGAGACAGTAGATCTAGCTGGTCTGTCATAATATAATATAGACAGTAGATCTAGCTCGTCTCTCATGTTTTAATAGGGACAGTAGATCTAGCAGGTCTATCATAATATAATAGAGACAGTAGATCTAGCTGGTCTGTCAAAGTATAATAGAGACAGTAGATCTGGCTGGTCTGTCATAATATAATATAGACAGTAGATCTAGCTGGTCTGTCATAATATAATAGAGACAGTAGATCTAGCTGGTCTGTCATAGTATAATAGAGACAGTAGATCTGGCTGGTCTGTCATAATATAATAGAGACAGTAGATCTAGCTGGTCTGTCATAATATAATAGAGACATAGAGGCAGTAGATCTAGCTGGTCTGTCATAATATAATAGAGACAGTAGATCTGGCTGGTCTGTCATAATATAATAGAGACAGTAGATCTAGCTGGTCTGTCATAATATAATATAGACAGTAGATCTAGCTGGTCTGTCATGTTATAATAGGGACAGTAGATCTAGCTGGTCTGTCATAATATAATAGAGACAGTAGATCTAGCTGGTCTGTCATAATATAATAGATACAGTAGATCTAGCTGGTCTGTCAAATATATAATAGAGACAGTAGATCTAGCTGGTCTGTCATAATATAATAGAGACTAGATCTAGCTGGTCTGTCATAATATAATAGAGACAGTAGATCTAGCTGGTCTGTCATATATAATAGAGACAGTAGATCTAGCTGGTCTGTCATAATATAATAGGGACAGTAGATCTAGCTGGTCTGTCATAATATAATAGAGACAGTAGATCTAGCTGGTCTGTCATAATATAATAGAGACAGTAGATCTGGCTGGTCTGTCATAATATAATAGAGACAGTAGATCTAGCTGGTCTGTCATAATATAATAGAGACAGTAGATCTAGCTGGTCTGTCATAGTATAATTGAGACAGTAGATCTAGCTGGTCTGTCATAATATAATAGAGACATAGAGACAGTAGATCTAGCTGGTCTGTCATAATATAATAGAGACAGTAGATCTAGCTGGTCTGTCATAATATAATAGAGACAGTAGATCTAGCTGGTCTGTCATAATATAATAGAGACAGTAGATCTAGCTGGTCTGTCATAATATAATAGAGACAGTAGATCTAGCTGGTCTGTCATAATATAATAGAGACAGTAGATCTGGCTGGTCTGTCATAATATAATAGAGACAGTAGATCTAGCTGGTCTGTCATAATATAATAGAGACATAGAGACAGTAGATCTAGCTGGTCTGTCATAATATAATAGAGACAGTAGATCTGGCTGGTCTGTCATAATATAATAGAGACAGTAGATCTAGCTGGTCTGTCATAATATAATAGAGACAGTAGATCTAGCTGGTCTGTCATGTTATAATAGACAGTAGATCTAGCTGGTCTGTCATAATATAATAGAGACAGTAGATCTAGCTGGTCTGTCATAATATAATAGAGACAGTAGATCTAGCTGGTCTGTCATAATATAATAGAGACAGTAGATCTAGCTGGTCTGTCATATTATAATAGAGACAGTAGATCTAGCTGGTCTGTCATAATATAATAGAGACAGTAGATCTAGCTGGTCTGTCATAATATAATATAGACAGTAGATCGAGCTCGTCTCTCATGTTATAATAGGGACAGTAGATCTAGCTGGTCTGTCATAATATAATAGAGACAGTAGATCTAGCTGGTCTGTCATAATATAATAGAGACAGTAGATCTAGCTGGTCTGTCATAATATAATATAGACAGTAGATCTAGCTGGTCTGTCATAATATAATAGAGACAGTAGATCTAGCTGGTCTGTCATAATATAATAGAGACAGTAGATCTAGCTGGTCTGTCATAATATAATAGAGACAGTAGATCTAGCTGGTCTGTCATAATATAATAGAGACAGTAGATCTAGCTGGTCTGTCATAATATAATAGAGACAGTAGATCTAGCTGGTCTGTCATAATATAATAGAGACAGTAGATCTAGCTGGTCTGTCATAATATAATAGAGACAGTAGATCTAGCTGGTCTGTCATAATATAATAGAGACAGTAGATCTAGCTGGTCTGTCATTATATAATAGAGACAGTAGATCTAGCTGGTCTGTCATAATATAATAGAGACAGTAGATCTAGCTGGTCTGTCATAATATAATAGAGACAGTAGATCTAGCTGGTTTGTCATAATATAATAGAGACATAGAGGCAGTAGATCTAGCTGGTCTGTCATAGTATAATAGAGACAGTAGATCTGGCTGGTCTGTCATAATATAATAGAGACAGTAGATCTAGCTGGTCTGTCATAATATAATAGAGACAGTAGATCTAGCTGGTCTGTCATGTTATAATGGAGACAGTAGATCTAGCTGGTCTGTCATATTATAATAGAGACAGTAGATCTAGCTGGTCTGTCATAATATAATAGAGACAGTAGATCTAGCTGGTCTGTCAAAGTATAATAGAGACAGTAGATCTAGCTGGTCTGTCATAATATAATAGAGACAGTAGATCTAGCTGGTCTGTCATAATATAATAGAGACAGTAGATCTAGCTGGTCTGTCATAATATAATAGAGACAGTAGATCTAGCTGGTCTGTCATGTTTTAATAGGGACAGTAGATCTAGCTGGTCTGTCATAATATAATAGAGACAGTAGATCTAGCTGGTCTGTCATAATATAATAGAGACAGTAGATCTGGCTGGTCTGTCATAATATAATATAGACAGTAGATCTAGCTGGTCTGTCATAATATAATAGAGACAGTAGATCTAGCTGGTCTGTCATAGTATAATTGAGACAGTAGATCGAGCTGGTTTGTCATAATATAATAGAGACAGGAGATCTAGCTGGTCTGTCATATATAATAGAGACAGTAGATCTAGCTGGTCTGTCATAATATAATAGAGACAGTAGATCTAGCTGGTCTGTCATAATATAATAGAGACAGTAGATCTAGCTGGTCTGTCATAATATAATAGAGACAGTAGATCAAGCTGGTCTGTCATAATATAATAGAGACAGTAGATCTAGCTGGTCTGTCATAATATAATATAGACAGTAGATCTAGCTGGTCTGTCATAGTATAATAGAGACAGTAGATCTGGCTGGTCTGTCATAATATAATAGAGACAGTAGATCGAGCTGGTTTGTCATAATATAATAGAGACATAGAGGCAGTAGATCTAGCTGGTCTGTCATAGTATAATAGAGACAGTAGATCTGGCTGGTCTGTCATAATATAATAGAGACAGTAGATCTAGCTGGTCTGTCATAGTATAATATAGACAGTAGATCTTGCTGGTCTCTCATGTTTTAATAGGGACAGTAGATCTAGCTGGTCTGTCATAATATAATAGAGACAGTAGATCTAGCTGGTCTGTCATAATATGATAGATACAGTAGATCTAGCTGGTCTGTCAAAGTATAATAGAGACAGTAGATCTAGCTGGTCTGTCATAATATAATAGAGACAGTAGATCTAGCTGGTCTGTCATATATATAATAGAGACAGTAGATCTAGCTGGTCTGTCATAATATAATAGAGACAGTAGATCTAGCTGGTCTGTCATAATATGATAGATACAGTAGATCTAGCTGGTCTGTCAAAGTATAATAGAGACAGTAGATCTAGCTGGTCTGTCATATTATAATAGAGACAGTAGATCGAGCTGGTCTGTCATAATATAACAGAGACAGTAGATCTAGCTGGTCTGTCATAGTATAATATAGACAGTAGATCGAGCTCGTCTCTCATGTTTTAATAGGGACAGTAGATCTAGCTGGTCTGTCATAATATAATAGAGACAGTAGATCTAGCTGGTCTGTCAAAGTATAATAGAGACAGTAGATCTGGCTGGTCTGTCATAATATAATATAGACTGCAGATCTCGCTGGTCTGTCATAATATAATAGAGACAGTAGATCTAGCTGGTCTGTCATAGTATAATTGAGACAGTAGATCGAGATGGTTTGTCATAATATAATAGAGACATATAGGCAGTAGATCTAGCTGGTCTGTCATAATATAATAGAGACAGTAGATTTCGCTGGTCTGTCATAATATAATAGAGACAGTAGATCTAGCTGGTCTGTTATAATATGATATAGACAGTAGATCTAGCTGGTCTGTCATAATATAATAGAGACAGTAGATCAAGCTGGTCTGTCATAATATGATAGATACAAGAGATCTAGCTGCTCTGTCATTATATAATATAGACAGTAAATCTAGCTGGTCTGACATAGTATAATAGAGACAGTAGATCTGGCTGGTCTGTCATAATATAATAGAGCCAGTAGATCGAGCTGGTTTGTCATAATATAATAGAGACATAGAGGCAGTAGATCTAGCTGGTCTGTCATAGTATAATAGAGACAGTAGATCTGGCTGGTCTGTCGTAATATAATAGAGACAGTAGATCTAGCTGGTCTGTCATAGTATAATATAGACAGTAGATCTTGCTCGTCTCTCATGTTTTAATAGGGACAGTAGATCTAGCTGGTCTGTCATAATATAATAGAGACAGTAGATCTAGCTGGTCTGTCATAATATGATAGATACAGTAGATCTAGCTGGTCTGGTCTGTCATAATATAATAGAGACAGTAGATCTTGCTGGTCTGTCATAATATAATAGAGACAGTAGATCTAGCTGGTCTGTCATGTTATAATAGAGACAGTAGATCTAGCTGGTCTGTCATAATATAATACAGACAGTAGATCTAGCTGGTCTGTCATAATATAATAGATACAGTAGATCTAGCTGGTCTGTCATAATATAATAGAATAGATATAATATAATCATTTAATAGAGACCTATCTCTCTGATTTGGTCCTGCCGTACATACCTACACTTACGCTACCGTCACAAGACACAGGCCACCTAATTGTCCCTAGAATTTCTAAGCAAACAGCTGGAGGCAGGGCTTTCTCCTATAGAGCTCCATTTTTATGGAACGGTCTGCCTACCCATGTCAGAGACGCAAACTCGGTCTCAACCTTTAAGTCTTTACTGAAGACTCATCTCTTCAGTGGGTCATATGATTGAGTGTAGTCTGGCCCAGGAGTGTGAAGGTCCCTTGCTGTCTCTGCCTGGCCGGTTCCCCTCTTTCCACTGGGATTCTCTGCCTCTAACCCTATTACAGGGGCTGAGTCACTGGCTTACTGGGGCTCTCTCATGCCGTCCCTGGAAGGGGTGCGTCACCTGAGTGGGTTGATTCACTGATGTGGTCATCCTGTCTGGGTTGGCGCCCCCCCTTGGCTTGTGCCATGGCGGAGATCCTTGTGGGCTATACTCAGCCTTGTCTCAGGATGGTAAGTTGGTGGTTGAAGATATCCCTCTCGTGGTGTGGGGGCTGTGCTTTGGCAAAGTGGGTGGGGTTATATCCTTCCTGTTTGGCCCTGTCCGGGGTGTCCTCGGATGGGGCCACAGTGTCTCCTGACCCCTCCTGTCTCAGCCTCCAGTATTTATGCTGCAGTAGTTTATGTGTCGGGGGGCTAGGGCCAGTTTGTTATATCTGGAGTACTTCTCCTGTCCTATTCGGTGTCCTGTGTGAATCTAAGTGTGCGTTCTCTAATTCTCTCCTTCTTTCTTTCTCTCTCTCGGAGGACCTGATCCCTAGGACCATGCCCCAGGACTACCTGACATGATGACTCCTTGCTGTCCCCAGTCCACCTGGCCATGCTGCTGCTCCAGTTTCAACTGGCCTGGGCCCTAGGACCATGTCCCAGGACTACCTGACATGATGACTCCTTGCTGTCCCCAGTCCACCTGACTGTGCTGCTGCTCCAGTTTCAACTGTTCTGCCTTATTATTATTTGACCATTCTGGTCATTTATTAACATTTGAACATCTTGGCCATGTTCTGTTATAATCTCCACCCGGCACAGCCAGAAGAGGACTGGCCACCCCTCATAGCCTGGTTCCTCTTTAGGTTTCTTCCTAGGTTTTGGCCTTTCTAGGGAGTTTTTCCTAGCCACCATGCTTCTACACCTGCATTGCTTGCTGTTTGGGGTTTTAGGCTGGGTTTCTGTACAGCACTTTGAGATATCAGCTGATGTACATTTGATTTGATTTGATGTATGTAACTGTCAGTTCTTGGAATTCTCTGTGCCATTTGAAAAATGACAGTTTTGTTGTCAGTGATACTATTGCTGTAAAGTATAGGAACTCACAATCTTCCATATCATCAGTGGTGTTGTTGGGAGGTTTACTCTCATGACCTGCACTGTCCTCCCCTATGCACAGACCGGGTAGATTCCATCCGAGTTGAGGTTATTTTAGTCTCCAGATAGTTGCCTCTGGAATGGTGACCTGAATGACACTGGAAACACAGTCTATTCTCACAGCAAAAAAAAGTGAGAGCAAATTGAGTGTAATCTTTGCACACAGAACACGGTGTGGCATTCAGGACTTTATTCTTGTGTAGATTAGTAGCAGTCCGTTTCCCTGAGTTCTGAGCTGGGCTAGGGCCACAGTAAGACATCCTCTAGCATATCAATTACTCTCTCTAGAGCAGAGTGATCTGAGCTCTTAGGTTGCTGTGGCTCCTGTATATCTGCAGATGGGATTGAAGTGGAACTAAACTTGACTGTGTTCACTGTGATTCTCTCACTTGTTTCTCTGTACTTCTGCAATGGATTTGAAGCTCATCTCGGCATGGTAGTCATTTAAGACATCTTGTACTTCATGTGCAGACCACTTGTCAATTGTTTTGAACGTGAAGGCTAGTTCTTTGCTTGGGCAGTTCCTGATGAACATGCGTGTGATGTCTCTCCTAAGATCCTCGTGTGTCTTTCCCTGTTCCTTCAGGCCTTCTATAGCAGTGTCTGCTGCACGGTTCAGTCTTAGCCAGTATTTCTATGGGTCCCCCTGTTCTTTGGGTAGAGTCGTGTAGAAATGTTGGTGTGGGATATATGAGTATTTCTCTATTAGTAACCCTGATTCAGATGACCATCCTACCCATTCTAGATTTGGAGACATAATTTATCGATCGGCAGGTAAGGGTGAGTGGCTAGATGTTCTTTACCATGTTCTTTTCTTTATCCTACCGATCCTCGACTTCGGCGATGTCATTTATAAAATAGCCTCCAACACTCTACTCAACAAATTGGATGCAGTCTATCACAGTGCCATCTGTTTTGTTATCAAAGCCCCATATACTACCCACCACTGCGACCTGTACGCTCTCGTTGGCGGGCCCTCGCTTCACTCTCGTCGCCAAACCCACTGGCTCCAGTTCATTGACAAGTCTCTGCTAGGTAAAGTCCCGCCTTATCTCAACTCACTGGTCACCATAGCAGCACCCACTCGTAGCATGCGCTCCAGCAGGTACAGTGGGGCAAAAAAGTATTTAGTCAGCCACCAATTGTGCAAGTTCTCCCACTTAAAAAGATGAGGCCTGTAATTTTCATCATAGGTACACTTCAACTGTGACAGACAAAGTGTAGCCTAGTGGTTAGAGTGTTGGACTAACCACTAGGGTTGCTTTGTGGTTAGAGTGTTCAAATCCCCGAGCTGACAAGGTTCAAATCTGTCGTTCTGCCCCTGAACAGGCAGTTAACCCACTGTTCCTAGGCCGTCATTGAAAATAAGAATTTGTTCTTAACTGACTTGCCTAGTTAAATAAAAGTTGTTAAAAAAAATACATTTAAAAAAAAGAGAAAGAAAATGACATTGTAGGATTTTTTATGAATTTATTTGGTGGAAAATAAGTATTTGGTCACCTACAAACAAGCAAGATTTCTGGCTCTCACAGACCTGTAACTTCGTCTTTAAGAGGCTCCTCGGTCCTCCACTCGTTACCTGTATTAATGGCACCTGTTTGAACTTGTTATCAGTATAAAAGACATCTGTTCACAACCTCAAACAGTCACACTCCCAACTCCACTATGGCCAAGACCAAAGAACTTTCAAAGGACACCAGAAACAAAATTGTAGACCTGCACCAGGTTGGGAAGACTGAATCTGCAATAGGTAAGCAGCTTGGTTTAAAGAAATCAACTGTGAGAGCAATTATTAGGAAATGGAAGACATACAAGACCACTGAATCTCCCTCGATCTGGGGCTCCACGCAAGATCTCACCCCGTGGGGTCAAAATGATCACAAGAAAGGTGAGCAAAAATCCCAGAACCACATGGAGGGACCTAGTGAATGACATGCAGAGAGCTGGGACCAAAGTAACAAAGCCTACCATCAGTAACACACTACGCCGCCAGGGACTCAAAACCTGCAGTGCCAGACGTGTCCCCCTGCTTAAGCCAGTACATGTCCAGGCCCGTCTGAAGTTTGCTAGAGATTATTTGGATGATCCAGAATGAAAACAAAATAGAACTTTCTGGTAAAAACTCAACTCGTCGTGTTTGGAGGACAAAGAATGCTGAGTTGCATCCAAAGAACACCATACCTACTGTGAAGCATGGGGGTGGAAACATCATGCTTTGGGGCTGTTTTTCTACAAAGGGACCAGGATGACTGATCCATGTAAAGGAAAGAATGAATGGGGCCATGTATCGTGAGATTTTCAGTGAAAACCTCCTTCCATCAGCAAGGGCATTGAAGATGAAACATGGCTGGGTCTTTCAGCATGACAATGATCCCAAACACACCGCCCGGGCAACGAAGGAGTGGCTTTGTAAGAAGCATATCAAGGTCCTGGAGTGGCCTAGCCAGTCTCCAGATCTTAATCCCATAGAAAATCTTTGGAGGGAGTTGAAAGTCCGTGTTGCCCAGCAACAGCCCCAAAACATCACTGCTCTAGAGGAGATCTGCATGGAGGAATGGGCCAAAATACCAGCAACAGTGTGTGAAAACCTTGTGAAGACTTACAGAAAACGTTTGACCTCTGTCATTGCCAACAAAGGGTATATAACAAAGTATTGAGATAACTTTTGTTATTGACCAAATACTTATTTTCCACCATAATTTGCAAATAAATTGATTATAAATCCTACAATGTGATTTTTTTTCTAATTTTGTCTGTCATATTTGAAGTGTACCTATGATGAAAATGACAGGCCTTTCTCATCTTTTTAAGTCAGAGAACTTGCACAATTGGTGGCTGACTAAATACTTTTTGCCCCAATGTATATCTCACTGGTCACCCCCAAAGCCAATTCACCCATTGGCCGCCTTTCCTTCCAGTTCTCTGCTGCCAATGACTGGAACGAAATGCGAAAATCACTGAAGCTGGAGACTCCCTCACTAGCTTTAAGCACCAGCTGTCAGAGCAGTGCACAGATCACTGCACCTGTACATAGCCCATCTGTAAACAGCCCATCCAACTACCTCATCCCCATACTGCATTTATTTATTTATCTTGATCCTTTGCACCCCAGTATCTCTACTTGCACATTCATCATCTGCACATATACCATTCCAGTGTTTAATTGCTATATTGTAATTACTTCACCACTATGGCCTATTTATTTCCTTAACTCCCTTATCTTACCTCATTTGCACTCATTACATTTATACTTTTTTTCTACTGTATTATTGACTGTATGTTTTGTTTATTCCATGTGTAACTCTGTGTTGTTGTATGTGTCAAACTGCTATGCTTTATCTTGGCCAGGTCACAGTTGCAAATGAGAACTTGTTCTCAACTAGCCTACCTGGTTAAATAAAGTTTAAAAAAATAGCATTCACCCATCAGATTTGCCACCAATGCTCCTTATAGGACACATCACTGCACTCTATACTCTGTAAACTGGTCATCTCTGTATACCCGTCACAAGACCCACTGGTTGATGCTTATTTATAAAACCCTCTTAGGCCTCACTTCCCCCCCCCTATCTGAGATATCTACTGCAGCCCTCATCCTCCACATACAACACCCGTTCTGCCAGTCACATTCTGTTAAAGGTCCCCAAAGCACACACATCCCTGGGTCGCTCCTCTTTTCAGTTCGTTGCAGCTAGCGACTGGAACGAGCTGCAACAAACACTCAAACTGGACAGTTTTATCTCAATCTCTTCATTCAAAGTCGCAATCATGGACTCTTAATGACAGTTGTGGCTGCCTTGTGTGATGTATTGTCATCTCTACCTTCTTGACTTTGTGCTGTTGACTGTGCCCAAAAATGCTTGTACCATGTTTTGTGCTGCTACCATTGGTGTTATGTGTGTTGCTTTGGATAAAAGCGTCTGCTAAATGGCATATTATTATTTATTATGTTGTGTTGCTACTGTACCATGCTGTGTTGTCATGTGTTGCTGCCTTGCTATGTTGTCTTATGTCTCTATGTAGTGTTGTCTCTCATTGTGATGTGTATTTTGTCCTATATTTATATTGCATTTATTTTTTATCCCAGCCCCGTCCCCACAGGAGGCCTTTTGATAGGCCGTCATTGTAAATAAGAATTTGTTCTTAACTGACTTGCCTAGTTAAATGTTAAATAAATTTAAATAAAAGTATTGACTGCAACTGAAATGCTTCCTGAGGAGACTATAGATGGCATCTTAGATTGATGACACCAAACATGTAAGTATATTTTAGTATTTCATTGTAACTTAGAATAACATTACCAGAACGCACCTGGCGAAAGCTACCTGATGCTTTTCCGAGCATGGTTATATGGCAGACATTTATATGGCTACGGGTAGCGGAAAGCCAATACTGCCATTTATTGGTAAACATAATACTTACCATAAATATACCAGGTTCGACCACAGCCTGTTGTTTCACATGGGAACAAATGAGCCATAGTAGGCAGAACATGCATGAGCTAGTGGAATCCTATTGGCGCGTTCTAGCATCATTTGCATATTTCCATTGGGCAGAGTTAGTCAATTCTGTTCGTAACACATTGTAGTTTTGGGAACAGAAAACTATTGTGATTTTTTAAAAATCGCTGATGAATTAGCAGAATATTGGCCAAAATCCATGTGGTCCAATCTTCTCCGACTGTCAGCCACTGGGCTTCCTCTCACGTGAGTGGAAACTCCAACCCACTGTCAGCCACTGGGCTTCCTCTCACGTGAGTGGAAACTCCAACCCACTGTCAGCCACTAGGCTTCCTCTCACGTGAGTGGAAACTCCAACCCACTGTCAGCCACTAGGCTTCCTCTCACGTGAGTGGAAACTCCACCCACTGTCAGCCACTAGGCTTCCTCTCACGTGAGTGGAAACTCCAACCCACTGTCAGCCACTAGGCTTCCTCTCACGTGAGTGGAAACTCCAACCCACTGTCAGCCACTAGGCTTCCTCTCACGTGAGTGGAAACTCCAACCCACTGTCAGCCACTAGGCTTCCTCTCACGTGAGTGGAAACTCCAACCCACTGTCAGCCACTAGGCTTCCTCTCACGTGAGTGGAAACTCCAACCCACTGTCAGCCACTAGGCTTCCTCTCACGTGAGTGGAAACTCCAACCCACTGTCAGCCACTAGGCTTCCTCTCA
The DNA here is from genome assembly GCF_021184085.1 of Oncorhynchus gorbuscha. Classification (NCBI taxonomy): domain Eukaryota; kingdom Metazoa; phylum Chordata; class Actinopteri; order Salmoniformes; family Salmonidae; genus Oncorhynchus; species Oncorhynchus gorbuscha. The sequence goes on along the minus strand of NC_060174.1, from coordinate 112,426,165 downwards.
CGTGAGTGGAAACTCCAACCCACTGTCAGCCACTAGGCTTCCTCTCACGTGAGTGGCCAACCCACTGTCAGCCACTAGGCTTCCTCTCACGTGAGTGGAAACCCACTGTCAGCCACTAGGCTTCCTCTCACGTGAGTGGAAACTCCAACCCACTGTCAGCCACTAGGCTTCCTCTCACGTGAGTGGAAACTCCAACCCACTGTCAGCCACTAGGCTTCCTCTCACGTGAGTGGAAACTCCAACCCACTGTCAGCCACTGGGCTTCCTCTCACGTGAGTGGAAACTCCAACCCACTGTCAGCCACTGGGCTTCCTCTCACGTGAGTGGAAACGCCAACCCACTGTCAGCCACTGGGCTTCCTCTCACGTGAGTGGAAACTCCAACCCACTGTCAGCCACTAGGCTTCCTCTCACGTGAGTGGAAACTCCAACCCACTGTCAGCCACTAGGCTTCCTCTCACGTGAGTGGAAACTCCAACCCACTGTCAGCCACTAGGCTTCCTCTCACGTGAGTGGAAACTCCAACCCACTGTCAGCCACTAGGCTTCCTCTCACGTGAGTGGAAACGCCAACCCACTGTCAGCCACTAGGCTTCCTCTCACGTGAGTGGAAACGCCAACCCACTGTCAGCCACTAGGCTTTCTCTCACGTGAGTGGAAACGCCAACCCACTGTCAGCCACTAGGCTTCCTCTCACGTGAGTGGAAACGCCAACCCACTGTCAGCCACTAGGCTTCCTCTCACGTGAGTGGAAACGCCAACCCACTGTCAGCCACTAGGCTTCCTCTCACGTGAGTGGAAACTCCAACCCGATGCTTCACATTTGTACTGTACATCTGATGAAATATGTCTCACTGTTCCATCTGTTGGTTACCTACCTTCTTTAAGGTTTATTGGCCCTAACCCTACACCCATAAGGTGGTTACTGCCGCCACCTACTGTATGGAGAAGTAAATTATCCCCCAAAAACAAAATTCACGACTTCTTCTGGTTAGATACCTGGGGACGTAAACATCATGATGTACGAGTCCCACCTTCCATTTAGCTAGCAAATCAATGGCATTGTAACAAAAAGCAACGCTATGATTGGTCAATAAGGCTGCCAATGTCAGAGTTTCTAAATACTGTACCTTCTTTAATGTCATTGTAGATTTATGAGCAGACAGATCATACATCAAGTGCACCATGAGCAGAGAGATGCAGGTTCCACACTTCATTTCTTGCTCTCAATTCCACTTTCTGGGCACACATCTCTCTCTGAGCTCAGTCATCTCCTCAACATGATCCTCTGTGCTGTTGAGATTGTTATGCACCCCTTTGTCCTTCAAATTGTGAGGGAAATGATGCCATAGACTGCACACGATGTGCAGGGAGATGGAGCAGTACACAGACATTTCAATGGCATAGCCATATAGATACCGGCTGAAACGCGGTTTGAACCAATCAGCAGCCAGGATTAGACCCACCTAAAAGGATTATAAGCACCAACTTTCATAAAATATTAAATTTACAGTTCTATTTTTTTTTTTTAAGTGTCATTATACACAATAAATACAATACAAAATGAATCTAATACTATACTTCAAATTCTCTTTTTTTTGTACATTATTGTTCGTTTGTCCATGTTTCTGCGTTTGAATTGTCCAACAGGCTTTGAAGATAGGGATTTGCGGGGGGACAGTGACAGAGGGGCGAAGGACAGAAAAAGATTTGATAAATGTGGCCATGTTAACTGAAATAGCCTACTGAACATCAGCCATGGCCAGGACAACCAGAGGACATGTTAACTGAAATGCATCCTAGCCTACTGAACATCAGCCATGGTCAGGACAACCAGAGGACATGTTAACTGAAATGCATCCTAGCCTACTGAACATCAGCCATGGCCAGGACAACCAGAGGACATGTTAACTGAAATAGCCTACTGAACATCAGCCATGGTCAGGACAACCAGAGGACATGTTAACTGAAATGCATCCTAGCCTACTGAACATCAGCCATGGTCAGGACAACCAGAGGACATGTTAACTGAAATGCATCCTAGCCTACTGAACATCAGCCATGGCCAGGACAACCAGAGGACATGTTAACTGAAATGCATCCTAGCCTACTGAACATCAGCCATGGCCAGGACAACCAGAGGACATGTTAACTGAAATGCATCCTAGCCTACTGAACATCAGCCATGGTCAGGACAACCAGAGGACATGTTAACTGAAATAGCCTACTGAACATCAGCCATGGTCAGGACAACCAGAGGACATGTTAACTGAAATAGCCTACTGAACATCAGCCATGGTCAGGACAACCAGAGGACATGTTAACTGAAATAGCCTACTGAACATCAGCCATGGTCAGGACAACCAGAGGACATGTTAACTGAAATAGCCTACTGAACATCAGCCATGGCCAGGACAACCAGAGGACACATGTTGAACATCAGCCATGGCCAGGACAACCAGAGGACATGTTAACTGAAATGCATCCAAGCCTACTGAACATCAGCCATGGTCAGGACAACCAGAGGACATGTTAACTGAAATGCATCCCAGCCTACTGAACATCAGCCATGGTCAGGACAACCAGAGGACATGTTAACTGAAATGCATCCTAGCCTACTGAACATCAGCCATGGCCAGGACAACCAGAGGACATGTTAACTGAAATAGCCTACTGAACATCAGCCATGGTCAGGACAACCAGAGGACATGTTAACTGAAATAGCCTACTGAACATCAGCCATGGCCAGGACAACCAGAGGACATGTTAACTGAAATAGCCTACTGAACATCAGCCATGGCCAGGACAACCAGAGGACATGTTAACTGAAATAGCCTACTGAACATCAGCCATGGCCAGGACAACCAGAGGACATGTTAACTGAAATGCATCCTAGCCTACTGAACATCAGCCATGGCCAGGACAACCAGAGGACATGTTAACTGAAATAGCCTACTGAACATCAGCCATGGCCAGGACAACCAGAGGACATGTTAACTGAAATGCATCCTAGCCTACTGAACATCAGCCATGGCCAGGACAACCAGAGGACATGTTAACTGAAATAGCCTACTGAACATCAGCCATGGTCAGGACAACCAGAGGACATGTTAACTGAAATAGCCTACTGAACATCAGCCATGGTCAGGACAACCAGAGGACATGTTAACTGAAATGCATCCTAGCCTACTGAACATCAGCCATGGTCAGGACAACCAGAGGACATGTTAACTGAAATGCATCCTAGCCTACTGAACATCAGCCATGGTCAGGACAACCAGAGGACATGTTAACTGAAATAGCCTACTGAACATCAGCCATGGTCAGGACAACCAGAGGACATGTTAACTGAAATGCATCCTAGCCTACTGAACATCAGCCATGGTCAGGACAACCAGAGGACATGTTAACTGAAATAGCCTACTGAACATCAGCCATGGTCAGGACAACCAGAGGACATGTTAACTGAAATAGCCTACTGAACATCAGCCATGGTCAGGACAACCAGAGGACATGTTAACTGAAATGCATCCTAGCCTACTGAACATCAGCCATGGCCAGGACAACCAGAGGACATGTTAACTGAAATGCATCCTAGCCTACTGAACATCAGCCATGGCCAGGACAACCAGAGGACATGTTAACTGAAATGCATCCTAGCCTACTGAACATCAGCCATGGTCAGGACAACCAGAGGACATGTTAACTGAAATAGCCTACTGAACATCAGCCATGGCCAGGACAACCAGAGGACATGTTAACTGAAATGCATCCTAGCCTACTGAACATCAGCCATGGTCAGGACAACCAGAGGACATGTTAACTGAAATGCATCCTAGCCTACTGAACATCAGCCATGGTCAGGACAACCAGAGGACATGTTAACTGAAATAGCCTACTGAACATCAGCCATGGTCAGGACAACCAGAACATGTTCAGCCATGAACATCAGCCATAGTCAGGACAACCAGAGGACAGAGGACATGTTAACTGAAATGCATCCTAGCCTACTGAACATCAGCCATGGCCAGGACAACCAGAGGACATGTTAACTGAAATGCATCCTAGCCTACTGAACATCAGCCATGGTCAGGACAACCAGAGGACATGTTAACTGAAATGCATCCTAGCCTACTGAACATCAGCCATGGTCAGGACAACCAGAGGACATGTTAACTGAAATGCATCCTAGCCTACTGAACATCAGCCATGGTCAGGACAACCAGAGGACATGTTAACTGAAATCAGCCATAGCCTACTGAACATCAGCCATGGTCAGGACAACCAGAGGACATGTTAACTGAAATGCATCCTAGCCTACTGAACATCAGCCATGGCCAGGACAACCAGAGGACATGTTAACTGAAATGCATCCTAGCCTACTGAACATCAGCCATGGCCAGGACAACCAGAGGACATGTTAACTGAAATGCATCCTAGCCTACTGAACATCAGCCATGGTCAGGACAACCAGAGGACATGTTAACTGAAATAGCCTACTGAACATCAGCCATGGCCAGGACAACCAGAGGACATGTTAACTGAAATGCATCCTAGCCTACTGAACATCAGCCATGGTCAGGACAACCAGAGGACATGTTAACTGAAATGCATCCTAGCCTACTGAACATCAGCCATGGTCAGGACAACCAGAGGACATGTTAACTGAAATAGCCTACTGAACATCAGCCATGGTCAGGACAACCAGAGGACATGTTAACTGAAATAGCCTACTGAACATCAGCCATGGCCAGGACAACCAGAGGACATGTTAACATGTAAAGGTGATTTCATAATTACATGTTACTTTGTCATTACAGTAATAGGGTTCCTAAAGAGAGCCTCAGCAGTCCAGCCTCAACAGTCAACCAGAAAGTTAGCCAACCACCTCAACATTTAACCATACTACAACATGTATTTGAAAGAAACACAACCTAACCATCTAGCTAAGAAGAATTGAACAGCTAGAACCAGAGAGTGTATTTGTGGTGATGATAGAAGTCAGAATATGGAAAACGAGATGTGGATCTGTAGTGATGAAGAGATCGCTAAAACAAACCTTGAGGGAGTTCTATGCAGTCTTGTCTTGATTATATTCAGTAGAGCAAACATTTAGTCACAGAAAAACATCTCTTATTATTGGACAAGTTCCTGTAGTTTTGTCCTGTTTTATACCTACTGAACATGACCCAGGTCCTTGTTATACAGACAGGCAGGCAGGCAGCAGCCATAACATGATGACTAAGGAATGGAATACAATAGGAATGACAAAAGAAAACCTTCAATAAAACAAACAAAATGGAGACAAATTAATCAAACTGATGATTGAGTTGGGAGAGCAGAGGGTACTGCCACAGAGTAAAGCATAAGTTGGGAGAACAGAGGGTACTGCCACAGAGTAAAGCATAAGTTGGGAGAACAGAGGGTACTGCCACAGAGTAAAGCATAAGTTGGGAGAACAGAGGGTACTGCCACAGAGTAAAGCATAAGTTGGGAGAGCAGAGGGTACTGCCACAGAGTAAAGCATAAGTTGGGAGAACAGAGGGTACTGCCACAGAGTAAAGCATAAGTTGGGAGAGCAGAGGGTACTGCCACAGAGTAAAGCATAAGTTGGGAGAACAGAGGGTACTGCCACAGAGTAAAGCATAAGTTGGGAGAGCAGAGGGTACTGCCACAGAGTAAAGCATAAGTTGGGAGAGCAGAGGGTACTGCCACAGAGTAAAGCATAAGTTGGGAGAGCAGAGGGTACTGCCACAGAGTAAAGCATAAGTTGGGAGAGCAGAGGGTACTGCCACAGAGTAAAGCATAAGTTGGGAGAGCAGAGGGTACTGCCACAGAGTAAAGCATAAGTTGGGAGAGCAGAGGGTACTGCCACAGAGTAAAGCATAAGTTGGGAGAACAGAGGGTACTGCCACAGAGTAAAGCATAACTTTTTACAGAGAAAGTCATCACCATCCATCCATCCATTGACTGTGAGCATTGGGTCATGTTGTAAAGTAAACAACATTCAGATGGACAAACAAGGTCAACTGAGCTTGTCAGAGCAGTGAGAGTTATTCCTCTCTCCTCTCTTCAGTCCCAACTGTTGTGTGTGTTATCTGCTGTGAGTCTGTGGCACCAGTCCTCTGCCTCCAACCTGAGAGTGATGGGCCAGAGAGGATGAAGATGAAGAGGAGACTGAGGGTCTGTATGTGTGTGAGGAGGGCTGGGGGGTCGTGGGTCGCTGGCTGTGGTGGTGATGTGGCCTGACGGAGGCCCCTTTGGCTCTGCGCGGTGTGGGCCTCTGAGCCTGGCCCTGCAAGTTGAGGATGGTGTCGATGGCACACTGCAGGTGCTCGTTAAGAGACTCATCGTGTGGTGGGGAGCCGGAGGAGAAGGAGGCGTTGTCCATGACAGGAGAGTCTGACTTACAGCGCTTAGCAGGAAGTGATGAGTCTCTATAACAAGAAGTGTCTGGCGGCGAGGAAGGGGGCCCAGGGGCATGCTGGTCCAATCTGAACGTATCACCCCCACCGCCGCCACCTGACCTCTGGTGGTTTTTACTGCTCACCCTCTTATACCTCCCCATGTCCGCCCCTCTGTCCCAATGATCCCCTTCTCTCCCCCTCTCCTCCTCTCGGTCTGAGAGATGCTGCTGGGTGTTTGTGATGCCCTGCACTAGGCCAGGAGAGGAGGGGGAGGAGTTCCCCAGCCTCAGGGCCTCCCGGCTGAGCTCTGTGTGGGAGCTCCCCTCCCTTTGGCTTCCTCCTCTCTTCTCCAGCTTCATGCTGGTGATCACTGTCCCCTCTGAGGAGGGAGAGGGAGGAGAATTGGGGGGCGAGGGGGAGGGACGGGGGTACGGGACACTGTCTCCTCCTCCTCCCGGTACGCCCGGTCGGACACGGGGGCTGATGTTCTCCCGATAAGTCTTCCGTAGAGGCAGGCGGCAGGTGGTCTGAGGGGAAGTGGAGGCGGGGTTACGCTTGACTCCACCCACATTGTGATGTTCTAACGCTCCGTTCATCTGAGCCGTGGAGGAAGATGCGGGCGCTGTGACTCTCTGTGGGCTGGGGGTCGCCTGTGTGGTTGCTATGGAGACCATTGCTGAGGAGGCTGTGTTACAGCTAGGGGGAGGAGTCCTAATGACAGTTATAGAAGGCGGCGTGGCTAGTGCTGCTGTTTGGGCTTTAGGGAGTGCCGGCGTCGGTTGGGGTCGTGTGGTAGGGAGTGCCGCCGTCGGTTGGGGCAGGGTGGTGGGGAGTGCCGCCGTCGGTTGGGGTCGTGTGGTAGAGAGTGCCGGCGTCGGTTGGGGTCGTGTGGTAGAGAGTGCCGGCGTCGGTTGGGGTCGTGTGGTAGAGAGTGCCGGCGTCGGTTGGGGTCGTGTGGTAGAGAGTGCCGGCGTCGGTTGGGGTCGTGTGGTAGAGAGTGCCGGCGTCGGTTGGGGCAGGGTGGTAGGGAGTGCCGGCGTCGGTTGGGGCAGGGTGGTAGGGAGTGCCGGTGTCGGTTGGGGCAGGGTGGTAGGGAGTGCCGGGGTCGGTTGGGGCAGGGTGGTAGGGAGTGCCGGGGTCGGTTGGGGCAGGATGGTAGGGAGTCCCGGCGTTGGTTGGGGTCGTGTGGTAGGGAGTGCCGGTGTCGGTTGGGGCAGGGTGGTAGGGAGTGCCGGGGTCGGTTGGGGCAGGATGATAGGGAGTCCCGGCGTCGGTTGGGGTCGTGTGGTAGGGAGTGCCGGCGTCGGTTGGGGCAGGGTGGTAGGGAGTGCCGGTGTCGGTTGGGGCAGGGTGGTAGGGAGTGCCGGCGTCGGTTGGGGCAGGGTGGTAGGGAGTGGCAGCGCAGGGTGGGATCGTGTGGTAGGGAGTGGCGGCGCAGGGTGGGGCAGGGTGGTAGGGAGTGGCGGCGCAGGGTGGGGCAGGGTGGTAGGGAGTGCCGGTGCCGGTTGGGGCAGGATGGTATGGAGTGGCTGTGGCTTAGGGTTGGGTGTGGATGGTGTGTGGACCGGGTCGAGGGCGGTGTTATGCACCACCTTACTAAACCCCGCCTCCTGCTTGATCTTGAGCTTCAAGCCGATGCGTGGGCGGGCGGCGTATGTCTTCATGGGGGGTTTACTGGTCCTCCGGGGGAGAGTATCATCATCCTCAGCTGGACGAGAGGAGGACAAAGGGTGGTGGAGTGAGTGACGGGAGGGAGGTGGAGGAGCGCGGCTGAAGGAGGAGCTGTGACTCTGGGTGTCGGCTGTCTGTCTAACCCCTGACCCCGGCCTGGCCACAGGAGCTGGGGAACTGGACCAGGAGACAGACGCCCCCGCTCCTCCCTGCTTTATCACCAGCTTGGTGGAGGGGAAGTGGTCCGGGATCGGTGGTGGGGCTGGAGCAGGGGCAACACCACTCCTTACGGTGCTGGGCTCAAACCACTGGGGCTGAGGCTGGGAACGGGGCTGAGGATGGGACAGGGGCTGAGGATGAGGCTCGGACTGGAGCTGGGACAGGGGCTGAGGATGAGGCTCGGACTGGAGCAGGGACAGAGGCTGGGGCTGGGGCTCGGAATGGAGCTGGGGCTCGGGCTGGGGCTCGGAATGGAGCTGGGGCTCGGAATGGAGCTGGGGCTCGGAATGGAGCTGGGGCTCGGAATGGAGCTGGGGCTCGGAATGGAGCTGGGGCTCGGAATGGAGCTGGGGCTCGGAATGGAGCTGGGGCTCGGAATGGAGCTGGGGCTCGGATTGGAGCCGAGGATGGGGCTGAGGATGGGACAGGGGCTGAGGATGGGACAGGGGCTGAGGGTCAGGATGGGGCTGAGACTTATGTTTGAGCTGGGACTGTAGCTGAGGCTTGGACTGGGCCATGTTGGCAGCTCCACTCTCAATCTCCATCATCCTTGAGTTGGCTACATACTCCTCTGGAGAGAGAGAGAGATATGGAAGTTATCAGATGAATCAGAGATGACAGACCAGACCAAAGGTAAAGCTATTACACATACGACAGTTCTGTCAAAACTATTCTGGCTATGTGCTTCTCAGCAGTAGACAGGCCAGTTTGATAATTCAAAAGTTTGTACTATTTTCTACATTGTAGAATAAAAATGAAGACATCAAAACTATGAAATAACACATATGGAATCATGTAGTAACCACAGTGTTAAACAAAGTGTAAATAAATGTTATATAGTAGATTCGTCAACAGCCACCCTTTGCCTTGATGACAGCTTGGCACACTCTTGTATGGGTATAGGTATCTAAACTTCAGAACCGCTGGGAATGTGATGAAAGAAATAAAAGCTGAAATAAATCACTCTACTATTATTTTGACATTTCACATTGTTCAAATAAAGTGGTGATCCTAACTGACCTAAGGCAGGGAATTTTTACTAGGATTAAAGATCAGAAATTGTGAAAAACGGAGTTTAAAGTTATTTGGCTAAGCTGTAAACTTCCGACTTTATATGTATATATACACAGACATAATATATATCTAATATAGGTACCTATATCTAATATAAACTCAGCTAAAAAAGGAAACATCCTCTCGCTGTCAACTGTGTTATTTTCAGCAACTTAACGTGTAAATATTTCTATGAACACAAGATTCAACAACAGACAAAAAATGAACCAAGTTCCACAGACATGTGACTAACAGAAATGGAATAATGTGTCCTGAACAAAGGGGGAAGGGGGGGGGGGGGGCAAAAGTAACAGTCAGTATCTGGTGTGGCCACCAGCTGCATTAATACTGCAGTGCATCTCCTCCTCATGGACTGCACCAGATTTGACAGTTCTTGCTGTGAGATATTACCCCACTCTTCCACCAAGGCACCTGCAAGTTCCCGGACATTTCTGGAGGGAATGGCCCTAGCCCTCACCTTGAGATCCGGGCTCTTCGCTGGCCATGGCAGAACACTGACATTCCTGTCTTGCAGGAAATCACACACAGAACGAGCAGTATGACTGATGGCATTGTCATGCTGGAGGGTCATGTCAGGATGAGCCTGCAGGAAGGGTACCACATGAGGGAGGAGGATGTCTTCCCTGTAACGCACAGCTATGAGACTGCCTGCATTGACAACAAGCTCAGTCCGATGATGCTGTGACACACCGCTCCAGACCTTGACGGACCCTCCACCTCCAAATCGATCCTGCTCCAGAGTACAGGCCTCGGTGTAACGCTCATTCCTTTGACAATAAAAGCAAATCCGACAATCTCCCCTGTTGAGACAAAACCGCGACTCGTCAGTGAAGAGCACTTTTTGCCAGTCCTGTCTAGACCAGCGAACATGGGTTTGTGCCCATAGACGATGTTGCCGGGGATGTCTGGTGAGGACCTGCCTTACAACAGGTCTACAGGCCCTCAGTCCAGCCTCTTTCAGCCTATTGCGGACAGTCTGAGCACTGATGGAGGGATTGTGCGTTCCCGGTGTAACTCGGGCATTTGTTGTTGCCATCCTGTACCTGTCCCGCAGGTGTGATGTTGGAATGTACCGATCCTGTGCAGGTGTTGTTACACGTGGTCTGCCATTGCGAGGACGATCAGCTGTCCGTCCTGTCTCCCCGTCTTAGGTGTCTCACAGTACGGACATTGCAATTTATTGCCCTGCAGTCCTCATGCCTCCTTGCAACATGCCAAAGGCACATTCACACAGATGAGCAGGGACCCTGGGCATCTTTCTTTCTTTTTTTCAGTCAGTAGAAAGGCCTCTTTAGTGTCCTAAGTTTTCATAACTGTGACCTTAATTGTCTACTGTCTGTAAGCTGTTAGTGTCTTAACGACCGTTCCACAGGTGCATGTTCATTAATTGTTTATGGTTCATTGAACAAGCATGGGAAACAGTGTTTAAACCTTTTACAACGAAGATCTGTGAAGTTTATATTTTTAGGAATTATCTTTGAAAGACAGGGTCCTGAAAAGGGACGTTTTTTTTTTGCTGAGTGCGGCAGGGTAGCCTAGCCTAGTGGTTAGAGCGTTGGACTAGTAACAGAAAGGTTGCAAGTTCAAATCCCCTAGCTGACATGGTACAAATCTGTCATTCTGCCCCTGAACAGGCAGTTAACCCACTGTTCCTAGGCAGTCATTGAAAATAAGAATTTGTTCTTAACTGACTTGCCTAGTTAAATAAAGGTTAAAAAAATAATAATAATATTAGATATAGGTATGTACATTAGATATAGGTATGCACATTAGATATAGGTATGTACATTAGATATAGGTATGTACATTAGATATAGGTATGCACATTAGATATAGGTATGCACATTAGATATAGGTATGCACATTAGATATAGGTATGCACATTAGATATAGGTATGCACATTAGATATAGGTATGCACATTAGATATGTACACATAGATATAGGTATGCACATTATGCACATTAGATATAGGTATGCACATTAGATATAGGTATGCACATTAGATATAGGTATGCACATTAGATATAGTATGTACAATAGATATATATGTAGGTATGTACATTAGATATAGGTATGTACATTAGATTAGATATAGATATAGGTATGTACATTAGATATAGGTATGTACATTAGATATAGGTATGTACATTAGATATAGGTATGTACAGATATAGATATAGATATAGGTATGTACATAGGTAGTACAATAGATATAGGTATGTACATTAGATATAGGTATGTACATTAGATATAGGTATGTACATTAGATATAGGTATGTACATTAGATATAGGTATGTACATTAGATATAGGTATGTACATTAGATATAGTTATGTACAATAGATATGTACAATAGATATAGGTATGTACAATAGATATGTACAATAGATATGTACAATAGATATAGGTATGTACAATAGATATAGGTATGTACATTAGATATAGGTATGTACATTAGATATAGGTATGTACATTAGATATATGTACAATAGATATGTACAATAGGTATGTACAATAGATATAGGTATGTACATTAGATATAGGTATGTATATTAGATATAGGTATGTACATTAGATATAGGTATGTACATTAGATATAGGTATGTACATTAGATATAGGTATGTACATTAGATATAGGTATGTACATTAGATATAGGTATGTACATTAGATATAGGTATGTATATTAGATATAGGTATGTATATTAGATATAGGTATGTATATTAGATATAGGTATGTACATTAGATATAGGTATGTATATTAGATATAGGTATGTATATTAGATATAGGTATGTATATTAGATATAGGTATGTATATTAGATATAGGTATGTACATTAGATATAGGTATGTATATTAGATATAGGTATGTATATTAGATATAGGTATGTATATTAGATATAGGTATGTATATTAGATATAGGTATGTATATTAGATATAGGTATGTATATTAGATATAGGTATGTATATTAGATATAGGTATGTATATTAGATATAGGTATGTATATTAGATATAGGTATGCATTTTTTATTATTTTTTTATTTCACCTGTATTTAACCAGGTAGGCTAGTTGAGAACACCTTTATTTAACCAGGTAGGCTAGTTGAGAACAAGTTCTCATTTGCAACTGCGACCTGGCCAAGATAAAGCATAGCAGTGTGAACAGACAACACAAGAGTTACACATGGAGTAAACAATTAACAAGTCAATAACACAGTAGAAAAAAAAGAGTCTATATACATTGTGTGCAAAAGGCATGAGGAGGTAGGCAAATAATTACAATTTAGCAGATTACCACTAGAATGATAAATGATCAGATGGTCATGTACAGGTAGAGATATTGGTGTGGCTTAATAAAAACAGTATGGGGATGAGGTAGGTAAAAATGGGTGGGATATTTACCGATAGACTATGTACAGCTGCAGCGATCGGTTAGCTGCTCAGATAGCAGATGTTTGAAGTTGGTGAGGGAGATAAAAGTCTCCAACTTCAGCGATTTTTGCAATTCGTTCCAGTCACAGGCAGCAGAGAACTGGAACGAAAGGCGGCCAAATGAGGTGTTGGCTTTAGGGATGATCAGTGAGATACACCTGCTGGAGCGCGTGCTACGGGTGGGTGTTGCCATCGTGACCAGTGAACTGAGAGAAGGCAGAGCTTTACCTAGCATGGACTTGTAGATGACCTGGAGCCAGTGGGTCTGGCGACGAATATGTAGCGAGGGCCATATTAGATATAGGTATGCATATTAGATATAGATATGCATATTAGATATAGATGGACCATTGGCTTCTTCCTTGCTGAGCGGCCTTTCAGGTTATGTCGATATAGGACTTGCTTAACTGTGGATATTGATACTTTTGTACATGTTTCCTCCAGCATCTTCACAAGGTCCTTTGTTGTTGTTCTGGGATTGATTTGCACTTTTCGCACCAAAGTACGTTCATCTCTAGGAGACAGAACGCATCTCCTTCCTGAGAGGTACGACGGCTGCGTGGTCCCATGGTGTTTATACTTGCGTACTATTGGTTGTACAGACGAAGGTGGTACCTTCAGGCGTTAGGAAATTGCTCCCATGGATGAAACAGATTTGTGGAGGTCTACAATTTTTTTTTGAGGTCTTGGCAGATTTCTTTTGATTTTCCCATCATGTCAAGCAAAGAGGCACTGAGTTGGAAGGTAGGCCTTGAAATACATCCACAGGTAAACCTCCAATTGACTCAAATGATGTCAATTAGCCCATCAGAAGCTTCTAAAGCCATGAAATAATTTTCTGGAATTTTCAAAGCTGTTTAAAAGCACAGTCAACTTAGTGTATGTAAACTTCTGACCCACTGGAATTGTAATAGTGAATTATAAGTGAAATAATCTGTCTATAAACGTATTAGACATAGGCCTGCATATTAGACATAGGCCTGCATATTAGACATAGGCCTGCATATTAGACATAGGCCTGCATATTAGACATAGGCCTGCATATTAGACATAGGCATGCATATTAGACAGAGGCATGCATATTAGACAGAGGCATGCATATTAGATATAGGCATGCATATTAGATATAGGCATGCATATTAGATATAGGCATGCATATTAGATATAGGCATGGATATTAGATATAGGCATGGATATTAGATATAGGCATGGATATTAGATATAGGCATGTATATTAGATATAGGCATGTATATTAGATATAGGCATGCATTAGATATAGCCATGCGTATTAGATATAGGCATGTATTAGATATAGGCATGGATATTAGGCGTGTATATTAGATATGGGCATGCATATTAGATATAGCCATGCGTATTAGATATAGGCATGTATTATATATAGGCATGGATATATCAGGCCTGCATATTAGATATAGGCATGCATATTAGATATAGGCCTGCATATTAGATATAGGCCTGCATATTAGATATAGGCCTGCATATTAGATATAGGCATGCATATTAGATATAGGCCTGCATATTAGCTATAGGCCTGCATATTAGCTATAGGCCTGCATATTAGCTATAGGCATGCATATTAGCTATAGGCATGCATATTAGCTATAGGCATGCATATTAGCTATAGGCATGCATATTAGATATAGGCATGGATATTAGATATAGCCATGGATATTAGATATAGCCATGGATATTAGATATAGGCCTGCATATTAGCTATAGGCATGCATATTAGCTATAGGCATGTATATTAGATATAGGCATGCATATTAGCTATAGGCATGGATATTAGATATAGCCATGGATATTAGATATAGCCATGGATATTAGATATAGCCATGGATATTAGATATAGGCATAGAACCCGATTTAACATCTTTCGAGACACCTGAACATAGCTGTGTAGAGACGCTCAACGTCTAACCTGACAGAGCTTGACAGGATATGCAGAGAAGAATGAGACAAACTCCCAAATGCCAAGCTTGTAGGATCATACTAAAAAAGAATTGAGGCTGTAATCGCTGCCAGATGTGCTTCAACAAAGTACTGAGGGAAAGGGTTTGAATACTTATGTAAAGGTGATATCATTATGGGGTAGTGTGTTGTGTGAGGGAAGAAAGTATTATTCCATTGTAGAATAAGGCTGTAACGTAACAAAATGTGGAACACGTCAAGGGGTCTGAAAACTTTCCCGAATGCCCTGTATGTATATTAGATAAAGATTTGTTACCAGGTCTGTCTCTGGCGAGGATGCGGTCCTGTCCCAGAGAGATCTTCTCTTCCTGAATAAACATCCTGTCCATCATTACCATCTCAGCTGACGGGCCAAGGCGCTGTGAAACCAAACAGCAACACAGCCAGCTAATCAATCAACCATAACACAAAAGTTAGCGAGACAATCCTAGTGAGGGAGAAAGAGTAGACACATCCACAGGTAAACCTCCAATTGACTCAAATGATGTCAATTAGCCCATCAGAAGCTTCTAAAGCCATGAAATAATTTTCTGGAATTTTCAAAGCTGTTTAAAAGCACAGTCAACTTAGTGTATGTAAACTTCTGACCCACTGGAATTGTAATAGTGAATTATAAGTGAAATAATCTGTCTATAAGCGTGTTCGACATAGGCCTGCATATTCGACATAGGCCTGCATATTCGACATAGGCCTGCATATTCGACATAGGCCTGCATATTCGACATAGGCCTGCATATTCGACATAGGCCTGCATATTAGGCCTGCATACATAGGCCTGCATATTCGACATAGGCCTGCATATTCGACATAGGCCTGCATATTCGACATAGGCCTGCATATTCGACATAGGCCTGCATATTCGACATAGGCCTGCATATTCGACATAGGCCTGCATATTCGACATAGGCCTGCATATTCGACATAGGCCTGCATATTCGACATAGGCCTGCATATTCTGACATAGGCCTGCATATTCGACATAGGCCTGCATATTCGACATAGGCCTGCATATTCGACATAGGCCTGCATATTCGACATAGGCCTGCATATTCGACATAGGCCTGCATATTCGACATAGGCCTGCATATTCGACATAGGCCATGCGTATTAGATATAGGCATGTATTATATATAGGCATGGATATATCAGGCGTGTATATTAGATATAGGCATGCGTATTAGATATAGGCATGGAGGGAGAAAGAGTAGACACTGAACAGACGGAACAGGTAAAGCACCTGGAGAAGGAACCCTAGTGAGGGAGAAAGAGTAGACACTGAACAGACAGAACAGATAAATCACCTGGAGAAGGAACCCTAGTGAGGGAGGGCTGTATAGCAGGAGACAGAACAGGTAAATCACCTGGAGAAGGAACCCTAGTGAGGGAGGGCTGTATAGCAGGAGACAGAACAGGTAAATCACCTGGAGAAGGAACCCTAGTGAGGGAGAAAGAGTAGACACTGAACAGGTAAATCACCTGGAGAAGGAACCCTAGTGAGGGAGGGCTGTATAGCAGGAGACAGAACAGGTAAATCACCTGGAGAAGGAACCCTAGTGAGGGAGAAAGAGTAGACACTGAACAGGTAAATCACCTGGAGAAGGAACCCTAGTGAGGGAGGGCTGTATAGCAGGAGACAGAAGAGGTAAATCACCTGGAGAAGGAACCCTAGTGAGGGAGAAAGAGTAGACACAACAGACGGAACAGGTAAAGCACCTGGAGAAGTAACCCTAGTGAGGGAGAAAGAGTAGACACTGAACAGACAGAACAGGTAAATCACCTGGAGAAGGAACCCTAGTGAGGGAGGGTTAGGAGACAGAACAGGTAAATCACCTGGAGAAGGAACCCTATTGAGGGAGGGTTAGGGTTAGGGTTAAGGGTTAGGGTAGCTCAGTTTGTAGAGCATGGCGCTTGTAACGCCAGGGTAGTGGGTTCAATCCCCGGGACCACCCATACGTAGAATGTATGCACACATGACTAAGTCGCTTTGGATAAAAGCGTCTGCTAAATGGCATATATTATTATTATATTAGGGAGGGCTGTAGCAGGAGGCAGATAACTTAAATAACAAGGTAATATAATATCTTACCGTTGATTCCTCAAAAAGGAGGTGTCTGTATTTATCCAGCATAGCCTGCGTTCTCTTCAGGAGCTGGCTGGAAACCCTCTGAAACTCATCATCCACTGAAGGGGAGATAATATGGAACAGGGGAGGTGGAGAAGAGACAGTGGGAACCAATGGTACATAATTAGGGCTGGGAGTTTCTGGTCTTGTGGTCACTCAGACCATACATTTAGGGCTGGGAGTTTCTGGTCTTGTGGTCACTCCGACCATACATTTAGGGCTGGGAGTTTCTGGTCTTGTGGTCACTCCCGACCATACATTTAGGGCTGGGAGTTTCTGGTCTTGTGGTCACTCCCGACCATACATTTAGGGCTGGGAGTTTCTGGTCTTGTGGTCACTCCCGACCATACATTTAGGGCTGGGAGTTTCTGGTCTTGTGGTCACTCCCGACAATACATTTAGGGCTGGGAGTTTCTGGTCTTGTGGTCACTCCCGACCATACATTTAGGGCTGGGAGTTTCTGGTCTTGTGGTCACTCCCGACCATACATTTAGGGCTGGGAGTTTCTGGTCTTGTGGTCACTCCCGACCATACATTTAGGGGTGGGAAATGCCAGGGACATGGCGATACGATGGAATCATTCTTAGGTGCCGATACGACATGTATTGCAATTCTCACGATTCTACATGTATTGCGATTCTCTTCTTAGTCTGCACGTTTGCTTCATACAGACTGGACAAGTTTAAGCGGAGCGCAAAATGGATTATGGTCATTGTAGTTAATTACCACATTTTCTGCGCTAAACTATGCTGAATATTGGGCTGTTGGAAACTACAACTCCCTGCTACATCGTACAGTTCAGGCTACATCTGATTGATCTCTACAGAAACAGCACATCAAGCTCACAGAAAGAAACTAAATGGAATTCAAATATTTCACCGATTAGTTGTTTAAATTTTTTTAAATAACAGACATTTCCGTTAACTTGTTTGAGATAGGGGGCAGCATTTTCACTTTTGGATGAATAGCGTGCCCAGAGTAAACTACCTCCTACTCAGTCCCAGATGCTAATATATGCATATTATTATCACTATTGGATAGGAAACATTGAAGTTTCTAAACTGTTTGAATGATGTCTGTGAGTATAACAGAACTCATATGGCAGGCAAAAACCTGAGAAAAAATCCAAAAAGGAAGTGGGAAATCTGAGGTTTGTAGTTTTTGAACTCACCCCTATCGAATACACAGTGGGATATGGGTTATGTTGCACTTCCTAAGGCTTCCACTAGATGTCAACTGTCTTTAGAATGTTGTTTCAGGCTGCTCATGTGAAGGGGGACTGGATGGGAGCTGTTGGACTAAGAGGTCTGCCTACAGCCTTGTTCTCAGTCACACACTTTCTCTTGAGAGGTAGCTCATTCATTACTTTTCTACAGACAATGGAATTCTCCGGTTGGAACATTTTTAAACTTTTATGATAAAAACATCCTAATGATTGATTCTATACTTAGTTTGACAATTTTCTTCGACCTGTACTATAACCTTTTGAACGTTTTGTCCGAATGGACCAGATCGCGCTTTTGGATTTGTTTACCAAACGCCCTAACAAAAGAAGCTATTGGACATAAATGGACATAAATGATGGACATTATCGAACACAACAAGCATTTATTTTGGAACTGCGATACCTGGGAGTGCATTCTGATGAAGATCAAAGGTAAGTTAATATTTATAATGCTATTTATGAATAATGTTGACTATCCAACAATGCGGATATTTCTCTGGCTGGTTTGGGCTCTGAGCGCCGTTCTCATATTATTGCATGGTTTGCTTTTTCCGTAAAGTTTTTTTTAAATCTAACACAGCGGTTGCATTAAGGAGAAGTGTAAAGTTCCATGCATAACACTTGAATTGGGGTTCTGCTAGCGGAACGGGGTTCCGCCAGTCCTAGACAGGTTGATCGCTCAGCACTATTCACTATTTAAAAAGAATATGGAGAGCTATAGGATGAAAACACAGGAGTTTTGGCACAGGTACAGCAAACTAGCGCTAGCTAACGCTACCTACCTTGTATTACAAATCGATACTTGGAGTCAAAGTATATGGCCAATATACCACGGCTAATGATTGTTGTTGGGCACGACGCAAAGCGGCCCATAGCCGTGGTATATTGGCCATGTACCACAAATGCTGAAGAGCCTTATTGCTATTGTAAACTGGTTGCCAACGTAATTACAACAGTAAAAATAAGTTGTCATACCCGTGGTATACGGTCAATATATACCACTGCTGTCAGCCAATCAGCATTCAGCATTCAAACCACCCAGTTTATAATACTGTATCAATCCCCACCAATCACAAATACACATGTTAACAGCAGTGTGTGTACCTCTGTGGTAGTTGTGTGGTGCGGTGGCAGTGCCCTGGTAGAGGTGGTAAGGCACCAGGCGGGTCAGGGTGTGTGTACCTCTGTGGTAGTTGTGTGGTTGGGTGGCAATGCCCTGGTAGAGGTGGTAAGGCACCAGGCGGGTCAGGGTGTGTGTACCTCTGTGGTAGTCATGTGGTGCGGTGGCGGTGCCCTGGTAGAGGTGATAAGGCACCAGGTGGTCAGGGTGTGTGTACCTCTGTGGTAGTCATGTGGTGCGGTGGCGGTGCCCTGGTAGAGGTGATAAGGCACCAGGTGGTCAGGGTGTGTGTACCTCTGTGGTAGTCATGTGGTGGGGTGGCAGTGCCCTGGTAGAGGTGGTAAGGCACCAGGCGGGTCAGGGTGTCTTCAAAGCACTGGAAGGAAGAGCTGTCGTCTGGGTGGAGGACTGAGCCCTGCTGCTTCCTCAGCTGCTCCAACATCCTGCACACACCACACAGGGTCAAGGAAGATAGGCAATTCAGTCTTGTGACCTTACTTTTAAGAAGCGGTAGGACAACACTCATGCTCACAAACAAACACCACATGAAAAAGAGATCAGAAATACGTTCTAGGAGAATGATACAGGAGCATACCTGGCTTCCTTGCTAGGTTTAGCCATACTGAAATGCATCTTCATAGCAGCAGTCTGTCAGGTGAACAAGACACAGCATCAGAACCAGATTGATTAGCCAGGTGATTAAATAGAGTCAGAAATGGAAGCCAGCAGGATTGGTTGACCTGACCTGTGTTTGTAGAGGGGCCAGACCAGGGCTGAAAGTCTGCTGTGTAGAGGTCATCTGAATCAGACCTGACACGGACTCCATCCCCCCCACCTGGCAGAGGAAAGAGGGATAGTAAAAGAATACTAATGGAACCTTTATTTATCCAGTCAGTTAAGAACAAATTCACTAGGCAGAGTAGCCTAGTGGTTAGAGCGTTGGACTAGTAACCGGAAGGTTGCGAGTTCAAACCCCCGAGCTGACAAGGTACAAATCTGTCGTTCTGCCCCTGAACAGGCAGTTAACCCACTGTTCCCAGGCTGTCATTGAAAATAAGAACATGTTCTTAACTGACTTGCCTGGTTAAATAAAGGTAAAATGAAAAAAATATATATATATTTCTATTTGATGGCCAATAAATCTTTTTCAATTTAAAGGAGTCAAAAGGTTGAGATGAGGGTTGAGCATCAGTAGGTGTTACCTACCTGCACAGCCTGGTGTAGTGACTGTTGACCAGGCTGGTTAGCTGGAGCCACGCCCCCCTGGGTCACCTGAGCTCCTGACAACACGTCATTGAATGCTGAAAAGAGATGAGAGTCAGATCAGGAACACATTTCACAGTAGTGATGTTGTTTCTTTCTGACCTGTGGCAGGAGTCTTGACCAGCACAGATGACTGAGGAGCAGGCACGTCTTGTTGACCACCATGATGTTGGGGTTGGGGCTGGCTTTGCTGCTGCCATTTGGCCTGTAGTAGAATGTTCTGTTGCACCTGAGCGTGAATAAAGAGAGAAAATTGATTATTCAAATACTTTGATAAACACTCAGGTAGTAGCAAGTCAAAACATCTGAGCAGTGAAGGGTGTTCCTTCACACCTGGTGTTTCTGTTGTGGAGAGGGCTGAGCACCAACCAACTGCAGGCGGTGCTGCCGCTCTGCTGTTAAGACCTGGGTCTTCAACACCCCACCCCCGGGGTCCCCCACCTGGCTAGCAGTGAACTGGAGCCCTGCCAGAGGGGCCTGGAGGATCTGGGGGGGTTTGGGGGAGCGAGAGGGGGGGGACGTCCGGTTCGTAGAGAGCAGGCTGGGAGGGGGCGGGGCTGGAGGTGTATTTGTTGTTGTGGGACAGGCTGGGAGGGGGCCGGGGCTGGAGGTGTATCTGTTGTTGTTGTTGTGGGGCAGGCTGGGAGTGGCCTGGTATCTGGTTCTGGATAATGAACATTGGGGGAAGAGAGGAGGGGGTGCAGGATCGGGCAGGGGTCTGGGGTTGAGAAGGGGACCAGGACTGGGGGAATGCATGGGGAGGGGGGAGGGCTGTGGGCTGTCCGACAGAGGGAGGGCAGTGTGGGAGGCCAGGGGCTGGGAGGGGGACAGGCTCTGGAGCTTCAGTTGCTGCTGCTGGCCACCCGCCTGGGCCATCTAGGGTTAGAGGTCAAAAAAACAGGAAACACGTCAGAAACCAACAAAGAGGAAACAAACATGATATTTAGGTTCCAAACAATACAAGTTATGCTAGAACGTGTGGAACTGCATTTTAAACAGGTAGCTATAGGACATCAAGCAAAAAAAACAAGCATGAATAGTCATAATTGCAGTAGTAGTAGTAAATAGTCATATTTGCAGTAGTAGTAGTAGTAGTAGTAAATAGTCATATTTAAAGTAGTAGTAGTAGGAGTAAATAGTCATATTTAAAGTAGTAAATAGTCATATTTAAAGTAGTAAATAGTCATATTTAAAGTAGTAAATAGTCATATTTAAAGTAGTAAATAGTCATATTTAAAGTAGTAAATAGTCATATTTAAAGTAGTAGTAGTAGTAGTAGTAAATAGTAATATTTAAAGTAGTAGTAGTAAATAGTCATATTTATAGTAGTAGTAGTAAATAGTCATATTTATAGTAGTAGTAGTAAATAGTCATATTTATAGTAGTAGTAGTAAATAGTCATATTTATAGTAGTAGTAGTAAATAGTCATATTTATAGTAGTAGTAGTAAATAGTCATATTTAAAGTAGTAGTAGTAAATAGTCATATTTAAAGTAGTAGTAGTAAATAGTCATATTTAAAGTAGTAGTAGTAAATAGTCATATTTAAAGTAGTAGTAGTAAATAGTCATATTTAAAGTGGTAGTAGTAAATAGTCATATTTAAAAGTCCTTCTGTAGCTCAGTTGGTAGAGCATGGCGCTTGTAATAGTCCAGGGTAGTGGGTTCGATTCATATTTATAGTAGTAGTAGTAAATAGTCATATTTAAAGTAGGACCACCCATACGTAGAATGTATGCACACATGACTGTAAGTCGCTTTGGATAAAAGCGTCCGCTAAATGGCATATATTATTATTATTATATAAAGTAGTAGTAGTAAATAGTCATATTTAAAGTAGTAGTAGTAGTAGTAAATAGTCATATTTAAAGTAGTAGTAGTAGTAGTAAATAGTCATATTTAAAGTAGTAGTAGTAGTAGTAAATAGTCATATTTAAAGTAGTAGTAGTAGTAGTAAATAGTCATATTTAAAGTAGTAGTAGTAGTAGTAAATAGTCATATTTAAAGTAGTAGTAGTAGTAGTAGTAGTAAATAGTCATATTTAAAGTAGTAGTAGTAGTAAATAGTCATATTTAAAGTAGTAGTAGTAGTAAATAGTCATATTTAAAGTAGTAGTAGTAGTAAATAGTCATATTTAAAGTAGTAAATAGTCATATTTAAAGTAGTAGTAGTAGTAGTAAATAGTCATATTTAAAGTAGTAGTAGTAGTAGTAAATAGTCATATTTAAAGTAGTAGTAGTAGTAGTAAATAGTCATATTTAAAGTAGTAGTAGTAGTAGTAAATAGTCATATTTATAGTAGTAGTAGTAGTAAATAGTCATATTTAAAGTAGTAGTAGTAGTAGTAAATAGTCATATTTAAAGTAGTAAATAGTCATATTTAAAGTAGTAGTAGTAAATAGTCATATTTAAAGTAGTAGTAGTAGTAAATAGTCATATTTAAAGTAGTAGTAGTAGTAAATAGTCATATTTAAAGTAGTAGTAGTAGTAAATAGTCATATTTAAAGTAGTAGTAGTAGTAAATAGTCATATTTATAGTAGTAGTAGTAAATAGTCATATTTAAAGTAGTAGTAGTCATATTTAAAGCAGTAGTAGTCATATTTAAAGCAGTAGTAGTCATATTTAAAGCAGTAGTAGTCATATTTAAAGTAGTAGTAGTCATATTTAAAGTAGTAGTAGTCATATTTAAAGTAGTAGTAGTCATATTTAAAGTAGTAGTAGTCATATTTAAAGTAGTAGTAGTAGTAAATAGTCATATTTAAAGTAGTAGTAGTAGTAAATAGTCATATTTAAAGTAGTAGTAGTAGTAAATAGTCATATTTAAAGTAGTAGTAGTAGTAAATAGTCATATTTAAAGTAGTAGTAGTAGTAAATAGTCATATTTAAAGTAGTAGTAGTAGTAAATAGTCATATTTAAAGTAGTAGTAGTAGTAAATAGTCATATTTAAAGTAGTAGTAGTAGTAAATAGTCATATTTAAAGTAGTAGTAGTAGTAGTAAATAGTCATATTTAAAGTAGTAGTAGTAGTAAATAGTCATATTTAAAGTAGTAGTAGTAGTAAATAGTCATATTTATAGTAGTAGTAGTAAATAGTCATATTTATAGTAGTAGTAGTAAATAGTCATATTTATAGTAGTAGTAGTAAATAGTCATATTTATAGTAGTAGTAGTAAATAGTCATATTTAAAGTAGTAGTAGTAGTAGTCATATTTAAAGTAGTAGTAGTAGTCATATTTAAAGTAGTAGTAGTAGTAGTAGTAAATAGTCATATTTAAAGTAGTAAATAGTCATATTTAAAGTTTTAGTAGTAGTAAATAGTCATATTTAAAGTAGTAGTAAATAGTCATATTTAAAGTAGTAGTAAATAGTCATATTTAAAGTAGTAGTAGTAGTAGTAAATAGTCATATTTAAAGTAGTAGTAGTAGTAGTAAATAGTCATATTTAAAGTAGTAGTAGTAGTAGTAGTAGTAGTAGTAGTAGTAGTAGTAGTAGTAAATAGTCATATTTAAAGTAGTACTAGTAGTAGTAGTAGTAAATAGTCATATTTAAAGTAGTAGTAGTAGTAGTAGTAGTAGTAGTAAATAGTCATATTTAAAGTAGTAGTAGTAGTAAATAGTCATATTTAAAGTAGTAGTAGTAGTAAATAGTCATATTTATAGTAGTAGTAGCAGTAAATAGTCATATTTATAGTAGTAGTAGTAGCAGTAAATAGTCATATTTAAAGTAGTAGTAGTAAATAGTCATATTTAAAGTAGTAGTAGTAAATAGTCATATTTAAAGTAGTAGTAGTAGTAGTAAATAGTCATATTTATAGTAGTAGTAGTAGTAGTAAATAGTCATATTTATAGTAGTAGTAGTAAATAGTCATATTTATAGTAGTAGTAGTAAATAGTCATATTTATAGTAGTAGTAGTAAATAGTCATATTTATAGTAGTAGTAGTAAATAGTCATATTTATAGTAGTAGTAGTAAATAGTCATATTTAAAGTATTTATAGTAGTAGTAGTAAATAGTCATATTTATAGTAGTAGTAGTAAATAGTCACATTTATAGTAGTAGTAGTAAATAGTCACATTTATAGTAGTAGTAGTAAATAGTCATATTTATAGTAGTAGTAGTAAATAGTCATATTTATAGTAGTAGTAGTAAATAGTCATATTTATAGTAATAGTAGTAAATAGTCATATTTAAAGTAGTAGTAGTAGTAGTAGTAAATAGTCATATTTAAAGTAGTAGTAGTAGTAGTAGTAAATAGTCATATTTAAAGTAGTAGTAGTAGTAGTAGTAAATAGTCATATTTAAAGTAGTAGTAGTAGTAGTAGTAAATAGTCATATTTAAAGTAGTAGTAGTAGTAGTAGTAGTAGTAGTAAATAGTCATATTTAAAGTAGTAGTAGTAGTAGTAGTAGTAGTAGTAGTAGTAAATAGTCATATTTAAAGTAGTAGTAGTAGTAGTAGTAGTAGTAGTAAATAGTCATATTTAAAGTAGTAGTAGTAGTAGTAGTAGTAGTAAATAGTCATATTTAAAGTAGTAGTAGTAGTAGTAGTAGTAAATAGTCATATTTAAAGTAGTAGTAGTAGTAGTAGTAGTTGTAAATAGTCATATTTAAAGTAGTAGTAGTAGTAGTAGTAGTTGTAAATAGTCATATTTAAAGTAGTAGTAGTAGTAGTAGTTGTAAATAGTCATATTTAAAGTAGTAGTAGTAGTAGTAGTTGTAAATAGTCATATTTAAAGTAGTAGTAGTAGTAGTAGTAGTAAATAGTCATATTTAAAGTAGTAGTAGTAGTAGTAGTAGTAAATAGTCATATTTAAAGTAGTAGTAGTAGTAGTAGTAAATAGTCATATTTAAAAAGTAGTAGTAGTAGTAGTAGTAGTAGTAAATAGTCATATTTATAGTAGTAGTAGTAGTAAATAGTCATATTTATAGTAGTAGTAAATAGTCATATTTAAAGTAGTAGTAGTAGTAGTAGTAGTAGTAAATAGTCATATTTAAAGTAGTAGTAGTAGTAAATAGTCATATTTATTTAAAGTAGTAGTAGTAAATAGTCATATTTTAAAGTAGTAGTAGTAGTAGTAAATAGTCATTTATTTAAAAGTAGTAGTAGTAGTAGTAGTAAATAGTCATATTTAAAGTAGTAGTAGTAGTAGTAAATAGTCATATTTAAAGTAGTAGTTTAAAGTAAATAGTCATATTTAGTAGTAGTAGTAGTAGTAGTAAATAGTCATATTTATAGTAGTAGTAGTAGTAAATAGTCATATTTAAAGTAGTAGTAGTAGTAAATAGTCATATTTAAAGTAGTAGTAAATAGTCATATTTAAAGTAGTAGTAGTAGTAGTAGTAGTAAATAGTCATATTTAAAGTAGTAGTAGTAAATAGTCATATTTAAAGTAGTAGTAGTAGTAGTAAATAGTCATATTTAAAGTAGTAGTAGTAGTAGTAGTAGTAAATAGTAATATTTAAAGTAGTAGTAGTAGTAGTAAATAGTAATATTTAAAGTTGTAGTAGTAGTAGATAGTAATATTTAAAGTTGTAGTAGTAGTAGTAAATAGTCATATTTAAAGTAGTAGTAGTAAATAGTCATATTTAAAGTAGTAGTAGTAGTAAATAGTCATATTTAAAGTAGTAGTAGTAGTAAATAGTCATATTTAAAGTAGTAGTAGTAGTAGTAGTAGTAAAGTCATATTTAAAGTAGTAGTAGTGGTAAATAGTCACATTTAAAGTAGTAGTAGTAGTAAATAGTCATATTTATAGTAGTAGTAGTAGTAGTAGTAGTAGTAGTAAATAGTCATATTTAAAGTAGTAGTGGTACAAGTCTGCAGCAGGACGGGACAGTGGGTTATTGAAGCCTAGATATGGAAGGGTAATAAGTATCTCTAATAGCGTCTGGCTCCAGCAGTTACCTAGTCAGTTACCTACTCCACAGAGACACCAGAGAGGACAGTGTGTCACTGTCACCAACAGCGTTGGTGGTGAAAATGCATAAAATATTTGAATAGGGTAGGTAGTGTGTACTAGCCAACTACCTAGTGTGTACTAGCCAACTACCTAGTGTGAACTAGCCAACTACCTAGTGTGAACTAGCCAACTACCTAGTGTGAACTAGCCAACTACCTAGTGTGAACTAGCCAACTACCTAGTGTGAACTAGCCAACTACCTAGTGTGAACTAGCCAACTACCTAGTGTGAACTAGCTAGCTACACAAGTACCAGTGGTTTACATTACGTCCTGGACCAGTATGTGCATAGTACCCTGACGCATTGGACCAGAGCTACTGGGCCGACTGGTATGTGCATATTACCCTGACGCATTGGACCAGAGCTACTGGGCCGACTGGTATGTGCATAGTACCCTGACGCATTGGACCAGAGCTACTGGGCCGACTGGTATGTGCATATTACCCTGACGCATTGGACCAGAGCTACTGGGCCGACTGGTATGTGCATAGTACCCTGACGCATTGGACCAGAGCTACTGGGCCGACTGGTATGTGCATATTACCCTGACGCATTGGGCCAGAGCTACTGGGCCGACTGGTATGTGCATATTACACTGACGCATTGGACCAGAGCTACTGGGCCGACTGGTATGTGCATATTACCCTGACGCATTGGACCAGAGCTACTGGGCCGACTGGTATGTGCATAGTACCCTGACGCATTGGACCGGAGCTACTGGGCCGACTGGTATGTGCATATTACCCTGACGAATTGGACCAGAGCTACTGGGCCGACTGGTATGTGCATAGTACCCTGACGCATTGGACCAGAGCTACTGGGCCGACTGGTATGTGCATATTACCCTGACGCATTGGACCAGAGCTACTGGGCCGACTGGTATGTGCATAGTACCCTGACGCATTGGACCAGAGCTACTGGGCCGACTGGTATGTGCATAGTACCCTGACGCATTGGACCAGAGCTACTGGGCCGACTGGTATGTGCATAGTACCCTGACGCATTGGACCAGAGCTACTGACTCACACGATACACGAGACCAAGAAACGTCTACAGGTTGCACACGCACAGTCATTTGAAAGAATAACAAAACTTCAGCAACTCAAAAGGCAAAATCCATTAACGCCAAGGTTATGGAATTCATTGCCTTTGACAAGCAACCGTTCTCCATTGTGGGTGATGTTGGCATTCGCCGACTGGTCGAGCACTTAACACTACCAGGTGTGCTATTTTTCAGATATTGCCCTACCGGAGTTATACAGTAATAGCATCACTGCTATTAGCTTCACGACATACTATGGAATGCTGTTTGGGTCAAAAAGATAGAGTAGCACTGTCGAAGCTCAACAAAAAAGTCAGCAATCACTGGCCATGAACAGTGTGTTTACAAAACCGCGTTGGTAATAAAGCATCATTTATTTGACTGAAGCTTCTGGAGTAGCTAGCTTCAACTTGGTACCTAGCTAGCACCAATACAACCAGCCTGAAAACAGTGACCAGTAGAAATTGCAGTCGTTTTCACTATTCTTAGCAATGATTTAGGAATCCTTGTAAATACAGTGCCTTGCGAAAGTATTCGGCCCCCTTGAACTTTGCAATGGAAGGGTAATAAGTATCTCTAATAGCGTCTGGCTCCAGCAGTTACCTAGTCAGTTACCTACTCCACAGAGACACCAGAGAGGACGGTGTGTCACTGTCACCAACAGCGTTGGTGGTGAAAATGCATAAAATATTTGAATAGGGTAGGTAGTGTGTACTAGCCAACTACCTAGTGTGTACTAGCCAACTACCTAGTGTGAACTAGCCAACTACCTAGTGTGAACTAGCCAACTACCTAGTGTGAACTAGCTAGCTACACAAGTACCAGTGGTTTACATTACGTCCTGGACCAGTATGTGCATAGTACCCTGACGCATTGGACCAGAGCTACTGGGCCGACTGGTATGTGCATATTACCCTGACGCATTGGACCAGAGCTACTGGGCCGACTGGTATGTGCATAGTACCCTGACGCATTGCCAGTTTTTGATTTGTTAAAAAAGTTTGAAATATCCAATAAATGTCATTCCACTTCATGATTGTGTCCCACTTGTTGTTGATTCTTCACAAAAAAATACAGTTTTATATCTTTATGTTTGAAGCCTGAAATGTGGCAAAAGGTCGCAAAGTTCAAGGGGGCCGAATACTTTCGCAAGGCACTGTATTAACTTGGTAGCCACTTGTTGTTCGTCTATTGAAATTGAACTTCAGCTCATGAAAATAAATAGCTAGCCAGCTACTTAACCCTGTTGCCAAAGGCTAACGTTATTAGCAGCCTGCTAGCTTCAGCTTGCCAGTGAGGCTCAACCGGACCGGGTTGTGAAGCTAATAAGTTACATACATCTTAGGCAAATACATTTAAACTCAGTATCACAATTCCTGACATTTAATCCTAGTAAGAATTCCCTGTTTTAGGTCAATTAAGATCAACCTATTGAAGAATGTGAAATGTCAGAATAATAGTAGAGAGAATGATTTATTTCAGCTTTTATTTCTTTCATCACATTCCCAGTAGTATTTGGTAGCATTGTCTTTAAATAGTTTAACTTGGGTCAAACGTTTCGGGTAGCCTTCCACAAGCTTCCCACAATAAGTTGGGTGAATTTTGACCCATTCCTCCTGACAAAATTGGTGTAACTGAGTCAGGTTTGTAGGCCTCTTTGCCCACAAACACTTTTTCAGTTCTGCACACAGATTTTCTATGTGATTAAGCTTTGTGATGGCCACTCCAATACCTTGACTTTGTTGTCCTTAAGCCATTTTGCCACAACTTTGGAAGTATGTTTTGGACCATTGTCCATTTGGAAGACCCATTTGCAACCAAGCTTTAACTTCCTGACTGATGTCTTGAGATGTTGCTTCAATATATTCACAATTTCCTACCTCATGATGCCATCTATTTTGTGAAGTGCACCAGTCCCTCCTGCAGCAAAGCACCCCCACAACATGATGCTGCCACCCCCATGCTTCACGGTTGGGATGGTGTTCTTCGGCTTGCAAACCTCTCCCTTTTTCCTCCAAACACAACGATGGTCATTATGTCCAAACGGTTCTATTTTTATTTCATCGGACCAGAGGACATTTCTACAAAAAGTACTATCTTTGTCCCTATGTGCAGTTGCAAACCGTAGTCTGTCTTTTTTTATGGCGGTTTTGGAGCAGTAGCTCCTTCCTTGTTGAGCAGCCTTTCAGGTTGTGTTGATATAGGACTCGTTTTACTGTGGATATAGATACTTTGTACCGGTTTCCTCCAGCATCTTCACAATGTCCTTTGCTGTCGTTCTGGGATTGATTTCCACTTTTCGCACCAAGTACGTTAATCTCTAGGAGACAGAACGCATCTCCTTCCTGAGCGGTATGACGGCTGCGTGGTCCGATGGTGTTTATACTTGTTCATCTGTGCAAACAATAGTACATATGGTACCTTCATTGTAACAAAATGTGGAAATAAAGGTTTGTGAATACTTCCTAAAGGGCACTTATCATCATATGGTATGTGAAGTCCCGGGAAATTCCCTACTTTAATCACCCACACACAAGATGAACAGAGATGGATTGGAATGGTGATTTAGAGAGGAAACAACCACCAGGTCTATGGCCAGGATGAACTGACACAGAGAGAGATCAAGCTGGCGAACGAGAGCAAGACAGAGAGAGAAGCCTCCAGATGCCGCAGCCCATCTGGTGTTCAACCTTCCCAAGTTCTCTTACGTCACCCCGCTCCTCCGCTCTCTCCACTGGCTTCCAGTTGAAGCTCGCATCCGCTACAAGACCATGGTGCTTGCCTACGGAGCTGTGAGGGGAACGGCACCTCAGTACCTCCAGGCTCTGATCAGGCCCTACACCCAAACAAGGGCACTGCGTTCATCCACCTCTGGCCTGCTCGCCTCCCTACCACTGAGGAAGTACAGTTCCCGCTCAGCCCAGTCAAAACTGTTCGCTGCTCTGGCCCCCCAATGGTGGAACAAACTCCCTCACGACGCCAGGACAGCGGAGTCAATCACCACCTTCCGGAGACACCTGAAACCCCACCTCTTTAAGGAATACCTAGGATAGGATAAAGTAATCCTTCTCACCCCCCCCTTTAAGATTTAGATGCACTATTGTAAAGTGACTGTTCCACTGGATGTCATAAGGTGAATGCACCAATTTGTAAGTCGCTCTGGATAAGAGCGTCTGCTAAATGACTTAAATGTAAATGTAAACACAACGTCCTAACGCAGAGTGGCAGTAGCAGCAACAGGGGGTGGGGTTTAGCATAAAAGGGCTTGTTGTCTACCTGGTTTACCACTGCTGTCTCAGCTAATTGGCTGTCATGGCCCAAGGAGGCTTGACCAAAGCTGCTGTTGCTGCTGACGATAACGGACGCTGGCACGCCCACTGACACAGTGGAGACGGGATCATTCTCTGTCTGTCGCTGGTCCTGACACGAGCACATTACCAAGTCAGGGAGGGAGAGAGGAAAGGAGAGTAAAATAGTTTGGTTTTTTTTTTAGATTGGACAGTTCAGACCAGGGGACCAAGGCATCTGTCTAATCTAGTTGGTGATTGTTAACTGCTCACTTTAGATCAACAACACAATGTCAGACAAAGACGAGAGAGGCAGGGGGGAGAGAGAGAGCGAGAGAGGCAGAGAGAGAGAGAGAGAGAGGGGAGAGAGAGCGAGAGAGGAGGGGGCAAAGAGAGAGAGAGCGAGAGAGGCAGGGGGCAAGAGAGAGAGAGAGAGAGGCAGGGGGCAAAGAGAGAGAGAGCGAGAGAGGAGGGGGCAAAGAGAGAGAGAGAGAGAGGCAGCAAAGAGAGAGAGAGAGAGAGAGAGAGAGAGAGAGAGAGAGAGAGAGAGAGAGAGAGAGGGGCAGAGAGAGAGAGAGAGAGAGAGAGAGAGAGAGAGAGAGAGAGGCAGGGGGCAGAGTGTTAGAGGAAATTGTAGTTAAGATGATTAATTATGTATACATTATTGATTAGAACCATTTATTCTAATACTATTATGTTATGATATGAAAAGTAAAAGTTATTGGTTAGGCTGTTACTGAAAATGTAGTCCAGAACTAATTTGATTGTCTGTGCTTCTTGGGAAGGTTAAGGGGGAGAAAAAGCTTTTCAGACAAGATAAGAATGTTTGGGTTTTGTTCCATTGGTAAGAGAAAAGTATATCTTCTAGACAGGTTGTAATGTCTGGTTTATGAGGGGAGTAGAAAGCATCTCCGGACCTAAACAAAAAACAACGGGGCTATCGTGGGAAACTGATGATGTCATTTTGAGTTTATAACCTGTGGAAATCTGTGTATGTAGTTAGTACTCTCTGGAATTAAACGCTCTTTACCTGGCTTTTAAGACTGGTCTCGATCTACTTCATGCATAATTAATGAACTTACAACTCATTAATGAATTAGAAATGAGTGCTAATTGGTTTTGGCAATTAAAGCATAAAGGAATTTAGAATTCCTCTATCAATTTGGTCCTTTGAGCCGGGTCTAAATATCTCTACCTGTTATCTGAAGGTAATACGCTGAAAAACGTGAACGTACAAGTTTTTTGACTCGTTTTACTAAAGACCTGACCTCTGAATTGAGGTTAAAATTGAAACAGGCTTGCGTATTATCAGAGGACAGAGAGGGTGACTAGATTCAAACGAACAATGTTTTCCCAGCCGGCAGCAGGTAAAGTAGCCTTTATTCTCGAATTTGGGAGGGATTATTTAGGATATTTATTGATTAAAATGTTATGAAGGAGTTGAATTTGATCAATAATAGGTGCTTGAATATTCCGAACAAATAAAATGGGTTTCTACCGGGGGTATTAACCAGGATATCGATAAAAAGGAAGCAGGTCCGAAATTGACCCTGAGGTAAGGTGCACTACCACCAAATAAACTAGAGCTTAATACGGCCTGGTTTTGCAAGCCAGAAGGATTATTAAGGAGTGATATAGTACGCATTGGAGAATTAGGACGCTTGTTCCATACAAATAGGATGGC
This sequence comes from Oncorhynchus gorbuscha, assembly GCF_021184085.1. Taxonomy (NCBI): domain Eukaryota; kingdom Metazoa; phylum Chordata; class Actinopteri; order Salmoniformes; family Salmonidae; genus Oncorhynchus; species Oncorhynchus gorbuscha. The sequence goes on along the minus strand of NC_060174.1, from coordinate 112,393,669 downwards.
CAATAATTATACCTAAATACAGTTTTTACCTAATAGTCTATCTGTATATGGGAAGCTGACTGCGGAAAGTAGCAGATAGATATGTTAAAACAGGTGAGGATAAATTAGGCTTGGTGAGAAGGCTGGGTAATTCTAGGCGAACAGAATAAATGAACCTGTACAATGCTGAAAGAAATTAATATGAAATGATAAGTGATTAGTCTAGATTAGTGAGATTCGAGACATTAACGATTGAAAGTCCCAAAAGGAATATCCTATGGGTGAAATGTTATTGTCCGATCAAAAGTCTTCTATGGACGCAGTTCACAGGATGGAAAATACATACTGATTATTTTTAAAGGAACACACACATAGGCAGACAGGATAGTAACTAGAAGTAACGGTAAATTACAAATTTATAGAACTGCACGCACATAGAATTTAAAATTATATAGAAAGGCATAGATAAGTGTTTAAAAACATTGCTACTAGTAACGATAAGGATTAAGAATGGGGAGAAATGCCTCGAAAGAAGCCCCAGAACTAACGGGAGACGAGCGTTACATGGCACAGAAAGACAAGAGAAACATCGATTTCTGTCTAAGATGGAAAAAATAAAAAATAAAAATACGATTTTGATGGCCGTTTTCTAGAAAAGCTAGAATCCCTTATAAAACAGATACATAAGGAATGTGGTAAATGGTGAGAAGCAGAATAAACAGGGGTTATACACAGCCGGAGTTTGGCTTTCGGAAGCAAAAAAGAGAAAGAGACGTGCAGAAAACGAGAATTCTAACTGAGGGAAAACTTTGGGTGTTAAATTGGGGCTATTTTCTGTTGTCTAGATGTCGGAGTAACAAATACAGATAACTGTAAAAATGAGTATATTTGCGGAGAGTCTCGGTCAAATTCAGAGCGCTGGTAGTATAGTGGTGAGCGCAGCAGTCTCACCAACGGCAATCCACGGTTCGGTTCCCGGCCGAGGCGTTTAACTAAAATTGATTTTAGATCGTAATTGACCTATTTGTATGTTTTGCCTGAAAAATACGGTCGCCAGTGTTTGCAAAAGATATAACTGAACGGATATTATGTGTTCTAGATAGAATTGATAAAAGAAGTTATTAAAAATAATGGCGAGACTCTTTGATGTAAAACGCTATTTCGCCCAAAATGATCTGGTGGAATAATTTATTGAGATGGGAGTCGTAATTAAATAGATGTATCATAGAAGAGAGAGAGTTACCTAAAGTTAAATGGAGGGGATAACGGAGAGATACGATACAATTCCAGCCTGCCCTGACGTTATGGCTATTTATGAATCAATTGACATGAGAAGTTTAGCACAAAAACAGGGTACGTTAAATGTTAGGGTAAATTAAATTGAGAAGTTCGGTTGGGTTTACTCTGAGGATTAGAATTTAAAACTGAACTCAATCTGAATAGGGAATATATATTTTACAAAGGCGGGCAGATGTGTCTATAGCCAGCAACGGAATTGCTAGACACTCAATGGGGCTATATAGTGCAACGCTTTGGACTATAAATTGGGTGAGAATAGTTTAATCGTAAGAAGTTGTGATTGTTTCTCTAATTATTGATTTTTGGTTAAGGTAACGCCAGTGAAATTGAACAAAAAGTAACGTATTCTAAAAATGATCTGATTTCCGTCCTCATTGTGGGGAACAAATGAAAAGTCTTATCTTAAAGGGACAGTGCACGGTAATCACAGTGGTTTGAGTGTATGACAGTGGGAAAAATATTGTGGGACGACAATTCGAAGATAGAAAAATAAGGGATTTAAAACAAACGATGTGAGGGAATTATCATAATTATTAGGTTTTGTTTTTGTAGTAAAAGTTTGGGTTAAGGGGATTTCCCTGTTCCCAGAGACAAGGCATTTTAAAGGCGTACACTCACTAATGCTGGTCTGAGTTTGTAATTAGACAAGTGAATAATGTATTGGGAATTGAGTTGTAATTAAAAACACTAAGTCAAAGACGAGACAGGTACTTAGAGCAAAATGGATTCTAAATGATAACAAAGAGACAACTATAATTGATGCCCATTATGCCCATCGAAATGTTTTTATAAAATTAGCGAATTGAGAGATGTTGATTGATGTTGTAGACTCTAATTCAAGATTCAACAGAGGTGATAAATTAGGTTTGGTTTATCGAACCCGAAATACTGTTGTTGCAGACAGCCAACCATTATTTACAATGAGTTGAAAATCGTTGCGATATGAGTCAAGGTTGAACGCTTGAAGAATGAGTAGAAATGAGTGCGAATGAGTGCGAATTGGTTTTGGCAATTAAAGCATAAAGGAATTTAGAATTCCTCTATCACAGAGAGAGAGAGAGGCAGAGAGAGAGCAGCAGAGAGAGAGGCAGAGAGAGAGAGAGAGAGAGAGGCAGAGAGAGAGAGAGAGAGAGAGAGAGAGCAGAGCGAGAGAGAGAGAGAGAGAGGCAGAGCGAGAGCGAGAGGCAGAGCGAGAGAGAGAGAGAGCAGAGCGAGAGTGAGAGCGAGAGGCAGAGCAGAGAGAGAGGCAGAGCGAGAGAGAGAGAGAGAGAGCGAGAAGCGAGAGAAGAGAGGCAGAGCGAGAGAGAGAGAGAGAGAGGCAGAGCGAGAGAGAGAGAGAGAGCAGAGAGAGAGCAGAGAGAGAGAGGCAGAGCGAGAGAGAGAGAGAGAGGCAGAGCGCAGAGCGAGAGCGAGAGGAGAGAGCGAGAGAGAGCGAGAGAGAGAGGCAGAGAGAGAGAGAGAGAGGCAGAGAGCGAGAGAGAGAGAGAGGCAGAGCGAGAGAGAGAGAGGCAGAGCGAGAGAGAGAGAGAGAGGCAGAGAGAGCGAGAGAGAGCAGAGAGAGAGAGAGAGGCAGAGCAGAGAGAGAGAGCGAGAGAGAGCAGAGCAGAGAGAGGCAGAGAGAGAGCAGAGCGAGAGAGAGGCAGAGAGGCAGAGAGAGAGAGCGAGGCAGAGCGAGAGAGAGGCAGAGCGAGAGAGCAGAGGCAGAGAGGCAGAGCGAGAGCAGAGCGAGAGGCAGAGCGAGAGCAGAGCGAGAGGCAGAGCAGAGAGCAGAGCGAGAGGCAGAGCGAGAGGCAGAGCGAGAGAGCAGAGAGAGGCAGAGAGAGAGAGAGGAGAGGCAGAGAGAGAGGCAGAGAGAGAGAGGCAGAGAGAGAGAGGCAGAGAGAGAGCGAGAGAGAGAGAGAGAGAGAGCGAGAGGCAGAGCGAGAGAGAGAGGCGAGCAGAGAGAGAGAGAGAGCGAGAGGCAGAGAGAGGCAGAGACAGAGAGCGAGAGAGCGAGAGAGCAGAGCAGAGGGGAGAGAGAGGGGCAGAGCAGAGGGGAGAGAGCAGAGAGAGAGGGGCAGAGCGAGAGAGAGAGAGCAGAGCGAAGGGGCAGAGCGAAGGGAGAGAGCGAGAGGCAGAGCGAGACAGCAGAGCGAGAGAGGGCAGAGCGAGAGGGGAGAGAGCGAGAGGGGCAGAGCGAGAGAGAGCAGAGAGAGCGAAGAGAGAGCAGAGCGAGAGAGGGGCAGAGCGAGAGAGAGCGAGAGCGAGAGAGACAGAGCAGAGCGAGAGAGCAGAGCGAGAGAGGGGCAGAGCGAGAGGGGCAGAGCGGCAGGCAGAGCGAGAGGGGCAGAGAGAGAGGGAGCAGAGAGAGAGAGAGGCAGAGCGAGAGAGGCAGAGAGAGAAGAGACAGAGAGAGAGGCAGAGAGAGGGCAGAGCAGAGAGAGAGAGCAGAGAGAGGAGCAGAGAGAGAGGGACAGAGAGAGAGAGCAGAGCAGAGAGAGGGCAGAGAGAGAGGGCAG
>NC_060174.1:112309893-112384893 GCF_021184085.1 Oncorhynchus gorbuscha | reverse complement strand
GACGAGAGAGAAGAGAGAGACGTAGAGAGAGAAAGAGACGAGAGAGAGAGAAGAGGAAGAGAGGAAGAGACGTAGAGACGTAGAGGGGAAGAGACGAGAGAGAGGTAGAGAGGAAGAGACGTAGACGTAGAGGTAGAGAGGAAGAGACGAGACGTAGAGGGAAGAGAGGAAGACGAGAGGTAGAGAGGAAGAGACGTGAGAGGTAGAGAGGAAGAGAGGAAGAGACGAGAGAGAGGAAGAGAGAAGAGACGAGAGGTAGAGAGGAAGAGACGTAGAGGTAGAGAGAAGAGTAGAGAGGTAGAGAGAGAAGAGAGAGAGGAAGAGGAAGAGACGAGAGGTAGAGAGGAAGAGACGTAGAGGTAGAGAGGAAGAGACGAGAGGTAGAGAGGAAGAGAGAGAGGTAGAGAGGAAGAGACGAGAGGTAGAGAGGAAGAGACGAGAGGTAGAGAGAGAAGAGAGGTAGAGAGGAAGAAGAGACGAGAGGTAGAGAGGAAGAGACGAGAGGTAGAGAGGAAGAGACGAGAGGTAGAGAGGAAGAGACGAGAGGTAGAGAGGAAGAGACGTAGAGGTAGAGAGGAAGAGACGAGAGGTAGAGAGGAAGAGACGAGAGGTAGAGAGGAAGAGACGAGAGGTAGAGAGGAAGAGACGAGAGGTAGAGAGGAAGAGACGAGAGGTAGAGAGGAAGAGACGAGAGGTAGAGAGGAAGAGACGAGAGGTAGAGAGGAAGAGACGAGAGGTAGAGAGGAAGAGACGAGAGGTAGAGAGAGGAAGAGACGAGAGGTAGAGAGGAAGAGAGGTAGACGAAGAGGTAGAGAGGAAGAGAGGTAGAGAGGAAGAGAGGTAGAGAGAGAGAGGAGAGAGACGAGAGGTAGAGAGGTAGAGAGAGACGAGAGGTAGAGAGGAAGAGACGAGAGAGGTAGAGAGGAGAGAGACGAGAGGTAGAGAGGAAGAGACGAGAGAGGAAGAGAGGAAGAGACGAGAGAGGAGAGAGGTAGAGACGAGAGGTAGAGAGAGAGAGAGACGAAGAGAGGTAGAGGTAGAAGAGAGGTAGAGGTAGAGAGGTAGAGAGGAAGAGAGGAGAGAGGTAGAGAGGTAGAGAGGTAGAGAGGTAGAGAGGTAGAGAGGTAGAGAGGAAGAGAGGTAGAGAGGTAGAGGTAGAGAGGAGAGGTAGAGGGAGAGAGAGGCGAGAGGTAGAGAGGTAGAGAGGTAGAGAGGTAGAGAGGTAGAGAGGTAGAGAGGTAGAGAGGTAGAGAGGTAGAGAGGTAGAGAGGTAGAGAGGTAGAGAGGTAGAGACGTAGAGACGAGAGAGACGTAGAGACGAGAGAGACGAGAGACGAAGAGACGTAGAGACGTAGAGAGGAAGAGAGGAAGAGAGGAAGAGAGGAAGAGACGTAGAGGTAGAGAGGAAGAGACGTAGAGGTAGAGAGGAAGAGACGTAGAGGTAGAGAGGAAGAGACGTAGAGGTAGAGAGGTAGAGAGGAAGAGACGTAGAGGTAGAGAGGAAGAGACGTAGAGAGGTAGAGACGTAGAGGTAGAGAGGAAGAGACGTAGACGTAGAGAGAAAGAGAGGAAGAGACGTAGAGGTAGAGAGGAAGAGACGTAGACGTAGAGGTAGAGAGGAAGAGACGTAGAGAGGTAGAGACGTAGAGACGTAGACGTAGAGAGAAAGAGACGTAGACGTAGAGAGAAAGAGACGTAGACGTAGAGAGAAAGAGACGTAGACGTAGAGAGAAAGAGACGTAGACGTAGAGAGAAAGAGACGTAGACGTAGAGAGGAAGAGACGTAGACGTAGAGAGGAAGAGACGTAGACGTAGAGGGGAAGAGAGGAAGAGACGTAGACGTAGAGGGGAAGAGACGTAGACGTAGAGGTAGAGAGGAAGAGACGTAGACGTAGAGGTAGAGAGGAAGAGACGTAGACGTAGAGGAAGAGAGGAAGAGACGTAGAGGTAGAGAGGAAGAGACGTAGACGTAGAGAGGAAGAGACGTAGACGTAGAGGGGAAGAGAGGAAGAGACGTAGACGTAGAGGGGAAGAGACGTAGACGTAGAGGTAGAGAGGAAGAGACGTAGACGTAGAGGTAGAGAGGAAGAGACGTAGACGTAGAGGAAGAGAGGAAGAGACGTAGACGTAGAGGTAGAGACGTAGACGTAGAGGTAGAGAGGAAGAGACGTAGACGTAGAGGTAGAGAGGAAGAGACGTAGAGGAAGAGAGGAAGAGACGTAGAGGAAGAGACGTAGAGGAAGAGAGGAAGAGACGTAGACGTAGAGGTAGAGAGGAAGAGACGTAGACGTAGAGAGGAAGAGACGTAGACGTAGAGGTAGAGAGGAAGAGACGTAGAGAGGTAGAGACGTAGACGTAGACGTAGAGAGGAAGAGACGTAGACGTAGAGAGGAAGAGACGTAGACGTAGAGAGGAAGAGACGTAGACGTAGAGGTAGAGAGGAAGAGACGTAGAGAGGTAGAGACGTAGAGAGGTAGAGACGTAGAGAGGTAGAGAGGTAGAGAGGTAGAGAGGAAGAGACGAGGAGAGAGACGAGAGAGAGAGAGGAAGAGACGTAGACGTAGACGTAGAGAGGAAGAGACGTAGACGTAGACGTAGAGAGGAAGAGACGTAGACGTAGAGAGGAAGAGACGTAGAGGTAGAGAGGAAGAGACGTAGAGGTAGAGAGGAAGAGACGTAGAGGAAGAGAGGAAGAGACGTAGAGGAAGAGAGGAAGAGACGTAGAGGTAGAGAGGAAGAGACGTAGACGAAGAGGTAGAGAGGAAGAGACGTAGACGTAGAGAGGAAGAGACGTAGACGTAGAGAGGAAGAGACGTAGAGACAGAGAGGTAGAGAGGTAGAGAGGTAGAGAGGTAGAGAGGTAGAGAGGTAGAGAGGTAGAGAGGTAGAGAGGTAGAGAGGTAGAGAGGAAGAGAGGTAGAGAGGAAGAGAGGAAGAGACGTAGAGGTAGAGAGGAAGAGATGTAGAGGTAGAGAGGTAGAGAGGTAGAGAGGTAGAGAGGAAGAGGTAGAGAGGTAGAGAGGAAGAGGTAGAGAGGTAGAGAGGAAGAGGTAGAGAGGAAGAGGTAGAGAGGAAGAGGTAGAGAGGAAGAGACGTAGAGGTAGAGAGGAAGAGACGTAGAGGTAGAGAGGAAGAGAGGTAGAGAGGTAGAGAGGTAGAGAGGTAGAGAGGTAGAGAGGTAGAGAGGAAGAGAGGTAGAGAGGAAGAGACGTAGAGGTAGAGAGGAAGAGACGTAGACGAAGAGGTAGAGAGGAAGAGACGAGACGAGAGAGGAAGAGACGAGAGACGAGAGACGAAGAGAGACGAGAGACGAGAGGTAGAGAGGTAGAGAGGTAGAGAGGTAGAGAGGTAGAGAGGTAGAGAGGTAGAGAGGTAGAGAGGTAGAGAGGTAGAGAGGTAGAGACGTAGAGGTAGAGAGGAAGAGACGTAGAGGTAGAGAGGAAGAGACGTAGAGGTAGAGAGGAAGAGACGTAGAGGTAGAGAGGAAGAGAGGTAGAGAGGTAGAGAGGAAGAGAGGAAGAGAGGTAGAGAGGAAGAGAGGAAGAGAGGAAGAGAGGTAGAGAGGTAGAGGTAGAGAGGTAGAGAGGAAGAGGTAGAGAGGTAGAGAGGAAGAGGTAGAGAGGTAGAGAGGAAGAGGTAGAGAGGTAGAGAGGTAGAGAGGAAGAGGTAGAGAGGAAGAGACGTAGAGGTAGAGAGGAAGAGACGTAGAGGTAGAGAGGAAGAGACGTAGAGGTAGAGAGGAAGAGACGTAGAGGTAGAGAGGAAGAGAGGTAGAGGTAGAGAGGAAGAGAGGAAGAGAGGTAGAGAGGTAGAGAGGTAGAGAGGAAGAGAGGAAGAGACGAGAGGTAGAGAGGAAGAAGAGAGGGAGAGAGGAAGGAGAGGTAGAGGTAGAGAGGAGAGGTAGAGAGGTAGAGAGGAAGAGAGGAGAGAGGTAGAGAGGTAGAGAGGTAGAGAGGTAGAGAGGTAGAGAGGTAGAGAGGTAGAGAGGTAGAGAGGTAGAGAGGTAGAGAGGTAGAGAGGTAGAGAGGTAGAGAGGTAGAGAGGTAGAGAGGTAGAGAGGTAGAGAGGTAGAGAGGTAGAGACGTAGAGACGTAGAGACGTAGAGACGTAGAGACGTAGAGACGTAGAGACGTAGAGACGTAGAGACGAGAGGTAGAGACGAGAGACGAGAGACGAGAGACGAGACGTAGAGACGAGAGGAAGAGAGAGGTAGAGACGAGAGGTAGAGACGAGGTAGAGACGAGAGAGGTAGAGAGGTAGAGAGGTAGAGACGAGAGGTAGAGAGGAAGAGAGGTAGAGAGGAAGAGAGGTAGAGAGGAAGAGAGGAAGAGAGGAAGAGAGGTAGAGGTAGAGAGGTAGAGAGGAAGAGGTAGAGAGGTAGAGAGGAAGAGGTAGAGAGGTAGAGGTAGAGAGGAAGAGAGGAAGAGACGTAGAGGTAGAGAGGAAGAGACGTAGAGGTAGAGAGGAAGAGATGTAGAGGTAGAGAGGAAGAGAGGTAGAGGTAGAGAGGTAGAGAGGTAGAGAGGTAGAGAGGTAGAGAGGTAGAGAGGTAGAGAGGTAGAGAGGAAGAGAGGAAGAGAGAAGAAGAAGAGGAAGAGAGGTAGAGAGGTAGAGAGGTAGAGAGGAAGTAGAGGAAGAGAGGAAGAGAGGTAGAGGTAGAGAGGTAGAGAGGTAGAGAGGTAGAGAGGTAGAGAGGTAGAGAGGTAGAGAGGTAGAGAGGTAGAGAGGTAGAGAGGTAGAGAGGTAGAGAGGTAGAGAGGTAGAGAGGTAGAGACGTAGAGAGGTAGAGAGGTAGAGAGGTAGAGAGGTAGAGAGGTAGAGAGGTAGAGAGGTAGAGACGTAGAGGTAGAGAGGAAGAGACGTAGAGGTAGAGAGGTAGAGGTAGAGAGGAAGAGAGGTAGAGAGGTAGAGGAGGTAGAGAGGTAGAGAGGAAGAGAGGTAGAGAGGTAGTGAGGAAGAGAGGTAGAGAGGTAGAGAGGTAGAGAGGTAGAGAGGAAGAGAGGAAGAGAGGAAGAGAGGAAGAAACGTAGAGAGGTAGAGGTAGAGAGGTAGAGAGGTAGAGAGGTAGAGAGGTAGAGAGGTAGAGAGGTAGAGAGGTAGAGGTAGAGGTAGAGAGGTAGAGAGGAAGAGACGTAGAGGTAGAGAGGAAGAGACGTAGAGAGGAAGAGAGGAAGAGGTAGAGAGGTAGAGGTAGAGACGTAGAGGTGGTCCTTCTGTAGCTCAGTTGGTAGAGCATGGCCCTTGTAACGCCAGGGTAGTGGGTTCGATTCCCGGGACCACCCATACGTAGAATGTATGCACACATGACTGTAAGTCGCTTTGGATAAAAGCGTCTGCTAAATGGCATATATTATTATTATTATTATAGGTAGAGAGGAAGGGACGTAGAGGTAGAGAGGAAGAGACGTAGAGAGGAAGAGACGTAGAGAGGAAGAGACGTAGAGAGGAAGAGACGTAGAGAGGAAGAGACGTAGAGGTAGAGAGGAAGAGACGTAGAGGTAGAGAGGAAGAGACGTAGAGGTAGAGAGGAAGAGACGTAGAGGTAGAGAGGTAGAGGTAGAGAGGTAGAGGTAGAGAGGTAGAGAGGTAGAGAGGTAGAGAGGTAGAGAGGTAGAGGTAGAGAGGTAGAGGTAGAGAGGTAGAGGTAGAGAGGTAGAGGTAGAGACGTAGAGAGGTAGAGAGGTAGAGAGGTAGAGAGGTAGAGAGGTAGAGAGGTAGAGAGGTAGAGAGGTAGAGGGGTAGAGGTAGAGAGGTAGAGGTAGAGAGGTAGAGGTAGAGAGGTAGAGGTAGAGAGGTAGAGGTAGAGAGGTAGAGGTAGAGAGGTAGAGGTAGAGAGGTAGAGGTAGAGAGGTAGAGGTAGAAAAGAAGAGACGTAGAGAGGTAGAGAGGTAGAGACGTAGAGACGTAGAGACGTAGAGACGTAGAGACGTAGAGACGTAGAGACGTAGAGACGTAGAGACGTAGAGACGTAGAGACGTAGAGACGTAGAGACGTAGAGACGTAGAGACGTAGAGACGTAGAGACGTAGAGACGTAGAGGTAGAAAGGAAGAGACGTAGACGTAGAGACGAGAGACGTAGAGGAAAAGACGTAGAGGCAGAGAGAGAGCGGGGAGGAATACTGACCTGCTGGAGGAACATCTGGAGGTGTTCCTGGCTGAGGATCATGCTGGAGCCCTGGTGGCCCGTGAAGAGCACCCTGCTCCCGGGGCTGTGCTGCTGGGCTAGGTGGGGGACCAGTGTGGTGGACACAGATAAGGACGGAGAGGAGGAGGGGACAGACATGGCCATGGAGACAGAGGGCATAGGGTGGGCTGCCTGCTCTGTAGAACTCCCCCGCATCGGCACACTACCCCCATGCTGGCCCTGTGCAATGGCAGCAGCCCCACCCACCCCGCTGCTGGGAACGCCCCCTGACTGTGGCTGCAGAGCGGGCTGCAAGCTGACAGCAGGACTCAACCCTTCTACCTGGCTCAGCATGGCCAGGGAGTTGTGCAAGGGCATGCCCTGGATCACTGTGTGGGCCTGGTGATCCGTGACTGGGTGGCTCTGGCTCTGGGAGAGGGTGACAGGCATCTGGAAGAGCTGATGTCCCGCCCCCATCTGGCCCGGCTGCAGCTGGATGTGGCCCTGGAGCAGAGGGTGGCCCTGAGAAGTCAGCACCTGGCCCAGGTTGATGTTCTGGTGCTGAGCCAGGATCTGGTTGGCTATCAGCTGGCCCCCAGGCCCCCGGGAGGTGATAATGTGGCCCCCAGGGTGCTGCGTGAGGATCTGACCCCCAGCTAGCTGCTGTGGCAGGAGGAACTGGTGGTTCTGCCCCCCCAGCATGATGCTGCCAGGCTGGTTGAGCAGGTGGACACTGAGTGCTTTCCCAGAGGGGTGGTGGATTGTCTGCTGTTTGAACAGAGCCTGTTGGGGAAGCCCTGCCTGGGAGGTCAGGACCACGTTGGCCCCAGGCTTGCCTGTCAGGAAGGCTACATTCTGGGCAGCGGAGACAGGGACCTGAGCCCCAATAGCCTTGTTGGCATCATTCTGGAGGGTGTGGGGCTGGGCCTGCTGCTGCTTGAACAGTTTGGGCTGGATGGCTGCGCCCCCCTTGGGGGGTTTGGGCTGGATGGGGGTCGGGGTTCGCTGGATGATCAGGTTCTGCCCCTGTTGACCCAAGCTTCCAGCAGCAGTTATGGTGCTACCGTTACTGTTAGAGCCCAACGCCGGGCCGTTTAAAACTGGAGATCCCAGAGTAGCTTTGCCCCCTTGGATCAGAAGTCCCCCTCCCAGTCCGCCCTGCCCACCTGCCCCCTGTGCCTCAGGGCCAGGCTGATGCATCTGGTATCCTCCCATACTCTTGGCCAGGATGGGCTGTCCTGATTGGTTCATAGTCATCACAGTGGGCTGGCCCATCACCTGTATCTGTCCCAGTCCCAGGTGTCCTGACTGACAGCCGTTAGGTAGAGCCTGGAGGGAGGCGATTGGCTGAAGGGTGACATTACCCAGGCCTGCCACCTGCTGAATGAAAGGCTGCATACTGATTGTCTGGGCCTTGTTCATGACCTGGGGCCCAAACTCCAGGCCCTGTTGGGCCAGCACCGAGCCCAGCATGTCAGCTGTGGCCTGGGGAGGGGTGGCGGAGGAGCCTGGAGCTCCAGGGAAGATGGGGAGCCCCACCCCCGCAGCGGTCCCTCCAGACCCAGTCAGGCTGTCTGTACAGGGCAGGGTCTGGACCACCTGAGTCAGACCTGGCATGGTGAGGTCGAAGGAGCCCAGGTCCAACTCTGCCTCCTGCAGGCTCTGCTCTGTAATGTTAGCCTCCTGCAGGCTCTGCTCTGTAATGTTAGCCTCCTGCAGGCTCTGCTCTGTAATGTTAGCCTCCTGCAGGCTCTGCTCTGTAATGTTAGCCTCCTGCAGGCTCTGCTCTGTAATGTTAGCCTCCGCCAGGCTCTGCTGCAGGATGTCACATGGCTCCATGGTGTTGCTACCGCTACCGCCCGGCGACCCGCCCAGGATGACATCATCTTCCAGGAAGTCCAGGTCCACACTGACCCGGGGCAAGGCTGGCTGCTCATTGGACAGCAGCTGGACTGGGGGCCGGACCTCTGGAATGTGGCACTATGAAAGAAGAGGGAGAAGGTCTGTGATGGAAGATGAAAAGAAGAAAAGAGAAGAGGGACTGACGGAGGACGAGGAGAGAAGATGGTCTGACGGAGGCCGAGGAGAGAAGAGGGTCTGACGGAGGCCGAGGAGAGAAGAGGGTCTGACGGAGGCCGAGGAGAGAAGAGGATCTGACGGAGGACGAGAAGAGGGTCTGACAGAGGACGAGAAGAGGGTCTGACGGAGGACGAGAAGAGGGTCTGACGGAGGACGAGAAGAGGGTCTGACGGAGGACGAGAAGAGGGTCTGACGGAGGACGAGAAGAGGGTCTGACAGAGGACGAGAAAAGGGTCTGACTGAGGACAAGAAAAGGGTCTGACTAAGGACGAGAAGAGGGAGAAGGTCTGGCGGAGGAAGAGAAGAGGGAGAAGGTCTGGCGGAGGACGAGAAGAGGGAGAGAGGACTGACGGAGGCCGAGGAGAGAAGAGGGACTGACGGAGGCCGAGGAGAGAAGAGGGACTGACGGAGGCCGAGGAGAGAAGAGGGACTGACGGAGGCCGAGGAGAGAAGAGGGACTGACGGAGGCCGAGGAGAGAAGAGGGACTGACGGAGGCCGAGGAGAGAAGAGGGACTGACGGAGGCCGAGGAGAGAAGAGGGACTGACGGAGGCCGAGGAGAGAAGAGGGACTGACGGAGGCCGAGGAGAGAAGAGGGACTGACGGAGGCCGAGGAGAGAAGAGGGACTGACGGAGGCCGAGGAGAGAAGAGGGACTGACGGAGGCCGAGGAGAGAGGAGGGACTGACGGAGGACGAGAAGAGGGTCTGACAGAGGACGAGAAGAGGGTCTGACAGAGGACGAGAAGAGGGTCTGGCGGAGGACGAGAAGAGGGTCTGGCGGAGGACGAGAAGAGGGTCTGGCGGAGGACGAGAAGAGGGTCTGCGGAGGACGAGAAGAAGGGTCTGGCGGAGGACGAGAAGAAGGGTCTGGCGGAGGACGAGAAGAGGGTCTGCGGAGGACGAGAAGAGGGTCTGGCGGAGGACGAGAAGAGGGTCTGGCGGAGGACGAGAAGAGGGTCTGGCGGAGGACGAGAAGAGGGTCTGGCGGAGGACGAGAAGAGGGTCTGGCGGAGGACGAGAAGAGGGTCTGGCGGAGGACGAGAAGAGGGTCTGGCGGAGGACGAGAAGAAGGTCTGGCGGAGGACGAGAAGAGGGAGAAGGTCTGGCGGAGGACGAGAAGAGGGAGAAGGTCTGGCGGAGGACGAGAAGAGGGAGAAGGTCTGACGGAGGACGAGAAGAGGGAGAAGGTCTGACGGAGGACGAGAAGAGGGAGAAGGCCTGACGGAGGACGAGAAGAGGGAGAAGGCCTGACGGAGGACGAGAAGAGGGAGAAGGCCTGGCGGAGGACGAGAAGAGGGAGAAGGCCTGGCGGAGGACGAGAAGAGGGAGAAGGTCTGGCGGAGGACGAGAAGAGGGAGAAGGTCTGGCGGAGGACGAGAAGAGGGAGAAGGTCTGGCGGAGGACGAGAAGAGGGAGAAGGTCTGGCGGAGGACGAGAAGAGGGAGAAGGTCTGGCGGAGGACGAGAAGAGGGAGAAGGTCTGGCGGAGGACGAGAAGAGGGAGAAGGTCTGGCGGAGGACGAGAAGAGGGAGAAGGTCTGGCGGAGGACGAGAAGAGGGAGAAGGTCTGGCGGAGGACGAGAAGAGGGAGAAGGTCTGGCGGAGGACGAGAAGAGGGAGAAGGTCTGGCGGAGGACGAGAAGAGGGAGAAGGTCTGGCGGAGGGACGAGAAGAGGGAGAAGGTCTGGCGGAGGACGAGAAGAGGGAGAAGGTCTGGCGGAGGACGAGAAGAGGGAGAAGGTCTGGCGGAGGACGAGAAGAGGGAGAAGGTCTGGCGGAGGACGAGAAGAGGGAGAAGGTCTGGCGGAGGACGAGAAGAGGGAGAAGGTCTGGCGGAGGACGAGAAGAGGGAGAAGGTCTGGCGGAGGACGAGAAGAGGGAGAAGGTCTGGCGGAGGACGAGAAGAGGGAGAAGGTCTGGCGGAGGACGAGAAGAGGGAGAAGGTCTGGCGGAGGACGAGAAGAGGGAGAAGGTCTGGCGGAGGACGAGAAGAGGGAGAAGGTCTGGCGGAGGACGAGAAGAGGGAGAAGGTCTGGCGGAGGACGAGAAGAGGGAGAAGGTCTGGCGGAGGACGAGAAGAGGGAGAAGGTCTGGCGGAGGACGAGAAGAGGGAGAAGGTCTGGCGGAGGACGAGAAGAGGGAGAAGGTCTGGCGGAGGACGAGAAAGAGGGAGAAGGTCTGGCGGAGGACGAGAAGAGGGAGAAGGTCTGGCGGAGGACGAGAAGAGGGAGAAGGTCTGGCGGAGGACGAGAAGAGGGAGAAGGTCTGGCGGAGGACGAGAAGAGGGAGAAGGTCTGGCGGAGGACGAGAAGAGGGAGAAGGTCTGGCGCAGGACGAGAAGAGGGAGAATGTCTGGCGGAGGACGAGAAGAGGGAGAAGGTCTGGCGGAGGAAGAGAAGAGGGAGAAGGTCTGGCGGAGGACGAGAAGAGGGAGAAGGTCTGGCGGAGGACGAGAAGAGGGAGAAGATCTGGCGGAGGACGAGAAGAGGGAGAAGGTCTGGCGGAGGATGAGAAGAGGGAGACGGTCTGGCGGAGGACGAGAAGAGGGAGAAGGTCTGGCGGAGGACGAGAAGAGAGAGAAGGTCTGGCGGAGGACGAGAAGAGAGAGAAGGTCTGGTGGAGAACGAGAAGAGAGTAGGTCTAAAGAGGACAAGAAGAAGAGAGGTCTAATGAGGACGAGGAGAAGAGGTCTGATGGAGGACGAGAACAGGAGGGAGAAGGTCTGATGGGGACGAGAACAGGAGGGAGAAGGTCTGATGAGGACAAGGAGAAGGTCTGTGAAGGAGGGAGAAGGTCTGATGGAGGACGAAGAGAAGAGGGAGGGGAGGGGGTCTGTGATGGAGGTCAAGAAGCAAAGGGATGAGGAGGAGAATTGAGTAGAGTAGAGAAGGAAGGGGTTGACACAGGCTTCAAATCGTGGAGATGTTGACCAGACAGGCTCTCCTAGACCACTATAATGTTAGGCCTCCCAGCCAGTGGGGGGGGGGGTGATATGGCATGTTCGGAGAGAGATGAATGCTACATGAACATGTATGAATGGAGACAGGTGGGTCAGAGGTTAGAGGTTAGAGGGCCTTCACTCACCCCAGCACCCGAGAAGAAAGAGCTGGAGAGATAGCTCGAGCCATCCAGTAGGTCGTCAGTGTCCAGCTAGACAGACAGAACGACAGACAAAGCCAGGACAGAGGGGAAACAGAACGACAGACAAACAGGCCAGAGGGAGAAGCACCCCACAAGGATAGAGAGGCGGGCAGACAGAGAGTGAGAAAGGCGGGCAGACAGAGAGCGAGAAAGGCGGGCAGACAGAGAACGAGAAAGGCGGGCAGACAGAGAGCGAGAAATGCGGGCAGACAGAGAGCGAGAGAGGGGGCAGACCCACCAGTGACTCAAGATTGAGGAGGGGCAGCAAAGTGGTTTAGAGGTGAGAGGGACAGAAAGCAAGGAACAAACAGAATCAGAAGAGGGCTTGCGTTAGATTAGTAGTGGTCATTGTGGATTAATAAAGTGAAAAGGCACAGTTGAAATCCTAAAGATCCCTCACATATAGTTCCCTCACACATACAGTGGGGCAAACCAGTATTTAGTCAGCCACCAAGTGTGCAAGTTCTCCCACTTAAAAAGATGAGGCCTGTAATTGTCATCATAGGTATACTTCAAATATGACAGACAAAATGAGGGGAAAAAATTTCAGAAAATCACTTTGTAGGATTTTTTATGAATTTATTTGCAAATTATGGTGGAAAATAAGTATTTGGTCAATAACAAAAGTTTCTCAATACTTTGTTATATACCCTTTGTTGGCAATGACAGAGGTCAAACGTTTTCTGTAAGTCTTCACAAGGTTTTCACACACTGTTGCTGGTATTTTGGCCCATTCCTCCATGCAGATCTCCTCCAGAGCAGTGATGTTCTGGAGCTGTTGCTGGGCAACACGGACTTTCAACTCTCTCCAAAGATTTTCTATGGGGTTGAGATCTGGAGACTGGCTTGGCCACTCCAGGACCTTGAAATGCTTCTTACGAAGCCACTCCTTCGTTGCCCAGGCGGTGTGTTTGGGATCATTGTCATGCTGAAAGACTCAGCCACATTTCATCTTCAATGCCCTTGCTGATGGAAGGAGGTTTTCACTCAAAATCTCACGATACATGGCCCCATTCATTCTTTCCTTTACACGGATCAGTCATCTTGGTCCCTTTGCAAAAAAACAGCCCCAAAGCATGATGTTTCCAACCCCATGCTTCACAGTAGGTATGGTGTTCTTTGGATGCAACTCAGCATTCTTTGTCCTCCAAACAAAACGAGTTTGAGTTTTTACCAAAAAGTTATATTTTGGTTTCATCTGACCATATGACATTCTCCCAATCTTCTTCTGGATCATCCAATGCTCTCTAGCAAACTTCAGATGGGCCTGGACATGTACTGGCTTAAGCAGGTGGGCACGTCTGGCACTGCAGGAATTGAGTCCCTGGCGGCGTAGTGTGTTACTGATGGTAGGCTTTGTTACTTTGGTCCCAGCTCTCTGCAGGTCATTCACTAGGTCCCCCAGTGTGGTTCTGGGATTTTTGCTCACCGTTCTTGTGATCATTTTGACCACACGGGGTGAGATCTTGCGTGGAGCCCCAGATCGAGGGAGATTATCAGTGGTCTTGTATGTCTTCCATTTCCTAATAATTGCTCCCACAGTTGATTTCTTCAAACCAAGCTGCTTACCTATTGCAGTTTCAGTCTTCCCAGCCTGGTGCAGGTCTACAATTTTGTTTCTGGTGTCCTTTGACAGCTCTTTGGTCTTGGCCATAGTGGAGTTGGGAGTGTGACTGTTTGAGGTTGTGGACAAGTGTCTTTTATACTGATAACAAGTTCAAACAGGTGCCATTAATACAGGTAACGAATGGAGGACAGAGGAGAATCTTAAAGAAGAAGTTACAGGTCTGTGAGAGACAGAAATCTTGCTTATTTGTAGGTGACCAAATACTTATTTTCCACCATAATTTGCAAATAAATGAATTACAAATCCTTCAATGTGATTTTCTGGATTTTCTTTTCTCATTGTGTCTGTCATAGTTGAAGTGTACCTATGATGAAAATTACAGGCCTCTCTCATCTTTTTAAGTGGGAGAACATGCACAATTGGTAGCTGACTAATTACTTTTTTGCCCCACTGTAGTTCCCTCACATATAGTTCCCTCACATATAGTTCCCTCACATATAGTTCCCTCACATATAGTTCCCTCACATATAGTTCCCTCACATATAGTTCCCTCACATATAGTTCCCTCACATATAGTTCCCTCACATATAGTTCCCTCACATATAGTTCCCTCACATATAGTTCCCTCACATATAGTTCCCTCACATATAGTTCCCTCACATATAGTTCCCTCACATATAGTTCCCTCACATATAGTTCCCTCGCATATAGTTCCCTCGCATATAGATCCCTCGCATATAGATCCCTCGCATATAGATCCCTCGCATATAGATCCCTCGCATATAGATCCCTCGCATATAGATCCCTCGCATATAGATCCCTCGCATATAGATCCCTCGCATATAGATCCCTCGCATATAGATCCCTCGCATATAGATCCCTCACATATAGATCCCTCACATATAGATCCCTCACATATAGATCCCTCACATATAGATCCCTCACATATAGATCCCTCACATATAGATCCCTCACATATAGATCCCTCATAAAGCAAGAAACCACAAGCAGCAGCAAAGCCCATTGAAACAGAAACACACACATCCCTTTAGATAAGTGCACGAGGTGTGTGCAGTAGCCAGTGAACTTAAACTAAGATGGTCACTTTGTCTCCATGCTCAACAGAAGTAGAGGTTATCTGGTGCCAGTAAGTCGACCGCGTCCGTCCCCGGTGCGTCAGGTCACCCGCGTCCGTCCCCGGTGCGTCAGGTCAACCGCGTCCGTCCCCGGTGCGTCAGGTCAACCGCGTCCGTCCCCGGTGCGTCAGGTCAACCGCGTCCGTCCCCGGTGCGTCAGGTCAACCGCGTCCGTCCCCGGTGCGTCAGGTCAACCGCGTCCGTCCCCGGTGCGTCAGGTCAACCGCGTCCGTCCCCGGTGCGTCAGGTCAACCGCGTCCGTCCCGTGCGTCAGGTCCCGTCCGGTGCGTCAGGTCAACCGCGTCCGTCCCCGGTGCGTCAGGTCAACCGCGTCCGTCCCGGTGCGTCAGGTCAACCGCGTCCGTCCCCGGTGCGTCAGGTCACCGCGTCCGTCCCGGTGCGTCAGGTCAACCGCGTCCGTCCCGGTGCGTCAGGTCAACCGCGTCCGTCCCCGGTGCGTCAGGTCAACCGCGTCCGTCCCCGGTGCGTCAGGTCAACCGCGTCCGTCCCCGGTGCGTCAGGTCAACCGCGTCCGTCCCCGGTGCGTCAGGTCAACCGCGTCCGTCCTCGGTGCGTCAGGTCAACCGCGTCCGTCCTCGGTGCGTCAGGTCAACCGCGTCCGTCCTCGGTGCGTCAGGTCAACCGCGTCCGTCCCGGTGCGTCAGGTCAACTGCTATGAAATAATCTGGGTAACTCCTCAGCTTGGCAAGTACAAAAGAGGCATCATAACCATCCTTGCAGTTAAATAGCAGCCACTTACATGGGTGTCTAATCCATGAAGAAAATCGTTGAGTGCTTCTGGGTCACTGTGAAGAGAGGAACATTGGTCAGACAATGAGGTCACATCCACATTGCCTTCAGAGAGTATTCATTCCACTTGACTTATTCCACATGTTGTTGTGTTACAAGCTGATTTACATCAGTATTCACACCAGAGTCAATACATGTAGAATCATCTTTGCTTACAGCTGGGAGTCGTTCACCACACCTGGACTGTACAATACTTACATTCACATTTGACATTTCAGTCATTTAACAGACGCTCTTAACCAGAGCAACTCACAGAAGCAATTAGGGTGAAATGCCTTGCTCGAGGGCAGATTAACCATTTTTTCACCTAGTTTGCTCAGGGATTCAACCAGCGACCTTGTGGTCCTTCTGTAGCTCAGTTGGTA
Source organism: Oncorhynchus gorbuscha (assembly GCF_021184085.1). Taxonomy (NCBI): domain Eukaryota; kingdom Metazoa; phylum Chordata; class Actinopteri; order Salmoniformes; family Salmonidae; genus Oncorhynchus; species Oncorhynchus gorbuscha. Next base: position 112,369,672 of record NC_060174.1, on the reverse strand, counting down.
GAGCATGGCGCTTGTAACGCCAGGGTAGTGGGTTCGATCCCCGAGACCACCCATACGTATAATGTATGCACACGACTGTAAGTCGCTTTGGAAAAAAAGAGTCTGCTAAATGGCATAAATTATATTATATATTAAGTTTACTGGCCCAATCCTCTTATCTGGGCGGCTAGACTACCTGCCGCACAGATATTCCCATTATTATTTTCAAGTTTCCTCAAGCTGTCAAATTGGTTGCTGATCATTTCTATATTAGTAGCTCAGTTGGTAGAGCATGGCGCTTGTAACGCCAGGGTAGTGGGTTCGATCCCCGGGACCACCCATACGTAGAATGTATGCACACATGACTGTAAGTCGCTTTGGATAAAAGCGTCTGCTAAATGGCATATATAAAAAAAAATATATATTTAAGTATTGGCATAGATTTTCCAAGCAGAATTCAGTCCAAACTAACTCGGCCACTCAGGAACATTCACTGTCTTCTTGGTAAGAAACTCCAGTGTAGATTTGGCCTTGTGTTTTAGGTTATTTTCCTGCTGAAAGGTGAATTCATCTCCCAGTGTCTGGGGGAAAGCAGACAACCAGGTTTTCCTCTAGGATTTTGTCTGTGCTTAGCTCCATTCCGTTTCTTTACAATCATAACGATAACATGCTTGAAACTATGGACGTCACAATTTGTAGTCGGGACAAAAAGTGAATTGCATTGCCACATATGCTTTTACACCTGCATTGTTTGCTGTTTGGGGTTTTAGGCTGGGTTTCTGTACAGCACTTTGAGATATCAGCTGATGTACGAAGGGCTATATAAATAAATTTGATTTGATTTGATTTGATATTTTGCAGTATTGCGTTAGTGCCTTGTTGGAAAAAGGATGCATCTTTTGGAATATTTTGTTTTCTGTACAGGCTTCCTTCTTCTCACTCTTGTCGATTAAGTCAGTGTTGTGGAGTAACTACAATGTTGTTGATCCAGCCTCAGCTTTCTATCACAGCCGTTAAACTCTAACTCCGTAACCATTGGCCTCATGGTTAAATCCCTTAGTGGTTTCTTTACTCTCTGGCAACTGAGTTAAGAAGAAAGCCTGTACCTTTGCAGTGACTGGGTGTATTGATACACCATCCGACGTGTAATTAAATAACTTCACCATACACAATATTCAATGTCTGCTATTTTTTAGGTGCCCTTTGTGAGGCATTAGAAAACCTCCCTAGACCTTGTGGTTGAATATGTGTTTGAAATTCCTTGCTCGACTGAGGGAACTTACAGATAATTCTGTGTGGAGTACAGAGATGAGGTAGTCATTAAAAAATCCTGTTAAACAATATTATTTCACACCGAGTGAGTCCATGCAATGTATTATGTGAAGTAAGCACATGTTTACTCCTGATCTTATTTAGACCGTAACAAAGGGGTTGAATACTAATTGACTCGACATTTACGCTTTTAATTTTTTATTAATTTGGAAAAATAAAAATAAATCCACTTTGACAATATATAATAATATAATAATATATGCCATTTTGCAGACGCTTTTATCCAAAGCGACTTACAGTCATGTGTGCATACATTCTACGTATGGGTGGCCCCGGGGATCGAACCCACTACCCTGGCGTTACAAGCGCCATGCTCTACCAACTGAGCTACAGAAGGACCACTGATGGGGTAGTGTGTGTAGTCCAATGACACAACATATCAATGTAATATATGCCAATGTAATCCATTGTAAAATTTAGGGTCTAACAACAAAATGTGGAAAAAGTCAGGGGTGTGAATACTGTCTGAAGTCAGTGTATTACCCTGTCCCAGTATCCACACTTGCATATAATATACTTATTTATTTGAACTAGGCAAGTCAGTTAAGAACAAATTCGTATTTACAATGACAGCCTACTGGGGAATGGTGGGTTAACTGCCTCGTTCAGGGACAGAAGGGCAGATTTTTACCTTGTCCGCTCGGGGATCTGATCCAACAACCTTTCGGTGTGAACCAATGTCTTGGCCAGGTATACTAGATGGTGTGTATTGTGGATATTAGAACATAATCAGTACATTGAAGAGGATATGAACTCACCAAATGACATCTAGCAGGCACCTGCCATCTTCATCGTCCATGTCAACTGAAAACACATTAACATCCAACAATATTTAGTTAATTACATCAATCATTATGGTGTATATGGGACACAAAGATTCTATCAACTATAAACACACACTATCAACTATCTATATAGCTATATGTAAGCACCAGCTGTCAGAGCAGCTCACAGATAACTGCACATAGCCCATCTGTACATAGCCCATCCAACTACCTCATCCCCATACTGTATTTATTTATCTTGCTCCTTTGCACCCCAGTATCTCTACTTGCACATTGATCTTCTGCACATCAATCACTCCAATATTTAATTGGTATATTGTAATTACTTCACCACCATGTCCTATTTACTGCCTTACCTCCCATATCTTACCTCATTTGCAAACATTGTATATAGACTTTTTGTACTGTGTTTGTTTTACTCCATGTATATGTAACTCTGTGTTGTTGTGTGTGTCGAAATGCGTCGCTTTATTCTTGGCCAGGTTACAGTTGTAAATGAGAACTTGTTCTCAACTAGCCTACCTGGTTAAATAAAATTGAAATAAAAAAATGAAAATAAAAATGTCAGTTAGTTATATAACTAACTAACTAAGACATCAACCATACATACACACTATCAACTATACAGTTGAAGTCGGAAGTTTACATACACATTAGCGAAATACGTTTAAACTTGCACAATTTCTGACTTTTAATCCCAATAACAATTCCCTGTTTTAGGTCAGTTAGGATCACTACTTTATTTTAAGAATGTGAAATGTCAGAATAATAGTAGAGAATGATTTATTTCATGTTTTATTTATTTCATCACATTCCTAGTGAGTTATAAGATTTCATACACTCAATTAGTATTGCCTTTATATTGTTTAACTTGGGTCAAACGGTTCAGGTAGCCTTCCACAAGGTTCCCAGAATAAATTGGGTGAATTATCCTGTTTGGCCCTGTCCGGGGGGTGTCCTCGGATGGGGCCACAGTGTCTCCTGACCCCTCCTGTCTCAGCCTCCAGTATTTATGCTGCAGTAGTTTATGTGTCGGGGGGCTAGGGTCAGTTTGTTTATCTGGAGTACTTCTCCTGTCCTATTCAGGTGTCCTGTGTGAATCTAAGTGTGCGTTCTCTAATTCTCTCCTTCTCTCTTTCTTTCTCTCTCTCGGAGGACCTGAGCCCTAGGACCATGCCCCAGGACTACCTGACATGATGACTCCTTGCTGTCCCCAGTCCACCTGACCATGCTGCTGCTCCAGTTTCAACTGGCCTGGGCCCTAGGACCATGTCCCAGGACTACCTGACATGAGGACTCCTTGCTGTCCCCAGTCCACCTGGCCATGCTCCTGCTCCAGTTTCAACTGTTCTGCCTTACTATTATTCAACCATGCTGGTCATTTATGAACATTTGAACATCTTGGCCACGTTCTGTTATAATCTCCACCCGGCACAGCCAGAAGAGGACTGGCCACCCCACATAGCCCGGTTCCTCTCTAGGTTTCTTCCTAGGTTTTGGCCTTTCTAGGGAGTTTTTCCTAGCCACCGTGCTTTTACACCTGCATTGTTTGCTGTTTGGGGTTTTAGGCTGGGTTTCTGTACAGCACTTTGAGATATCAGCTGATGTACGAAGGGCTATATAAATAAATTTGATTTGATTTGATTTGATTATGGTCCATTCCTCCTGACAGAGCTGGTGTAAACGAGTCAGGTTTGTAGGGCTCCTTGCTCGCACACGCTTTTTCATTTCCGCCCACACATTTTTTTATAGGATTGAGGTCAGGGCTTTGTGATGGCCTCTCCAATACCTTGACTTTTTTGTCCTTAAGCCATAACTTTGGAAGTATGCTTGGGGTCATTGTCCATTTGGAAGACCCATTTGCGACCAAGCTTCAACTTCCTGACTGATGTCTTGAGATGTTGCTTGAATATATCCACATAATTTCCCTACCTCATGATGCCATCTATTTTGTGAAGTGCACCAGTCCCTCCTGCAGCAAAGCACCCCCACAACATGATGCTGCCACCCCCGTGCTTCACGGTTGGGATGGTGTTCTTCGGTTTGCAAGCATGCCCCTTTTTCCTCCAAACATAACGATGGTCATTATGGCCAAACAGTTCTATTTTTGTTTCAGTAGACCAGAGGACATTTCTCCAAAAAGTACAATCTTTGTCCCCATGTGCAGTTGCAAACTGTAGTCTGACTTTCATTTTTTTTCTCTACTATTATTCTGACATTTCACATTCTTAAAATGAAGTGGTGATCCTAACTGACCTGAGAGAGGGAATTTTGACTAGGATGAAATGTCAGAAATATTTTAAAACTGGGGTGTATTTAAACTTCCAACTTCAACTGTACATACATGTATACACACACACACACACACACACACACACAACTATACACACTACTGATCAAAAGTTTAGGGTCACTTAGAAATGTCCTTGTTTGTGAAAGAAAAGGTCATTTTCTGTCCCTTAAAATGACATCAAATTGATCAGAAATACAGTTTAGACATTGTTAATGTTGTAAATTACTATTGTAGCTGGAAACAGCTGATTTTTAATGGAATATCTACATACCCGTAGGCCCATTATCAGCAACCATCACTCCTGTGTTCCAATGGCACGTTGTGTTAGCTAATCCAAGTTTATAATTTTAAAAAGCTAATTGATCATTAGAAAACCATGTGGAAGTAAACTTGGAGTCACGCGATGACATGGTGTGTGGTCCTCCTACTACGACACGGGAAACCATGCAGTTTATTAAGCCACACATGAAATAAGTCTCCTATTCTCGCTATACACCAAGTCACTTGGCTCTGTAATAACCTCACATGGTCTCTCCTATCATTGCTATGCAGACGACACACAATTAATCTTCTCCTTTCTACTGGGCAGACATGGTTATTACTAAGGGGCTTTCTACTGGGCAGACATGGTTATTACCCAGGGCCTTTCTACTGGGCAGACCTGGTTATTACTAAGGGGCTTTCTACTGGGCAGACATGGTTATTACCCAGGGCCTTTCTACTGGGCAGACCTGGTTATTACTAAGGGGCTTTCTACTGGGCAGACCTGGTTATTACTAAGGGGCTTTCTACTGGGCAGACCTGGTTATTACTAAGGGGCTTTCTACTGGGCAGACCTGGTTATTACTAAGGGGCTTTCTACTGGGCAGACCTGGTTATTACTAAGGGGCTTTCTACTGGGCAGACCTGGTTATTACTAAGGGGCTTTCTACTGGGCAGACCTGGTTATTACCCAGGGGCTTTCTACTGGGCAGACCTGGTTATTACCCAGGGGCTTTCTACTGGGCAGACCTGGTTATTACTAAGGGGCTTTCTACTGGGCAGACCTGGATATTACCCAGGGGCTTTCTATTGACATATCCTCTATTGTTGATGTTGCTTTATACTACCTTGTTGCCCACAGCACAGGGTAATAAAGAACGCATTATTAAGAAACACTATCAGACCTCTGAAGTTGCTACAGATTTTATTGAGTGTGAACAATACTCCACCACCTATTCTGCCTTCCTCTTGTGATGATTTAGTTGTTAACTTTAATAGTAAATTAAGGGCAACCATTTATGCCATTACTCCATCCAAATGGAGAGTCTCTGGGATGACTGAGGAAACTAACCAATTAAAGAGAAAATGCAGAAAGGCAGAGCAGAAGTGGAGAAAGTAAATTATGATCATTTTGAGAGCAACTTAGCATACAGTACCAGTCAAAAGTTTGGACACACCTACTCATTCAAGGGTTTTCCTTTATTTTTACTATTTTCTACATTGTAGAATAATAGTGAAGACATCAGAATAAAATATATTTTAGATTCTTCAAAGTAGCCTTCTAAGCCTGGACAACAGCTTTGCACACTCTCGACATTCTCTCAACCAGTTTCATGAGGAATGCTTTTCCAACCGTCTTTAAGGAGTTCCCACATATGCTGAGCACTTGTTGGCTGCTTCTCCTTCACTCTGTGGTCTGACTCATCCCAAACCATCTCAATTTGGTTGAGGTCAGGGGATTATGGAGGCCAGGTCATCTGATACAGCACTCCATCATGAGTGTCCTCATGAGAGCCAGAGTCATCATAACACTTGATGGTGTTTGCACATGAGGAAACTTTCCATATTCACCTTCATGTCTTAAAGTAATGACGGACTGTCGTTTCACTTTGCTTATTTGAGCTGTTCTTGCCATTATACAGACTGTCTTTTACCAAATAGGGCTATTTTGTGCGCATACGGACGACGGGGTGCATACGGACGACGGGGTGCATACGGACGACGGGGTGCATACGGACGACGGGGTGCATACGGACCTCTCTGTCTAAGAGGAACGCTGCATGCGCTTACTTAATTACAAAGCAATCTGACAGAAACTCCCTCTATATGTAACATCATTCATTAAGAGGAGAATCCTAAATGACGCGTTTACAGGATAACCCTCCAGTCTCCACAGATTTGGGAAAATCTGCGGAGGGGTTTTGCCCCTAATTTGTGGAACAACCTGCAGAGTTCAAGGCAGTTAGATGGGCTGGTGTCACTCAGGCAGTTAGATGGGCTGGTGTCACTCAGGCAGTTAGATGGGCTGGTGTCACTCAGGCAGTTAGATGGGCTGGTGTCACTCAGGCAGTTAGATGGGCTGGTGTCACTCAGGCAGTTAGATGGGCTGGTGTCACTCAGGCAGTTAGATGGGCTGGTGTCACTCAGGCAGTTAGATGGGCTGGTGTCACTCAGGCAGTTAGATGGGCTGGTGTCACTCAGGCAGTTAGATGGGCTGGTGTCACTCAGGCAGTTAGATGGGCTGGTGTCACTCAGGCAGTTAGATGGGCTGGTGTCACTCAGGCAGTTAGATGGGCTGGTGTCACTCAGGCAGTTAGATGGGCTGGTGTCACTCAGGCAGTTAGATGGGCTGGTGTCACTCAGGCAGTTAGATGGGCTGGTGTCACTCAGGCAGTTAGATGGGCTGGTGTCACTCAGGCAGTTAGATGGGCTGGTGTCACTCAGGCAGTTAGATGGGCTGGTGTCACTCAGGCAGTTAGATGGGCTGGTGTCACTCAGGCAGTTAGATGGGCTGGTGTCACTCAGGCAGTTAGATGGGCTGGTGTCACTCAGGCAGTTAGATGGGCTGGTGTCACTCAGGCAGTTAGATGGGCTGGTGTCACTCAGGCAGTTAGATGGGCTGGTGTCACTCAGGCAGTTAGATGGGCTGGTGTCACTCAGGCAGTTAGATGGGCTGGTGTCACTCAGGCAGTTAGATGGGCTGGTGTCACTCAGGCAGTTAGATGGGCTGGTGTCACTCAGGCAGTTAGATGGGCTGGTGTCACTCAGGCAGTTAGATGGGCTGGTGTCACTCAGGCAGTTAGATGGGCTGGTGTCACTCAGGCAGTTAGATGGGCTGGTGTCACTCAGGCAGTTAGATGGGCTGGTGTCACTCAGGCAGTTAGATGGGCTGGTGTCACTCAGGCAGTTAGATGGGCTGGTGTCACTCAGGCAGTTAGATGGGCTGGTGTCACTCAGGCAGTTAGATGGGCTGGTGTCACTCAGGCAGTTAGATGGGCTGGTGTCACTCAGGCAGTTAGATGGGCTGGTGTCACTCAGGCAGTTAGATGGGCTGGTGTCACTCAGGCAGTTAGATGGGCTGGTGTCACTCAGGCAGTTAGATGGGCTGGTGTCACTCAGGCAGTTAGATGGGCTGGTGTCACTCAGGCAGTTAGATGGGCTGGTGTCACTCAGGCAGTTAGATGGGCTGGTGTCACTCAGGCAGTTAGATGGGCTGGTGTCACTCAGGCAGTTAGATGGGCTGGTGTCACTCAGGCAGTTAGATGGGCTGGTGTCACTCAGGCAGTTAGATGGGCTGGTGTCACTCAGGCAGTTAGATGGGCTGGTGTCACTCAGGCAGTTAGATGGGCTGGTGTCACTCAGGCAGTTAGATGGGCTGGTGTCACTCAGGCAGTTAGATGGGCTGGTGTCACTCAGGCAGTTAGATGGGCTGGTGTCACTCAGGCAGTTAGATGGGCTGGTGTCACTCAGGCAGTTAGATGGGCTGGTGTCACTCAGGCAGTTAGATGGGCTGGTGTCACTCAGGCAGTTAGATGGGCTGGTGTCACTCAGGCAGTTAGATGGGCTGGTGTCACTCAGGCAGTTAGATGGGCTGGTGTCACTCAGGCAGTTAGATGGGCTGGTGTCACTCAGGCAGTTAGATGGGCTGGTGTCACTCAGGCAGTTAGATGGGCTGGTGTCACTCAGGCAGTTAGATGGGCTGGTGTCACTCAGGCAGTTAGATGGGCTGGTGTCACTCAGGCAGTTAGATGGGCTGGTGTCACTCAGGCAGTTAGATGGGCTGGTGTCACTCAGGCAGTTAGATGGGCTGGTGTCACTCAGGCAGTTAGATGGGCTGGTGTCACTCAGGCAGTTAGATGGGCTGGTGTCACTCAGGCAGTTAACATTATTGATTGTTACTGTGTTATTGACTTGTTAATTGTTTACTCCATGTGTAACTCTGTGTTGTTTGTTCACACTGCTATGCTTTATCTTGGCCAGGTTGCAGTTGGAAATGAGAACTTGTTCTCAACTAGCCTACCTGGTTAAATAAAAGGTGAAATAAAACATTATTGATTGAGGACCTCTGTAGTTGAATGGGATTGATTTTATTTAATAGATACAGTTCTAAATCATTCTCAATGTGGCTCACAGTTTCACTGGATCAATATCAAATGTATATCTTTCTCAAGGTGGAAATTAGTTCATAGAATCCAACCAGCTCGGCAGTGACTAGTTCTGGAAAAACCTTCGCCGTAGGGTAGGCTTTTCAGCGGGTTAGCTTCACCCATGGTTGGCTGCGTGTTAACTATAATTCCAATTATGTGTTTTAACTTTAAGAAATGTCAATAATCGCTTGCGAAATGGTTTTCGAAACATGTGTCCCTTATCTTTCATATCAGCTTACACACAGCAACATCACTTCCTCCCCAGTCAGCTTACACACGGCAACATCACTTCCTCCCCAGTCAGCTTACGCACGGCAACACACTTCCTCCCCAGTCAACTTACGCACGGCAACATCACTTCCTCCCCAGTCAGCTTACGCACGGCAACATCACTTCCTCCCCAGTCATCTTACGCACGGCAACATCACTTCCTCCCCAGTCAGCTTACGCACGGCAACATCACTTCCTCCCCAGTCAGCTTACGCACGGCAACATCACTTCCTCCCCAGTCAGCTTACGCACGGCAACATCACTTCCTCCCCAGTCAGCTTACGCACGGCAACATCACTTCCTCCCCAGTCAGCTTACGCACGGCAACATCACTTCCTCCCCAGTCAGCTTACGCACGGCAACATCACTTCCTCCCCAGTCAGCTTACGCACGGCAACATCACTTCCTCCCCAGTCAGCTTACGCACGGCAACATCACTTCCTCCCCAGTCAGCTTACGCACGGCAACATCACTTCCTCCCCAGTCAGCTTACGCACGGCAACATCACTTCCTCCCCAGTCAGCTTACGCACGGCAACATCACTTCCTCCCCAGTCAGCTTACGCACGGCAACATCACTTCCTCCCCAGTCAGCTTACGCACGGCAACATCACTTCCTCCCCAGTCAGCTTACGCACGGCAACATCACTTCCTCCCCAGTCAGCTTACGCACGGCAACATCACTTCCTCCGCAGTCAACTTACGCACGGCAACATCACTTCCTCCCCAGTCAGCTTACGCACGGCAACATCACTTCCTCCGCAGTCAACTTACGCACGGCAACATCACTTCCTCCCCAGTCAGCTTACACACGGCAACATCACTTCCTCCGCAGTTAACTAGATAGATAATTAGCACAGGTATCCGCCTAGTTCTTCCATAAACAAGCGCTGTAACACAAAAGTATGGCCGTGTGAGAACACTAACCTAACCTTATAAAGTAGTAATGTTACTGTTTTGCTGATATGAAAGACACGGAACGGAACGTATGTTTCCAACACCATAACACAGGCCATGCGTTTTAACTTTCAGAATGAGTGTTGGGGCTCGCAAACAATACTCCCCCGGCCAGAAGATAATATCGTCAATAAAGGTAGTCAGCGTCTAGGAATGGGTTAGCCGGTGACATGCTTTGGAGACTGCTTTCCGTCACACTCTAGGAAACTGAAACCTGGCTGCACTGAAAGTGTGATTATCGTTTAGGGGGAAGTTGTGGTATTTCTCTCCATTCTCTGTTTTGGCCGAAAGAACAGACTTCCACCAAGGTCATAGGCTACATGTTCCTCATTGCGTCCTGAATCTAATCACAGCATCGCGATACCACTAAACTTGATTTTCCATGCCAAAACAGAAAACATGAAGTAGACTAAACATCAATTAAAACGGGCCTTTAATATCATGATGTTAACTATCTCAAATATGCTTAGGGAAAAAATACATTTGAATCCAGGTGACAACAGGAAGCAGGATGTGTTTGCAATACTAGAACGTATTTTTCTCCTCTAGAAATTCATCTGTAACCATACAATCGAATCAAAATTGCCCACGGACCTGGGCCGAAAATTAGGGAAACATGGCTAATAGACAAAGCTTGACTAAAATCACCTGGAAAGGGAAAGAAAATAATATCATTTTAAAAATTGGTTGAAAAATTGACAGGACATATTCAAAACTTTCCAGATTGACTTGACTTAAGGTTTTACTGCTAACCCAGAAAGCATTACATGGGCTTGCTCCTACCCATCTCTCCAATTTGGTCCTGCCGTACATACCTACACGTACGCTACGGTCACAAGACGCAGGCCTCCTTATTGTCCCTAGAATTCCTAAGCAAACAGCTGGAGGCAGGGCTTTCTCCTATAGAGCTCCATTTTTATGGAATGGTCTGCCAACCCATGTGCGAGACGCAGACTCGGTCTCATTATTATTATTATTATTAACCTTTAAGTCTTTATTGAAGACTCATCTCTTCAGTAGGTCCTATTGAGTGTAGTCTGGCCCAGGAGTGTGAAGATGAACAAAAAGGCACTGGAGCAACGAACCGCCATTGCTGTCTCTGCCTGGCCGGTTCCCCTCTCTCCACTGGGATTCTCTGCCTCTAACACTATTACAGGGGCTGAGTCACTGGCTTACTGGGGCTCTCTCATGCCGTCCCTGCAGGGGGTGCGTCACCTGAGTTTGTGTCGGGGGGCTAGGGTTAGTCTGTTAAATATTGGGAATTTCTCCTGTCTAATCCGGTGTCCTGTGTGAATTTATGCATGCTCTCTAATTCTCTCTTTCTCACTCTCGGAGGACCTGAACCCTAGGATCATGCCTCAGGATTACCTGGACTGATAACTCCTTGCTGTCCCCAGTCCACCTGGCCGTGCTGCTGCTCCAGTTTCAACTGTTCTGCCTGCGGCTATGGAACCCTGACCTGTTCACCGGACGTACTACCTGTCCCAGACCTGCTGTTTTCAACTCTCTAGAGACAGCAGGAGCGGTAGAGATACTCTGAATGATCGGCTATGAAAAGCCAACTGACATTTTCTCCTGAGGTGCTGACCTGTTGCACCCTCAACAACTACTGTGATTATTATGATCTGACCCTGCTGGTAATCTATGAACATTTGAACATCTTGGCCATGTTTCTGCTATAATCTCCATCCGGCACAGCCAGAAGAGGACTGGCCACCCCTCAGAGCCTGGTTCCGCTCTAGGTTTCTTCCTAGGGAGTTTTTTCTAGCCACCGTGCTTCTACGTCTACATTGCTTGCCGTCTGTGGTTTTAGGCTGGGTTTCTGGAACAGCACTTTGTGGCATCAGCTGATGTAAGAAGGGCTTCATAAATCAATTTGATTAACTTTACTCACACAGACCATCAGGGCAAATGACATACATAGCCTTCTGCTTCCTGTTAACCAACAGGAAGTACCAGTGATGTGCACACTATATAAGTGATGTGGGGCTACAATAGTGTTTTGCTAGTAAATGTTGGGACACATCCTATAACATTGAGGAGTTTATCACAACAGTCACAGGATTCATCAATAAGTACATAGACTAGGTAAATCCCACATTGACTAAGAACTAGCCGACAGTTAGACTTACTGGGGTCCGACAACAAAAAAGACATTATAGACTAAATACTTTACAATGTACATACAGTACCAGTCAAAAGTTTGGACACACCTACTCATTCAAGGGTGTTTCCTTCATTTTTACTATTTTGTACATTGTAGAATAATAATGAAAACTATGAAATAATACTTATGGAACCATGCAGTAACCCAAAAGTGTAAAACAAATGAAAACATGAGATTATTCAAAGTAGCCACCCTTTGCCTTGATGACCACTTTGCACACTCTTGGCATTCTCTCTCAACCAGCTTCACCTGGAATGCTTTTCCAACTGTCTTGAAGGAGTTCCCACATATGCTGAGCACTTGTTGGCTGCTTTTCCTTCACTCTGTGGTCCAAACTCATCCAAAACCATCTCAATTTGTTTGAGGTCTGGTGATTGTAGAGGCCAGGTCATCTGATAAAGCACTCCATCACTCTCCTTCTTGGTCAAATAGCCCTTACACAGCGTGGAGGTGTGTTGGGTCATTGTCTTGTTTAAAAACAAATGATAGTTCCAGTAAGCCCAAACCAGATGGGTTGACGTATCGCTGCAGAATGCTGTGGTAGCCATGCTGGTTAAGAGAGCCTTGAATTAAAAAAGCATTTTATTCAATTTGTAAGTCGCTCTGGATAAGAGCGTCTGCTAAATGACTTAAATGTAATGTAAATGATTTTATTAAATCACCGAGTGTCACCACAAAGCTCCCCCATACTATCACACCTCCATGCTTCATGGTGGGAACCACACATGCAGAGATCATGGTTCTCCAACTCTGCGTCTCACAAACACACGGTGGTTGGAACAAAAAATATCAAATTTGGATTCATTAGACCAAAGGACAGATCTCCACTGGTTTAATGTCCATTGCTCATGTTTCTTGGCACAAGCAAGTCTCTTATTATTATTCGACCACGAACGCCTGATTCACACATCTGATGTTGAGATGCGTCTGCTACTGAAGCATTTATTTGTGCTGCAATCTGAGGCTGGTAACTAATGAACTTATCCTCTGCAGCAGAGGTAATTCTGGGTCTTCCTTTCCTGTGGCAGTCCTCATGAGAGCCAGTTTCATCATTGCACTTGGTGGTTTTTGTGACTGCACATGAAGAAACTTTAAAAGTTCTTGAAATGTTCCTTATTGACTGATCTTCATGTCTTAAAGTAATGGTAGACTGGCGTTTCTCTTTACTTATTTGAGCGGTTCTTGCCATAATATGGGCTATCTTCTGTATACCACCCCCTACCTTGACATAACACAACTGATTGGCTCAAACACATTAAGGAGGAAAGAAATTGCACAAATTAACTTAACAAGGCACACCTGTTAATTTAATTGCATTCCAGGTGACTACCTCATGAAGCTGGTTGACAGAATGTGCAAAGTTGTCATCAAGGCAAAGGGTAGCTTCTTTGAAGAATATAAAATATATTTTGATTTGTTTAACACTTCTTTGGTTACTACATGATTCCATATGTGTTATTTCAAAGCTTTGATGTCTTCACCATTATTCTACAATGTAGAAAATAGTTTTTTTAAATAAAGAAACCCTGGAATGAGTAGGTGTCCCCAAACTTTTGACTTGGTGTACATTTAAAAACACCAAGGGAACATGTGGTGTGAATCTATCAGTTACACAACAAGTAGGTCACTTTGTGCCGTGAGGTGTTGCTGTATTTGTTTTTTGAAACCAGGTTTGCTGTTCACTTGCGCTATATAAGATGGGAGTTCCATGCAATCATGGCTCTGTATAATTCTGTACGTTTCCTTGAATTTGTTCTGGACCTGGGGACTGTGAAAAGACACCTGGTGGCATGTCTGGTGGGGTAAGTGTGTGTTTCAGTGCTCTGTGTAAGTTGACTATGCAAACCATTTGGAATTTACAACATTTTAATATGTATTGCAAAAACAATAAGTGATGCAGTCAGTCTTTCCTCTACTCTTAGCCAAGAGAGACTGGCATGCATAGTATTAAAATTAGCCTTCTGATTATAATAAAGAGCAAGACATGTCGCTCTGTTCTGGGCCAGCTGCAGTTTAACTAGGTCTTTCTTTGCAGCATTTTACCATATGACTGGACAACAATCAAGAAAACTAGAGCCTGCAGGACTTGCTTTGTTGAGTGTGGTGTCAAATCTCTTTACTATGGACAGACCTCTCCTGAGCTTTACAACCATTGGAAACTCATTATCAAAACATGTAGATTCAATCTAAGGTAAAAACCAATTTAGTCATCTCAACTTGTTTCAACAGCCACACAATATTACCAGATTCTAGAAATGATATAGGGAATGATGTGTACCAAATACAATATGGCAGACGTTGAAAAGCCATAACAAATAGGTTCTCAACAACAGATTATAGATTAACGTCAAATACACTCGAGATAAAAATGTGCGGTTCACACTCACTCCATCATCATTCCTTTTATAGATTTATTTTAATACAAACAAAGAATGGAAGCTCAATTCAGAGTTGCCAAATATTGATGCAAGCTGTACAAAGATGTTGCTCAAAGCAGCAATGTTTTAAATATCTCTACTATGGTCGTATCGAGTATTGACAGAAACAAATTGAGTAGTAGCAAGCTAACGGTAGATCAAATGGTGAGTTTAGGTAGGCGGACACTAGAGCAGCGGATTGACACCAGTGTCCGATATAAAACGAAGTCCATTTGCTGTTCTCCCGAATGTTGGTTTGAAGCTGAAGCGCTCGAGCCATTGCAGCCAGCAGAGCAGAGCATATGAACGGAGGGACACTGCGAGACTAACTAGTGTTGAATGAATCTAATGTATTTACATGATAGTCGTTTTTCCCTGGAACTACAGTGTCCTCTAAAATAATTCGCATGTTCGCTTGATGCATGTAGCTAATTGTCCGAATTTACTAACCATTTGAAGCTTTTGGTGCAGTTTCCCTTTCGTTAGCATTAGCTGCTAGGTTAGCTGACTATCAACATTCGTGTTAACACATTCCGACGTAGTATACATTTGACATTTAAAACATCACAAGCGGGTTTAGTATCAACGGCAGCATTGCACTTCAGCTTGCATGACGCATTATTTTGTTTGTCTTAAATGCAATTGCGTAGCTAGCTCCTTGCAAGCAAAATATGAGTTAATGTTGGAATACTCTTGGACAAGGGGTTGTGCTTGGGAATTTGTTGGAAAATGAAACGCCTTGCCATGCAAGGACTACGGAATTTTGATCGAGGTTTGCAGTCTGCAAATGGTGTAGCTTTATTCTAGTTATTCAGATTAATAGAGAAATTGCTACATTGTCACAAACTCACCCAAGACGAGAGGTGCAGGCAGCACGGGGTCTCCGGGACAGCCTCGCACGGGCTTCCATACAGGACCCGGATACAGGCAGGAAACAGACGACTGCTGACTTCGCCTGTTCAAATTCATTGTTGCGTGTGCTTTCTATTTCTAAATGAGCGCCAGTTTATCCGTCATAATACCTCGTTTATCCCCGTGCAACAGGCAATGATCCAGTTTATACCATAGACGTAACAATGAATGCTCTGTCATACAGATAATTATATAGCTGCAAACAAAGTATATTGAAACATTGTGCAGTTTTGTAATGCATTTTTGTTCTTATAGCTTTATAAGCTTATATACACTGTTAGAAACTAATGGAAACATTATCACTTAATTTAACTGGGTTGAGGTTATGCTATTTGCATGTTATGTGTGAGATTGTGTTAATAACCAGGGTATTGGGGTAACCATGATTTACATACCCCCTACACTGACGTTACAGGCAAATACACGGCTATCCTCCTTTGCCTCAGGCAGAGCTGCTTTCGTGATAAAGCTATTTTATTTGTGATTAAATATAGCTTGTTATGTGATTGGCCGAAAGCTAAATATCTAGCAAATAAAAAGGCAGGGACTAGTCATTTAACTCATGACTAAGGTAAATTACCTCCAGCATACAGGGGAAGTTTATGACCTTTAAATATATTCTTCCCTGGGGGCGTGTTTTTTTGTGTTGTTTACACTCAGTGATTGGTTGAATTTGAATGGGGACTGGAAATAATTGGCCAAATTGTGTGTAATTACAGAAGGTTCTAGTTCATTTTGACGCTAGACTCAAATCATATAGTATTTAAAAAATGAACACCTTTTCATAAAAATAATATTCCTATGGAGTTGAATGAAGCATGCATTTAGAGGAAATGTAAAGTATCTGACCAGCGGCAAACTCGGACAAAGGTCACCTCGCTCAGCATGCTATGACGAGCAAAGGTATTTTGCGAGATATCTATGCATGTTTAACCATGCATTTAGAGACTTTCGGTAATGCATAAAACATGGACGATGATGTACTCAGCTCTTCTGCGACTCTATTTTACAAACATTCTCCACTAGAGGGCGCAGACGGATTGATTTCAGCACCAAGTACATGTTTTGATTTATTTCCATACAGGATTTACCCCAATGTTTTATCCAAAACTAAAAGGCTCAGACTTTTCTGTTTCAGTTTACGCTGGCCAACATTCATGTCTCACTGGGCCATGGCTCCAGCAGACCTGCTCTCACTTTGGACCAAAGCCAGGCCACTGGTATTTTCAGCCAGCATTTACATAAAAAATAGCCCAAAGGCCGGCAGATGGAGGTAACATAATAATGGCTAACTGAACTTTAACACCTTCTCACAAAGCAACTGTTTGGTTGTTGATTCTACTATTCACAAGTCCTCAGTGTCAGTCCTAGCTTTGGAAACACAATTTCCCTACATAATATAAGTGCCCCATAGGGCGGCGCACAATTGGCCCAGCTCTGTCCGGGTTAGGGGTAGGCCGTCATTGTAAAATAAGAATTTGCTCTTAATAAAGGTTAAATTTAAAAACATAAAAGGGTGTATAGACCAGTGAAACACTGGGGAGGCAGGTAGCCTAGTGGTTAGAGTGTTGGACTTTTAACCTAAAGGTTGCAAGATCAAATCCCTGAGCTTACAAGATAAAAATCTGTCATTCTGCCCCTGAACAAGGCAGTTAACACACTGTTCCTCGGCTGTCATTGAAAATGTCATTGACTTGCCTAGTTAAAAAAATACAGTTGAAAAGCTGTGTTACAGTATCCAGACCAGAGCCTTCCTGCTGTAACTCTATCAGTATGGTTACATGCACACTGATAACTAGATACTGATTATGGCATTAGCCACGTGAATGCCTTACTCTACTTATCTTCGTAGGCTCAAGGTCATAATCGAGGTAAGCGTACACTGATCAAAGCACCAGCTTTTCTTTCAAATTATTAGGACTTTAATCAGAGTAATAGCGGTGTATTTGATCTGCGCATGTGCGGGCACAAGCGGCGATAGCGTCCTTTTGCGCGAGTGAGTTCGGAAAAACTGAAAGTATGCAGTGTAGAAATATCTTTATTAACATGCAAACTTTATATGTCCGGACTCAGAATCAAATATGCTTATTAAAGATAACATGGTACTGTAGCTGTGGTAGAGCGCTTCTTTTGATTGCCTATTTTCTGCATTTATCAAAGTCCCATCAGGAAGCCTGATTTCAGAAGTGTCCACGTGTTTGGTATTCATCAGGATCCCCATTAGCCGCTACAAAAGCGTCAGCTACTCTTCCAGGGGTCCACATGAAGCCTGACATAATCCATAGTACAGAACATTATTAGTCAAGGACTGAAATACATACATTTAAATGTCACACACAGCCTACATATCAGTACTACACACAATATCTAGGTCTAATACATGGTACAGTGTAAATTACAATACAATATATATAAAATGGCTGTCTCTTCAGTCCCCTTTGTGCACTAAGGTGTTATTTTCTTTTTTTGTGGGGGGGGGGTATGCTAGCTTGAGTTACCTGTGTTGGCAGACAGTCCCATGTATTCATGGCTCTATTTAAAACATTTGCATTTTCCAGCCTCTGTTCTGGACCTGGGAACTGTGAAGATACCTCTGGTATCAATCTTCTGTAGCTCAGTTGGTAGAGCATGGCGCTTGTTACGCCAGGGTAGTGGGTTCGATCCCCGGGACCACCCATACGTAGAATGTATGCACACATGACTGTAAGTTGCTTTGGATAAAAGTGTCTGCTAAATGGCATATATTATTATTATAATCTCTCCTCAACTTTAAAGCCAACAGAGATTGACATGCATGTTACTGACACTTTCCCTCCATGTACACTACCGGTCAAAAGTTTGGGGTCACTTAGAAATGTCCTTGTTTTTCAAAAGAAAAGCACATTTTTTTGTCCATTAAAATAACATCAAATTTATCAGAAATACGGTGTAGACATTGTTAATGTTGTAAGTGACTATTGTAGCTAGAAACGGAATATGTTTTATGGAATATCTACATAGGCGTACAGAGGCCCATTATCAGCAACCATCACTCCTGTGTTCCAATGGCATGTTGTGTTAGCTAATACAAGTTTATCATTTGAAAAGGCTAATTGATCGTTAGAAAACCCTTTTGGGCAAGACGGATTACCAGTACGTGTACTCAAAGCATGCTCAAACCAACTGTTAAGTGTCTTCACTGACATTTTCAACCTCTCCCTGACCAAGTCTGTAATACATACATGTTTCAAGCAGACCACCATAGTCCCTGTGCCCAAAGAAGTGAAGGTAACCTGCGAAGGTAACCTGCCTAAATGATTACCATCCCATGGCACTCACGTCGGTAGCCATGAAGTGCTTTGAAAGGCTGGTCCTGGCTCACATCAACAGTATCCTCCCGGACACCCTAGACCCACTCTAATTTGCATACAGCCCCAACAGATCCACAGATGAAGCGATCTCAATCACACTCCACACTGCCCTTTCCCACCTGGACAAAAGGAACACCTATGTGAGAATGCTGTTCATTGACTACAGCTCATCGTTCAACACCATAGTGCCCACGAAACTCATCACTAAGCTAAGGACTCGGGGCTAAACAACTGGATCCTGGACTTCCTGATGGGCCGCCCCAGGGGGTAAGAGTAGGCAACAATAAGTCTGCCACGCTGATCCTCAACACTGGTGCCCATCAGGGTTGTGTACTTAGTCCCCTCCTGTATTCCCTGTCCACCCATGACTGCATGGCCAAACATGACTCCAACACCGTCGTTAAGTTTGCTGACTACACAACAGTGGTAGGCCTGATCACCGACAACGATGAGACAGCCTATAGAGAGGAGGACGGAGAACTGACAGTGTGGTGCCAGGACACCTCTCCCTCAATGTGAGCAAGACAAAGGACCTGATTGTGGTAGGAAAAGGCGGCCTGAACAGGCCCCCATTAACATTGACAGGGCTGTAGTTGAGCGGAAAGTTTCAAGTTCCTTGGTGTCCACATCACCAACGAACAAATCAAATTGATTTATCTAGCCCTTCGTACATCAGCTGATATCTCAAAGTGCTGTACAGAAACCCAGCCTAAAACCCCAAACAGCAAGCAATGCAGGTGTAGAAGCACAGTGGCTAGGAAAAACTCCCTAGAAAGGCCAAAACCTAGGAAGGAACCTAGAGAAGAACCAGGCTATGTGGGGTGGCCAGTCCTCTTCTGGCTGGGCCAGGTGGAGATTGTAACAGAACATGGCCAAGATTTTCAAATGTTCATAAATGACCAGCATGGTCAAATAATAATAATCACAGGCAGAACAGTTGAAACTGGAGCAGCAGCATAGCCAGGTGGACTGGGGACAGCAAGGAGTCATCATGTCAGGTAGTCCTGAGGCATGGTCCTAGGGCTCAGGTCCTCTGAGAGAGAGAGAGAAAGAAAGAGAGAACTAGAGAGAGCATACTTAAATTCACACAGGACACCGGATAGGACAGGAGAAGTACTCCAGATATAACAAACTGACCCTAGCCCCCCGACACATAAACTACTGCAGCATAAATACAGGAGGCTGAGACAGGAGGGGTCAGGAGACACTGTGGCTCCATCCGAGGACACCCCCGGACAGGGCCAAACAGGAAGGATATAACCACACCCACTTTGCCAAAGCACAGCCCCTACACCACTAGAGGGATATCTTCAACCACCAACTTACCATCCTGAGACAAGGCCGAGTATAGCCCACAAAGTTCTCCGCCACGGCAAACCCAGGGGGGGGGGGGGGCAAACCCAGACAGGAAGATCACATCAGTGACTCAACCCACTCAAGTGACGCACCCCTCCTAGGGACAGTATGAAAGAGCCCTAGTAAGCCAGTGACTCAGCCCCTGTAATATGGTTAGAAAGAGTGGAAAGAGGGGAACCGGCCAGACAGAGACAGAAAGGGTGGTTCGTTGCTCCAGAGCCTTTACGTTCACCTTCACACTCCTGGGCCAGACTACACTCAATCATATGACCCACTGAAGAGATGAGTGGCCCCAAACATACCAAGACAGTCGTGAAGAGGGCACAACAAAACCTTTACCCCCTCAGGAGACTGAAAAGATTTGGCATGGGCCCCCAGATCCTCAAAAGGTTCTACAGCTGCACCATCGAGAGCATCCTGATCGGTTGCATCACCGCCTAGTATGACAACTGCTTGGCATCTGACTGTAAGGCGCTGCAGAGGGTAGTGCGAAAGGCCCAGTACCTCACTGGGGCCAAGCTTCCTGCAATCTAGGACCTATATAATATGTCAGAGGAAAGCCCATAAAATTGATTTTTATCTGCAACAAGTCAGTTTGGTGGAAACACCACTGGTGGGAAAGTGTGCACATTTGTTTTATGTGGATTTGAGAATATTCACATGAAAATCTGTCGCCAATTGGATGGAAACCTGACTAATGTTTGATTTGTTTTCAAGCTCTCTGTGGGAAATACGTGTGTCTAATGTGGTCATACATTTGGTAGGAGGTTCCTCTCTGGCTTTTTATCCAATGGCTTTTGAGGCAGTGAGTAGAGCCGACGCGTGGAGGATGCAACTCGCGGTGATGTGACAGGAAGAACCCGTACTGTAGCTACTAGCTGGACAGTGTCCTGTTACTTGCTCAACTGCCACCTTAAACTAGCTAGCTTGCTAGTTGTTACAAGCATGGGCAACTCTGGAAAAGAGATGGAAGCCTCTGCCCTAATGACTGAAGCTGAAAAGAAACTGAAATCATCTCAGATGGTTTTTGGGGCGTTGTTTGGGTGAGAATTCCAGCTAACTAGCCCCGTTAGCTTAGCTAGCAATTGTAAATGGTAGAATAACGCTAGCTAGTTCGCTACTAGTTACCAGACCCATATAGTTACAACTACCCCCTGTTCATTGTCGAAGAAAACAGTAATATTATTGGTATACTAACGTTAGTGCAATTTAATCATCCAGCTAGTAGTTAGCTTAGTGAGCTAGCAATCAAGACAACAAAGTAATTTAGCCAACGTAAGTTAGCAAACGTTCTCCTGTTGTCCAAAAACAAAATACCCAAACAGTTGAACTTGTTGAGTTCTTTGACTTGCATTAAGTTGTACACATATATTTGCTGGTAACACATGAGTAAAATAAAGCAAATGTTTGTTATTTCTTTACTATGGCTACTTATTTAGTGACTTCACAGCCCAGTGCCAGCTGATTTAGAAATGATGACGTCTAACAGTTAGTGTTAGGATCTAACATTAGTGTTACATAATGTTACCCACCTGATCCAACCCACCTGATCCAACCCACCTGATCCAATCCACTACTAAAGTATTGTTTTCGCACTTTACTGTAAACATCGATGATGACTACTTTCTGATGTCATATCATATTGAGAAACATCTTTTTCTTATAAAGCCTAAATAATAATTGTTGCCTAATCTAATGCACACCTTCAAACTTATATTATAACGATAGTTTCAGCCAATACAGTCAGTGATATACTTTACAATATTGAAACAAAGCCTATACCATATGACTGTTCCTACACTGTGTTTATACCATATGACTGTTCCTACACTGTGTTTATACCATATGACTGTTCCTACACTGTGTTTATACCATATGACTGTTCCTACACTGTGTTTATACCATATGACTGTTCCTACACTGTGTTTATACCATATGACTGTTCCTACACTGTGTTTATACCATATGACTGTTCCTATACTGTGTTTATACCATATGACTGTTCCTACACTGTGTTTATACCATATGACTGTTCCTACACTGTGTTTATACCATATGACTGTGTTTATACCATATGACTGTTCCTACACTGTGTTTATACCATATGACTGTTCCTACACTGTGTTTATACCATATGACTGTTCCTACACTGTGTTTATACCATATGACTGTGTTTATACCATATGACTGTTCCTATACTGTGTTTATACCATATGACTGTTCCTATACTGTGTTTATACCATATGACTGTTCCTATACTGTGTTTATACCATATGACTGTTCCTATACTGTGTTTATACCATATGACTGTTCCTATACTGTGTTTATACCATATGACTGTTCCTACACTGTGTTTATACCATATGACTGTGTTTATACCATATGACTGTTCCTATACTGTGTTTATACCATATGACTGTTCCTATACTGTGTTTATACCATATGACTGTTCCTATACTGTGTTTATACCATATGACTGTTCCTATACTGTGTTTATACCATATGACTGTTCCTATACTGTGTTTATACCATATGACTGTTCCTACACTGTGTTTATACCATATGACTGTTCCTATACTGTGTTTATACCATATGACTGTTCCTATACTGTGTTTATACCATATGACTGTTCCTATACTGTGTTTATACCATATGACTGTTCCTATACTGTGTTTATACCATATGACTGTTCCTATACTGTGTTTATACCATATGACTGTTCCTATACTGTGTTTATACCATATGACTGTTCCTATACTGTGTTTATACCATATGACTGTTCCTATACTGTGTTTATACCATATGACTGTTCCTACACTGTGTTTATACCATATGACTGTTCCTACACTGTGTTTATACCATATGACTGTTCCTACACTGTGTTTATACCATATGACTGTTCCTACACTGTGTTTATACCATATGACTGTTCCTACACTGTGTTTATACCATATGACTGTTCCTACACTGTGTTTATACCATATGACTGTTCCTACACTGTGTTTATACCATATGACTGTTCCTATACTGTGTTTATACCATATGACTGTTCCTACACTGTGTTTATACCATATGACTGTTCCTACACTGTGTTTATACCATATGACTGTGTTTATACCATATGACTGTTCCTATGCTGTGTTTATACCATATGACTGTTCCTATGCTGTGTTTATACCATATGACTGTGTTTATACCATATGACTGTTCCTATGCTGTGTTTATACCATATGACTGTGTTTATACCATATGACTGTTCCTACACTGTGTTTATACCATATGACTGTTCCTATGCTGTGTTTATACCATATGACTGTTCCTACACTGTGTTTATACCATATGACTGTGTTTATACCATATGACTGTTCCTATACTGTGTTTATACCATATGACTGTTCCTATACTGTGTTTATACCATATGACTGTGTTTATACCATATGACTGTTCCTATACTGTGTTTATACCATATGACTGTTCCTATACTGTGTTTATACCATATGACTGTGTTTATACCATATGACTGTTCCTATACTGTGTTTATACCATATGACTGTTCCTATACTGTGTTTATACCATATGACTGTTCCTATACTGTGTTTATACCATATGACTGTTCCTATACTGTGTTTATACCATATGACTGTTCCTATACTGTGTTTATACCATATGACTGTTCCTATACTGTGTTTATACCATATGACTGTTCCTACACTGTGTTTATACCATATGACTGTTCCTATACTGTGTTTATACCATATGACTGTTCCTATACTGTGTTTATACCATATGACTGTTCCTATACTGTGTTTATACCATATGACTGTGTTTATACCATATGACTGTTCCTACACTGTGTTTATACCATATGACTGTTCCTATACTGTGTTTATACCATATGACTGTTCCTATACTGTGTTTATACCATATGACTGTGTTTATACCATATGACTGTTCCTACACTGTGTTTATACCATATGACTGTTCCTACACTGTGTTTATACCATATGACTGTTCCTATACTGTGTTTATACCATATGACTGTTCCTATACTGTGTTTATACCATATGACTGTGTTTATACCATATGACTGTTCCTACACTGTGTTTATACCATATGACTGTTCCTACACTGTGTTTATACCATATGACTGTTCCTATACTGTGTTTATACCATATGACTGTTCCTATACTGTGTTTATACCATATGACTGTTCCTACACTGTGTTTATACCATATGACTGTTCCTATACTGTGTTTATACCATATGACTGTTCCTATACTGTGTTTATACCATATGACTGTTCCTATACTGTGTTTATACCATATGACTGTGTTTATACCATATGACTGTTCCTACACTGTGTTTATACCATATGACTGTTCCTATACTGTGTTTATACCATATGACTGTTCCTATACTGTGTTTATACCATATGACTGTTCCTATACTGTGTTTATACCATATGACTGTGTTTATACCATATGACTGTTCCTATACTGTGTTTATACCATATGACTGTGTTTATACCATATGACTGTTCCTACACTGTGTTTATACCATATGACTGTGTTTATACCATATGACTGTTCCTACACTGTGTTTATACCATATGACTGTTCCTATACTGTGTTTATACCATATGACTGTTCCTATACTGTGTTTATACCATATGACTGTTCCTACACTGTGTTTATACCATATGACTGTTCCTACACTGTGTTTATACCATATGACTGTTCCTATACTGTGTTTATACCATATGACTGTGTTTATACCATATGACTGTTCCTACACTGTGTTTATACCATATGACTGTTCCTACACTGTGTTTATACCATATGACTGTGTTTATACCATATGACTGTTCCTACACTGTGTTTATACCATATGACTGTTCCTATACTGTGTTTATACCATATGACTGTTCCTACACTGTGTTTATACCATATGACTGTTCCTACACTGTGTTTATACCATATGACTGTTCCTATACTGTGTTTATACCATATGACTGTTCCTACACTGTGTTTATACCATATGACTGTTCCTATACTGTGTTTATACCATATGACTGTTCCTACACTGTGTTTATACCATATGACTGTTCCTATACTGTGTTTATACCATATGACTGTTCCTATACTGTGTTTATACCATATGACTGTTCCTATACTGTGTTTATACCATATGACTGTTCCTACACTGTGTTTATACCATATGACTGTTCCTACACTGTGTTTATACCATATGACTGTTCCTACACTGTGTTTATACCATATGACTGTGTTTATACCATATGACTGTTCCTACACTGTGTTTATACCATATGACTGTGTTTATACCATATGACTATTCCTACACTGTGTTTATACCATATGACTGTTCCTATACTGTGTTTATACCATATGACTATTCCTACACTGTGTTTATACCATATGACTGTTCCTATACTGTGTTTATACCATATGACTGTTCCTACACTGTGTTTATACCATATGACTGTGTTTATACCATATGACTATTCCTACACTGTGTTTATACCATATGACTGTGTTTATACCATATGACTGTTCCTACACTGTGTTTATACCATATGACTGTGTTTATACCATATGACTATTCCTACACTGTGTTTATACCATATGACTGTTCCTACACTGTGTTTATACCATATGACTGTTCCTATACTGTGTTTATACCATATGACTGTTCCTATACTGTGTTTATACCATATGACTGTTCCTACACTGTGTTTATACCATATGACTGTTCCTACACTGTGTTTATACCATATGACTGTTCCTATACTGTGTTTATACCATATGACTGTTCCTACACTGTGTTTATACCATATGACTGTTCCTACACTGTGTTTATACCATATGACTGTTCCTACACTGTGTTTATACCATATGACTGTTCCTACACTGTGTTTATACCATATGACTGTTCCTACACTGTGTTTATACCATATGACTGTTCCTACACTGTGTTTATACCATATGACTGTTCCTATATACTGTGTTTATACCATATGACTGTTCCTACACTGTGTTTATACCATATGACTGTTCCTACACTGTGTTTATACCATATGACTGTGTTTATACCATATGACTGTTCCTACACTGTGTTTATACCATATGACTGTTCCTACACTGTGTTTATACCATATGACTGTTCCTACACTGTGTTTATACCATATGACTGACTGTGTTTATACCATATGACTGTTCCTATACTGTGTTTATACCATATATGACTGTGTTTTCCTATACTGTGTTTATACCATATGACTGTTCCTATACTGTGTTTATACCATATGACTGTTCCTATACTGTGTTTATACCATATGACTGTGTTTATACCATATGACTGTGTTTATACCATATGACTGTTCCTATACTGTGTTTATACCATATGACTGTGTTTATACCATATGACTGTTCCTATACTGTGTTTATACCATATGACTGTTCCTATACTGTGTTTATACCATATGACTGTTCCTATACTGTGTTTATACCATATGACTGTTCCTACACTGTGTTTATACCATATGACTGTTCCTATACTGTGTTTATACCATATGACTGTTCCTATACTGTGTTTATACCATATGACTGTTCCTATACTGTGTTTATACCATATGACTGTTCCTATACTGTGTTTATACCATATGACTGTTCCTATACTGTGTTTATACCATATGACTGTTCCTATACTGTGTTTATACCATATGACTGACTGTGTTTATACCATATGACTGTTCCTATACTGTGTTTATACCATATGACTGTTCCTACACTGTGTTTATACCATATGACTGTTCCTACACTGTGTTTATACCATATGACTGTTCCTACACTGTGTTTATACCATATGACTGTTCCTACACTGTGTTTATACCATATGACTGTTCCTACACTGTGTTTATACCATATGACTGTTCCTACACTGTGTTTATACCATATGACTGTTCCTATGTGTTTATACCTGTGTGTTTATACCATATGACTGTTACCATATATGTTCCTACACTGTGTTTATACCTGTGTTTATACCATATGTTTTCCTATGACTGTGTTTATACCATTCCTACACTGTGTTTATACCATATGACTGTTCCTACACTGTGTTTATACCATATGACTGTTCCTATACTGTGTTTATACCATATGACTGTTCCTATGACTGTGTTTATACCATATGACTGACTGTGTTTATACCATATGACTGTGTTTATACCATATGACTGTGTTTATACCATATGACTGTTCCTATACTGTGTTTATACCATATGACTGTTCCTATACTGTGTTTATACCATATGACTGTTCCTATACTGTGTTTATACCGTATGACTACTGTGTTTATACCATATGACTGTTCCTATACTGTGTTTATACCATATGACTGTTCCTATACTGTGTTTATACCATATGACTGTTCCTATACTGTGTTTATACCATATACTGTGACTGTTCCTATACTGTGTTTATACCATATGACTGTTCCTATACTGTGTTTATACCATATGACTGTTCCTATACTGTGTTTATACCATATGACTGTTCCTATACTGTGTTTATACCATATGACTGTTCCTATACTGTGTTTATACCATATGACTGTTCCTATACTGTGTTTATACCATATGACTGTTCCTATACTGTGTTTATACCATATGACTGTTCCTACACTGTGTTTATACCATATGACTGTTCCTACTGTGTTTATACCATATGACTGTTCCTATACTGTGTTTATACCATATGACTGTTCCTACACTGTGTTTATACCATATGACTGTTCCTACACTGTGTTTATACCATATGACTGTGTTTATACCATATGACTGTTCCTATACTGTGTTTATACCATATGACTGTTCCTATACTGTGTTTATACCATATGACTGTTCCTACACTGTGTTTATACCATATGACTGTTCCTATACTGTGTTTATACCATATGACTGTTCCTACACTGTGTTTATACCATATGACTGTTCCTACACTGTGTTTATACCATATGACTGACTGTGTTTATACCATATGACTGTTCCTACACTGTGTTTATACCATATGACTGTTCCTACACTGTGTTTATACCATATGACTGTTCCTACACTGTGTTTATACCATATGACTATTCCATATACACTGTGTTTATACCATATGACTGTTCCTATACTGTGTTTATACCATATGACTGTTCCTACACTGTGTTTATACCATATGACTGTTCCTACACTGTGTTTATACCATATGACTGTTCCTATACTGTGTTTATACCATATGACTGTGTTTTCCATATATACTGTGTTTATACCATATGACTGTTCCTACACTGTGTTTATACCATATGACTGTGTTTATACCATATGACTGTTCCTACACTGTGTTTATACCATATGACTGACTGTGTTTATACCATATGACTGTTCCTACACTGTGTTTATACCATATGACTGTTCCTACACTGTGTTTATACCATATGACTGTTCCTATACTGTGTTTATACCATATGACTGTTCCTATACTGTGTTTATACCATATGACTGTGTTTTCATATGACTGTTCCTACACTGTGTTTATACCATATATGACTGTGTTTATACCATATGACTGTTCCTATACTGTGTTTATACCATATGACTGTTCCTACACTGTGTTTATACCATATGACTGTTCCTACACTGTGTTTATACCATATGACTGTTCCTACACTGTGTTTATACCTACTGTGTTTATACCATATGACTGTTCCTACACTGTGTTTATACCATATGACTGTGTTTATACCATATACTGTGTTTATACCATATGACTGTGTTTATACCATATGACTGTTCCTACACTGTGTTTATACCATATGACTGTTCCTACACTGTGTTTATACCATATGACTGTTCCTATACTGTGTTTATACCATATGACTGTTCCTACACTGTGTTTATACCATATGACTGTTCCTATACTGTGTTTATACCATATGACTGTTCCTGTGTTTATACCATATGACTGTGTTTATACCATATGACTGTTTTCCTACTGTGTTTATACTGTTCCTACACTGTGTTTATACCATATGACTGTGTTTATACCACTGTGTTTATACCATATGACTGTGTTTATACCATATGACTGTTCCTATACTGTGTTTATACCATATGATACACTGTGTTTATACCATATGACTGTTCCTACACTGTGTTTATACCATATGACTGTTCCTACACTGTGTTTATACCATATGACTGTTCCTACACTGTGTTTATACCATATGACTGTTCCTATACTGTGTTTATACCATATGACTGTTCCTACACTGTGTTTATACCATATGACTGTTCCTACCATATGACTGTGTTTATACCATATGACTGTTTTCCTGATACTGTGTTTATACCATATGACTGTTCCTATACTGTGTTTATACCATATGACTGTTCCTATACTGTGTTTATACCATATGACATATGACTGTTCCTACACTGTGTTTATACCATATGACTGTTCCTATACTGTGTTTGTGTTTGACTGTTCCTACTGTGTTTATACCATATGACTGTGTTTATACCATATGACTGTTCCTATACTGTGTTTATACCATATGACTGTTCCTATACTGTGTTTATACTGTGTTTATACCATATGACTGTTCCTATACTGTGTTTATACCATATGACTGTTCCTATACTGTGTTTATACCATATGACTGTTCCTACTGTGTTTATACTGTGTTCCTATACTGTGTTTATACCATATGACTGTTCCTATACTGTGTTTATACCATATGACTGTTCCTATACTGTGTTTATACCATATGACTGTATGACCTATGACTGTGTTTATACCATATATGACTGTGTTTATACCTATGTTCCTATACTGTGTTTATACCATATGACTGTTCCTATACTGTGTTTATACCATATGACTGTTCCTATACTGTGTTTATACCATATGACTGTGTTTATACCATATGACTGTTCCTACACTGTGTTTATACCATATGACTGTTCCTATACTGTGTTTATACCATATGACTGACTGTGTTTTATCCTACACTGTGTTTATACCATATGACTGTTCCTACACTGTGTTTATACCATATGACTGTTCCTACACTGTGTTTATACCATATGACTGTTCCTATACTGTGTTTATACCATATGACTGTTCCTACTGTGTTTATACCATATGACTGTGTTTATACCATATGACTGTTCCTACACTGTGTTTATACCATATGACTGTTCCTACACTGTGTTTATACCATATGACTGTTCCTATACTGTGTTTATACCATATGACTGTTCCTATACTGTGTTTATACCATATGACTGTTCCTACACTGTGTTTATACCATATGACTGTTCCTATACTGTGTTTATACCATATGACTGTTCCTATACTGTGTTTATACCATATGACTGTTCCTATACTGTGTTTATACCATATGACTGTGTTTATACCATATGACTGTTCCTACACTGTGTTTATACCATATGACTGTTCCTATACTGTGTTTATACCATATGACTGTTCCTATACTGTGTTTATACCATATGACTGTTCCTATACTGTGTTTATACCATATGACTGTGTTTATACCATATGACTGTTCCTATACTGTGTTTATACCATATGACTGTGTTTATACCATATGATGACTGTGTTTTACCATATGACTGTGTTTATACCATATGACTGTTCCTACACTGTGTTTATACCATATGACTGTTCCTATACTGTGTTTATACCATATGACTGTGTTTATACCATATGACTGTTCCTACACTGTGTTTATACCATATGACTGTTCCTATACTGTGTTTATACCATATGACTGTTCCTATACTGTGTTTATACCATATGACTGTTCCTACACTGTGTTTATACCATATGACTGTTTATACCATCTGTTCCTATACTGTGTTTATACCATATGACTGTTCCTATACTGTGTTTATACCATATGACTGTTCCTACACTGTGTTTATACCATATGACTGTTCCTACACTGTGTTTATACCATATGACTGTTCCTATACTGTGTTTATACCATATGACTGTTCCTATACTGTGTTTATTATGACTGTGTTTATACCATATGACTGTTCCTATACTGTGTTTATACCATATGACTGTTCCTATACTGTGTTTATACCATATGACTGTTCCTATACTGTGTTTATACCATTTGTTTATACCATATGACTGTTCCTACACTGTGTTTATACCATATGACTGTTCCTATACTGTGTTTATACCATATGACTGTTCCTATACTGTGTTTATACCATATGACTGTTCCTACACTGTGTTTATACCATATGACTGACTGTGTTTATACCATATGACTGTTCCTATACTGTGTTTATACCATATGACTGTTCCTATACTGTGTTTATACCATATGACTGTGTTTATACCATATGACTGTTCCTACACTGTGTTTATACCATATGACTGTTCCTATACTGTGTTTATACCATATGACTGTTCCTATACTGTGTTTATACCAAATCAAATCAAATCTTTATTTATATAGCCCTTCCATCAGCTGATACAAAGTGCTGTACAGAAACCCAGCCTAAAACCCCAAACAGCAAACAATGCAGGTGTTTACTCCCTAGGCCAAAACCTAGGAAGAAATAGAGAGGAACCGGGCTGTTCCTTCTGGCTGTGTAGAGTTATATGACCAAGATGTTCAAATGTTCATAAATGACTGTGTTGGTCAAAAATAATGTTTGGAGCAGCAGCACCAGGTGGACTGGGGACAGCAAGGAGCCACTGTGTTCCTACCGGTCCTAGGGCTCAGGTCCGAGAGAGAGAAAGAAAGAGAGAATTAGAGAGAGCATATGAGTCCTCTTCTGGCTGTGCCGGGTGGAGATTATAACAGAACGGGGCCAAGATGTTCAAATGTTCATAAATGACCTGCATGGTTATACAGTTGAAACTGGAGCAGGAGCATGGCCAGGTGACTGTTCCTACACAGGTAGTTTATACCAGTTGATATGACTGTTCCTGGACTGGGGACTGTGTTTATACCATATGACTGTTCCTAGGAAAGATAGGAGACTGTGTTTATACCATATTTGACTGAATAGGACAGGAGACTGTGTTTATACCATATGACTGACTGTTCCTATACTGTGTTTATACCATATGACTGTGTTTATACCATATGACTGTTCCTATACTGTGTTTATACCATATGACTGTGTTTATACCATATGACTGTTCCTACACTGTGTTTATACCATATGACTGTGTTTATACCATATGACTGTTCCTACACTGTGTTTATACCATATGACTGTTCCTATACTGTGTTTATACCATATGACTGTGTTTATACCATATGACTGTTCCTACACTGTGTTTATACCATATGACTGTTCCTACACTGTGTTTATACCATATGACTGACTGTGTTTATACCATATGACTGTTCCTATACTGTGTTTATACCATATGACTGTTCCTACACTGTGTTTATACCATATGACTGTTCCTACACTGTGTTTATACCATATGACTGTTCCTATACTGTGTTTATACCATATGACTGTTCCTACACTGTGTTTATACCATATGACTGTTCCTATACTGTGTTTATACCATATGACTGTTCCTACACTGTGTTTATACCATATGACTGTTCCTATACTGTGTTTATACCATATGACTGTTCCTATACTGTGTTTATACCATATGACTGTTCCTATACTGTGTTTATACCATATGACTGTTCCTACACTGTGTTTATACCATATGACTGTTCCTACACTGTGTTTATACCATATGACTGACTGTGTTTATACCATATGACTGTTCCTATACTGTGTTTATACCATATGACTGTTCCTACACTGTGTTTATACCATATGACTGTGTTTATACCATATGACTATTCCTACACTGTGTTTATACCATATGACTGTGTTTATACCATATGACTGTTCCTACACTGTGTTTATACCATATGACTGTGTTTATCATATGACTATTCCTACACTGTGTTTATACCATATGACTGTTCCTATACTGTGTTTATACCATATGACTGTTCCTACACTGTGTTTATACCATATGACTGTTCCTATACTGTGTTTATACCATGATGACTGTGTTTATACCATATGACTGTGTTTATACCATATGACTATTCCTACACTGTGTTTATACCATATGACTGTGTTTATACCATATGACTGTTCCTACACTGTGTTTATACCATATGACTGTGTTTATACCATATGACTACTGTGTTTATACCATATGACTGTTCCTACACTGTGTTTATACCATATGACTGTTCCTATACTGTGTTTATACCATATGACTGTTTTCCTATGACTGTTCCTGTGTTTATACCATATGACTGTTCCTACACTGTGTTTATACCATATGACTGTTCCTATACTGTGTTTATACCATATGACTGTTCCTATGACTGTGTTTATACCATATGACTATTGTTCCTATGACTGTGTTTATACCATATGACTGTTCCTACACTGTGTTTATACCATATGACTGTTCCTATACTGTGTTTATACCATATGACTGTGTTTATCCATATATGTTCCTATACTGTGTTTATACCATATGACTGTTCCTACACTGTGTTTATACCATATGACTGTTCCTACACTGTGTTTATACCATATATGACTGTGTTTATACCATATGACTGTTCCTACACTGTGTTTATACCATATGACTGTGTTTATACCATATGACTGTTCCTACACTGTGTTTATACCATATGACTGTTCCTATACTGTGTTTATACCATATGACTGTGTTTATACCATATGACTGACTGTGTTTATACCATATGACTGTGTTTATACCATATGACTGTTCCTACACTGTGTTTATACCATATGACCATATGACTGTTCCTACACTGTGTTTATACCATATGACTGTGTTTATACCATATGACTATACTGTGTTTATACCATATGACTGTTCCTACACTGTGTTTATACCATATGACTGTTCCTACACTGTGTTTATACCATATGACTGTTCCTATACTGTGTTTATACCATATGACTGTTCCTACACTGTGTTTATACCATATGACTGTTCCTATACTGTGTTTATACCATATGACTGTTCCTACACTGTGTTTATACCATATGACTGTTCCTACACTGTGTTTATACCATATGACTGTGTTTATACCATATGACTGTTCCTACACTGTGTTTATACCATATGACTGTTCCTACACTGTGTTTATACCATATGACTGTGTTTATACCATATGACTGTTCCTACACTGTGTTTATACCATATGACTGACTGTGTTTATACCATATGACTGTTCCTACACTGTGTTTATACCATATGACTGTTCCTACACTGTGTTTATACCATATGACTGTGTTTATACCATATGACTGTTCCTACACTGTGTTTATACCATATGACTGTGTTTATACCATATGACTGTTCCTACACTGTGTTTATACCATATGACTGTGTTTATACCATATGACTGTTCCTACACTGTGTTTATACCATATGACTGTTCCTACACTGTGTTTATACCATATGACTGTGTTTATACCATATGACTGTTCCTACACTGTGTTTATACCATATGACTGTGTTTATACCATATGACTGTTCCTACACTGTGTTTATACCATATGACTGTGTTTATACCATATGACTGTTCCTACACTGTGTTTATACCATATGACTGTTCCTATACTGTGTTTATACCATATGACTGTGTTTATACCATATGACTGTTCCTACACTGTGTTTATACCATATGACTGTTTATACCATATGACTGTGTTTATACCATATGACTGTTCCTATACTGTGTTTATACCATATGACTGTTCCTACACTGTGTTTATACCATATGACTGTTCCTATACTGTGTTTATACCATATGACTGACTGTGTTTATACCATATGACTGTTCCTACACTGTGTTTATACCATATGACTGTTCCTATACTGTGTTTATACCATATGACTGTTCCTACACTGTGTTTATACCATATGACTGTTCCTACACTGTGTTTATACCATATGACTGTTCCTATACTGTGTTTATACCATATGACTGTTCCTACACTGTGTTTATACCATATGACTGTTCCTACACTGTGTTTATACCATATGACTGTTCCTATACTGTGTTTATACCATATGACTGTTCCTATACTGTGTTTATACCATATGACTGTTCCTACACTGTGTTTATACCATATGACTGTTCCTATACTGTGTTTATACCATATGACTGTTCCTATACTGTGTTTATACCATATGACTGTTCCTATACTGTGTTTATACCATATGACTGTTCCTGACACTGTGTTTATACCATATGACTGTTCCTATACTGTGTTTATACCATATGACTGTTCCTATACTGTGTTTATACCATATGACTGTTCCTATACTGTGTTTATACCATATGACTGTGTTTATACCATATGACTGTTCCTATACTGTGTTTATACCATATGACTGTTCCTACACTGTGTTTATTTACTGTGTTTATACCATATGACTGTTCCTACACTGTGTTTATACCATATGACTGTTCCTATACTGTGTTTATACCATATGACTGTTCCTATACTGTGTTTATACCATATGACTGTTCCTACACTGTGTTTATACCATATGACTGTTCCTATACTGTGTTTATACCATATGACTGTTCCTATACTGTGTTTATACCATATGACTGTTCCTATACTGTGTTTATACCATATGACTGTTCCTACACTGTGTTTATACCATATGACTGTTCCTATACTGTGTTTATACCATATGACTGTTCCTATACTGTGTTTATACCATATGACTGTTCCTACACTGTGTTTATACCATATGACTGTTCCTATACTGTGTTTATACCATATGACTGTTCCTATACTGTGTTTATACCATATGACTGTTCCTATACTGTGTTTATACCATATGACTGTTCCTACACTGTGTTTATACCATATGACTGTTCCTACACTGTGTTTATACCATATGACTGTTCCTATACTGTGTTTATACCATATGACTGTTCCTATACTGTGTTTATACCATATGACTGTTCCTACACTGTGTTTATACCATATGACTGTTCCTATACTGTGTTTATACCATATGACTGTTCCTATACTGTGTTTATACCATATGACTGTTCCTATACTGTGTTTATACCATATGACTGTGTTTATACCATATGACTGTTCCTACACTGTGTTTATACCATATGACTGTTCCTATACTGTGTTTATACCATATGACTGTTCCTATACTGTGTTTATACCATATGACTGTTCCTATACTGTGTTTATACCATATGACTGTTCCTATACTGTGTTTATACCATATGACTGTTCCTACACTGTGTTTATACCATATGACTGTTCCTATACTGTGTTTATACCATATGACTGTTCCTATACTGTGTTTATACCATATGACTGTTCCTATACTGTGTTTATACCATATGACTGTTCCTATACTGTGTTTATACCATATGACTGTGTTACCATATGACTGTTCCTACACTGTGTTTATACCATATGACTGTGTTTATACCGTATGACTGTTCCTATACTGTGTTTATACCATATGACTGTTCCTACACTGTGTTTATACCATATGACTGTTCCTATACTGTGTTTATACCATATGACTGTTCCTACACTGTGTTTATACCATATGACTGTTCCTATACTGTGTTTATACCATATGACTGTTCCTACACTGTGTTTATACCATATGACTGTTCCTATACTGTGTTTATACCATATGACTGACTGTGTTTATACCATATGACTGTTCCTATACTGTGTTTATACCATATGACTGTTCCTACACTGTGTTTATACCATATGACTGTTCCTACACTGTGTTTATACCATATGACTGTTCCTCACTGTGTTTATACCATATACTGTTCCTATACTGTGTTTATACCATATGACTGTTCCTCACTGTGTTTATACCATATGACTGTGTTTATACCATATGACTGTTCCTACACTGTGTTTATACCATATGACTGTGTTTATACCATATGACTGTTCCTACACTGTGTTTATACCATATGACTGTTCCTATACTGTGTTTATACCATATGACTGTTCCTATACTGTGTTTATACCATATGACTGTTCCTACACTGTGTTTATACCATATGACTGTTCCTATACTGTGTTTATACCATATGACTGTTCCTACACTGTGTTTATACCATATGACCATATGTTTATACATATGACTGTTCCTATACTGTGTTTATACCATATGACTGTTTATACCTATGACTGTGTTTATACCATATGACTGTTCCTACACTGTGTTTATACCATATGACTGTTCCTACACTGTGTTTATACCATATGACTGTTCCTATACTGTGTTTATACCATATGACTGTTCCTATACTGTGTTTATACCATATGACTGTTCCTATACTGTGTTTATACCATATGACTGTTCCTATACTGTGTTTATACCATATGACTGTTCCTATACTGTGTTTATACCATATGACTGTTCCTATACTGTGTTTATACCATATGACTGTGTTTTCCTATGACTGTGTTTATACCATATGACTGACTGTGTTTATACCATATGACTGTGTTTATACCATATGACTGTTCCTACACTGTGTTTATACCATATGACTGTTCCTATACTGTGTTTATACCATATGACTGTTCCTACACTGTGTTTATACCATATGACTGTTCCTACACTGTGTTTATACCATATGACTGTGTTTATACCATATGACTGTTCCTACACTGTGTTTATACCATATGACTGTGTTTATACCATATGACTGTGTTTTACCATATGACTGTGTTTATACCATATGACTGTTCCTATACTGTGTTTATACCATATGACTGTTCCTACACTGTGTTTATACCATATGACTGTTCCTATACTGTGTTTATACCATATGACTGTTCCTACACTGTGTTTATACCATATGATGACTGTGTTTATACCATATGACTGTGTTTATACCATATGACTGTGTTTATACCATATGACTGTTCCTATACTGTGTTTATACCATATGACTGTTCCTACACTGTGTTTATACCATATGACTACTGTGTTTATACCATATGACTGTTCCTATACTGTGTTTATACCATATGACTGACTGTGTTTATACCATATGACTGTTCCTATACTGTGTTTATACCATATGACTGTTCCTACACTGTGTTTATACCATATGACTGTTCCTACACTGTGTTTATACCATATGACTGTGTTTATACCATATATGTTCCTACACTGTGTTTATACCATATGACTGTTCCTACACTGTGTTTATACCATACTGTGTTTATACCATATGACTGTTCCTACACTGTGTTTATACCATATGACTGTTCCTATACTGTGTTTATACCATATGACTGTTCCTACACTGTGTTTATACCATATGACTGTTTCACTACCATATGACTGTGTTTATACCATATGACTGTTCCTATACTGTGTTTATACCATATGACTGTTCCTATACTGTGTTTATACCATATGACTGTTCCTATACTGTGTTTATACCATATGACTGTTCCTACACTGTGTTTATACCATATGACTGTGTTTATACCATATGACTGTGTTTATACCATATGACTGTGTTTATACCATATGACTGTTCCTATACTGTGTTTATACCATATGACTGTGTTTATTCCTACACTGTGTTTATACCATATGACTGTTCCTATACTGTGTTTATACCATATGACTGTGTTTATCCTATGACTGTGTTTATACCATATGACTGTTCCTACACTGTGTTTATACCATATGACTGTGTTTATACCATATGACTGTTCCTATACTGTGTTTATACCATATGACTGACTGTGTTTATACCATATGACTGTTCCTATGACTGTGTTTATACCATATGACTGTTCCTACACTGTGTTTATACCATATGACTGTTCCTACACTGTGTTTATACCATATGACTGTTCCTACACTGTGTTTATACCATATGACTGTTCCTGTTTATACCATATGACTGTTCCTACACTGTGTTTATACCATATGACTGTTCCTATACTGTGTTTATACCATATGACTGACTGTGTTTATACCATATGACTGTTCCTACACTGTGTTTATACCATATGACTGTTCCTATACTGTGTTTATACCATATGACTGTTCCTATACTGTGTTTATACCATATGACTGTTCCTATGACTGTGTTTATACCATATGACTGTTCCTATACTGTGTTTATACCATATGACTGTTCCTACACTGTGTTTATACCATATGACTGTGTTTATACCATATGACTGTTCCTACACTGTGTTTATACCCTGTGTTTATACCATATGACTGTTCCTACACTGTGTTTATACCATATGACTGTTCCTACACTGTGTTTATACCATATGACTGTTCCTATACTGTGTTTATACCATATGACTGTTCCTACACTGTGTTTATACCATATGACTGTTCCTACACTGTGTTTATACCATATGACTGTGTTTATACCATATGACTGTTCCTACACTGTGTTTATACCATATGACTGTTCCTATACTGTGTTTATACCATATGACTGTTCCTATACTGTGTTTATACCATATGACTGTTCCTACACTGTGTTTATACCATATGACTGTTCCTACACTGTGTTTATACCATATGACTGTGTTTTCCATATGACTGTTCCTATACTGTGTTTATACCATATGACTGTTCCTATACTGTGTTTATACCATATGACTGTTCCTACACTGTGTTTATACCATATGACTGTGTTTATACCATATGACTGTTCCTACACTGTGTTTATACCATATGACTGTTCCTATACTGTGTTTATACCATATGACTGTGTTTATACCATATGACTGTTCCTACACTGTGTTTATACCATATGACTGACTGTGTTTATACCATATATGACTGTGTTTATACCATATGACTGTGTTTATACCATATGACTGTTCCTACACTGTGTTTATACCATATGACTGTTCCTATACTGTGTTTATACCATATATGACTGTGTTTATACCATATGACTGTTCCTATACTGTGTTTATACCATATGACTGTTCCTATACTGTGTTTATACCATATGACTGTTCCTATACTGTGTTTATACCATATGACTGTTCCTATACTGTGTTTATACCATATGACTGTTCCTATACTGTGTTTATACCATATGACTGTGTTTATACCATATGACTGTTCCTATACTGTGTTTATACCATATGACTGTTCCTATGTTTTACCATATGACTGTTTTATACTGTGTTTATACCATATGACTGTTCCTATACTGTGTTTATACCATATGACTGTTCCTATACTGTGTTTATACCATATGACTGTTCCTATACTGTGTTTATACCATATGACTGTTCCTATACTGTGTTTATACCATATGACTGTTCCTATACTGTGTTTATACCATATGACTGTGTTTATACCATATGACTGTTCCTACTACTGTGTTTATACCATATATGACTGTGTTTATACCATATGACTGTTCCTACACTGTGTTTATACCATATGACTGTTCCTATACTGTGTTTATACCATATGACTGTTCCTCACTGTGTTTATACCATATGACTGTTCCTACACTGTGTTTATACCATATGACTGTTCCTACACTGTGTTTATACCATATGACTGTGTTTATACCATATGACTGTTCCTACACTGTGTTTATACCATATGACTGTTCCTATACTGTGTTTATACCATATGACTGTTCCTATACTGTGTTTATACCATATGACTGTTCCTATACTGTGTTTATACCATATGACTGTTCCTACACTGTGTTTATACCATATGACTGTTCCTATACTGTGTTTATACCATATACTGTGTTTATACCATATGACTGTTCCTATACTGTGTTTATACCATATGACTGTTCCTATACTGTGTTTATACCATATGACTGTTCCTATACTGTGTTTATACCATATGACTGTTCCTATACTGTGTTTATACCATATGACTGTTCCTATACTGTGTTTATACCATATGACTGTTCCTATACTGTGTTTATACCATATGACTGTTCCTATACTGTGTTTATACCATATGACTGTTCCTATGACTGTGTTTATACCATATGACTGTGTTTTCATATGACTACACTGTGTTTATACCATATGACTGTTCCTATACTGTGTTTATACCATATGACTGTTCCTATACTGTGTTTATACCATATGACTGTTCCTATACTGTGTTTATACCATATGACTGTTCCTATACTGTGTTTATACCATATGACTGTGTTTATACCATATGACTGTGTTTATACCATATGACTGTTCCTATACTGTGTTTATACCATATGACTGTTCCTATACTGTGTTTATACCATATGACTGTGTTTATACCATATGACTGTTCCTACACTGTGTTTATACCATATGACTGTTCCTATACTGTGTTTATACCATATGACTGTTCCTACACTGTGTTTATACCATATGACTGTTCCTATACTGTGTTTATACCATATGACTGTTCCTACACTGTGTTTATACCATATGACTGTTCCTATACTGTGTTTATACCATATGACTGTTCCTATACTGTGTTTATACCATATGACTGTTCCTATACTGTGTTTATACCATATGACTGTTTTCCATATATACTGTGTTTATACCATATGACTGACTGTGTTTATACCATATGACTGACTGTGTTTATACCATATGACTGTTCCTATACTGTGTTTATACCATATGACTGACTGTGTTTATACCATATGACTGTTCCTATACTGTGTTTATACCATATGACTGTGTTTATACCATATGACTGTTCCTATACTGTGTTTATACCATATGACTGTTCCTATACTGTGTTTATACCATATGACTGTTCCTATACTGTGTTTATACCATATGACTGTGTTTATACCATATGACTGTTCCTACACTGTGTTTATACCATATGACTGTTCCTATACTGTGTTTATACCATATGACTGTTCCTATACTGTGTTTATACCATATGACTGTTCCTATACTGTGTTTATACCATATGACTGTTCCTATACTGTGTTTATACCATATGACTGTTCCTATGACTGTGTTTATACCATATGACTGTTCCTATACTGTGTTTATACCATATGACTGTTCCTATACTGTGTTTATACCATATGACTGTTCCTATACTGTGTTTATACCATATGACTGTTCCTACACTGTGTTTATACCATATGACTGTTCCTATACTGTGTTTATACCATATGACTGTTCCTACACTGTGTTTATACCATATGACTGTTCCTATACTGTGTTTATACCATATGACTTTCCTATACTGTGTTTATACCATATGACTGTTCCTATACTGTGTTTATACCATATGACTGTTCCTACACTGTGTTTATACCATATGACTGTTCCTATACTGTGTTTATACCATATGACTGTTCCTATACTGTGTTTATACCATATGACTGTTCCTACTGTGTTTATACCATATGACTGTGTTTATACCATATGACTGTTCCTACACTGTGTTTATACCATATGACTGTTCCTATACTGTGTTTATACCATATGACTGTTCCTATACTGTGTTTATACCATATGACTGTTCCTATACTGTGTTTATACCATATGACTGTTCCTACACTGTGTTTATACCATATGACTGTTCCTATACTGTGTTTATACCATATGACTGTTCCTATACTGTGTTTATACCATATGACTGTTCCTACACTGTGTTTATACCATATGACTGTTCCTATACTGTGTTTATACCATATGACTGTTCCTATACTGTGTTTATACCATATGACTGTTCCTATACTGTGTTTATACCGTATGACTGTTCCTATACTGTGTTTATACCGTATGACTACACTGTTTATACCATATGACTGTTCCTATACTGTGTTTATACCATATATGACTGTGTTTATACCATATGACTGTGTTTATACCATATGTGACTGTTCCTATACTGTGTTTATACCATATGACTGTTCCTATACTGTGTTTATACCATATGACTG
Source organism: Oncorhynchus gorbuscha (assembly GCF_021184085.1). Classification (NCBI taxonomy): domain Eukaryota; kingdom Metazoa; phylum Chordata; class Actinopteri; order Salmoniformes; family Salmonidae; genus Oncorhynchus; species Oncorhynchus gorbuscha. The sequence goes on along the minus strand of NC_060174.1, from coordinate 112,326,352 downwards.
TTCCTATACTGTGTTTATACCTGTGTTTATACCATATGACTGTTCCTATACTGTGTTTATACCATATGACTGACTGTGTTTATACCATATGACTGACTGTGTTTATACCATATGACTGTGTTTATACCATATGACTGTTCCTATACTGTGTTTATACCATATGACTGACTGTGTTTATACCATATGACTGTGTTTATACCATATGACTGTTCCTATACTGTGTTTATACCATATGACTGTTCCTATACTGTGTTTATACCATATGACTGTTCCTATACTGTGTTTATACCATATGACTGTTCCTATACTGTGTTTATACCATATGACTGTTCCTATACTGTGTTTATACCATATGACTGTGTTTATCCTGTTCCTATACTGTGTTTATACCATATGACTGTTCCTATACTGTGTTTATACCATATGACTGACTGTGTTTATACCATATGACTGTTCCTATACTGTGTTTATACCATATGACTGTTCCTACACTGTGTTTATACCATATGACTGTTCCTATACTGTGTTTATACCATATGACTGTGTTTATACCATATGACTGTGTTTATACCATATGACTGTGTTCCTATGACTGTGTTTATACCATATGACTGTTCCTATACTGTGTTTATACCATATGACTGTTCCTATACTGTGTTTATACCATATGACTGTTCCTATACTGTGTTTATACCATATGACTGTTCCTACACTGTGTTTATACCATATGACTGTTCCTATACTGTGTTTATACCATATGACTGTTCCTACACTGTGTTTATACCATATGACTGTTCCTATACTGTGTTTATACCATATGACTGTTCCTATACTGTGTTTATACCATATGACTGTTCCTATACTGTGTTTATACCATATGACTGTGTTTATATGACTGTTCCTATACTGTGTTTATACCATATGACTGTTCCTATACTGTGTTTATACCATATGACTGTTCCTATACTGTGTTTATACCATATGACTGTTCCTACACTGTGTTTATACCATATGACTGTTCCTATACTGTGTTTATACCATATGACTGTTCCTATACTGTGTTTATACCATATGACTGTTCCTATACTGTGTTTATACCATATGACTGACTGTGTTTATATCATATGACTGTTCCTATACTGTGTTTATACCATATGACTGTTCCTATACTGTGTTTATACCATATGACTGTTCCTATACTGTGTTTATACCATATGACTGTTCCTATACTGTGTTTATACCATATGATGTTCCTGACTGTGTTTATACCATATGACTGTTCCTATACTGTGTTTATACCATATGACTGTTCCTATACTGTGTTTATACCATATGACTGTTCCTACACTGTGTTTATACCATATGACTGTTCCTATACTGTGTTTATACCATATGACTGTTCCTATACTGTGTTTATACCATATGACTGTTCCTACACTGTGTTTATACCATATGACTGTTCCTATACTGTGTTTATACCATATGACTGTGTTTATACCATATGACTGTTCCTACACTGTGTTTATACCATATGACTGTTCCTATACTGTGTTTATACCATATGACTGTTCCTACACTGTGTTTATACCATATGACTGTTCCTATACTGTGTTTATACCATATGACTGTTCCTATACTGTGTTTATACCATATGACTGTTCCTATACTGTGTTTATACCATATGACTGTTCCTATACTGTGTTTATACCATATGACTGTTCCTATACTGTGTTTATACCATATACTGACTGTGTTTATACCATATACTGTGTTTATACCATATGACTGTTCCTATACTGTGTTTATACCATATGACTGTTCCTATACTGTGTTTATACCATATGACTGTTCCTATACTGTGTTTATACCATATGACTGTTCCTATACTGTGTTTATACCATATGACTGTTCCTATACTGTGTTTATACCATATGACTGTTCCTATACTGTGTTTATACCATATGACTGTTCCTATACTGTGTTTATACCATATGACTGTTCCTATACTGTGTTTATACCATATGACTGTGTTTATACCATATACTGTTCCTACTGTGTTTATACCATATGACTGTTCCTATACTGTGTTTATACCATATGACTGTTCCTATACTGTGTTTATACCATATGACTGTTCCTATACTGTGTTTATACCATATGACTGTTCCTACACTGTGTTTATACCATATGACTGTTCCTATACTGTGTTTATACCGTATGACTAGACTGTGTTTATACCATATGACTGTGTTTATACCATATGACTGTTCCTATACTGTGTTTATACCATATGACTGTTCCTATACTGTGTTTATACCATATGACTGACTGTGTTTATACCATATGACTGTTCCTATACTGTGTTTATACCATATGACTGTTCCTATACTGTGTTTATACCATATGACTGTTCCTACACTGTGTTTATACCATATGACTGTTCCTATACTGTGTTTATACCATATGACTGTTCCTATACTGTGTTTATACCATATGACTGACTGTGTTTATACCATATGACTGTTCCTATACTGTGTTTATACCATATGACTGTGTTTATACCATATGACTGTTCCTATACTGTGTTTATACCATATGACTGTTCCTATACTGTGTTTATACCATATGACTGTTCCTATACTGTGTTTATACCATATGACTGTTCCTACTGTGTTTATACCATATGACTGTTCCTATACTGTGTTTATACCATATGACTGTTCCTACACTGTGTTTATACCATATGACTGTTCCTATACTGTGTTTATACCATATGACTGTTCCTATACTGTGTTTATACCATATGACTGTTCCTACACTGTGTTTATACCTGTGTTTATATGACTGTTCCTATACTGTGTTTATACCATATGACTGTTCCTATACTGTGTTTATACCATATGACTGTGTTTATACCATATGACTGTGTTTATACCATATGACTGTTCCTACACTGTGTTTATACCATATGACTGTTCCTACACTGTGTTTATACCATATGACTGTGTTTATACCATATGACTGTTCCTATACTGTGTTTATACCATATGACTGTTCCTATACTGTGTTTATACCATATGACTGTGTTTATACCATATGACTGTTCCTATACTGTGTTTATACCATATGACTGTTCCTATACTGTGTTTATACCATATGACTGTTCCTATGACTGTGTTTATACCATATGACTGTTCCTATACTGTGTTTATACCATATGACTGTTCCTATACTGTGTTTATACCATATGACTGTTCCTATACTGTGTTTATACCATATGACTGTTCCTATACTGTGTTTATACTGTGTTTATACCATATGACTGTTCCTACACTGTGTTTATACCATATGACTGTTCCTACACTGTGTTTATACCATATGACTGTGTTTATACCATATGACTGTTCCTATACTGTGTTTATACCATATGACTGTTCCTATACTGTGTTTATACCATATGACTGTTCCTATACTGTGTTTATACCATATGACTGTTCCTATACTGTGTTTATACCGTATGACTACACTGTGTTTATACCATATGACTGTTCCTATACTGTGTTTATACCATATGACTGTTCCTATACTGTGTTTATACCATATGACTGTTCCTATACTGTGTTTATACCATATGACTGTTCCTATACTGTGTTTATACCATATGACTGTTCCTATACTGTGTTTATACCATATGACTGTGTTTATACCGTATGACTGTGTTTATACCATATGACTGTTCCTATACTGTGTTTATACCATATGACTGTTCCTATACTGTGTTTATACCATATGACTGTGTTTATACCATATGACTGTTCCTACACTGTGTTTATACCATATGACTGTGTTTATACCATATGACTGTTCCTACACTGTGTTTATACCATATGACTGTGTTTATACCATATGACTGTGTTTATACCATATGACTGTGTTTATACCATATGACTGTGTTTATACCATATGACTGTGTTTATACCATATGACTGTGTTTATACCATATGACTGTGTTTATACCATATGACTGTGTTTATACCGTATGACTGTGTTTATACCATATGACTGTTCCTTACTGTGTTTATACCATATGACTGTGTTTATACCATATACTGACTGTGTTTATACCATATGACTGTGTTTATACCATATGACTGACTGTGTTTATACCATATGACTGTTCCTACACTGTGTTTATACCATATGACTGTGTTTATACCATATGACTGTGTTTATACCATATGACTGTGTTTATACCATATGACTGTTCCTATACTGTGTTTATACCATATGACTGTTCCTATACTGTGTTTATACCATATGACTGTTCCTACACTGTGTTTATACCATATGACTGTTCCTATACTGTGTTTATACCATATGACTGTGTTTATACCATATGACTGTTCCTATACTGTGTTTATACCATATGACTGTTCCTATACTGTGTTTATACCATATGACTGTTCCTACCATATGACTGTGTTTATACCATATGACTGTGTTTTCCTATGACTGTGTTTATACCATATGACTGTTCCTATACTGTGTTTATACCATATGACTGTTCCTATACTGTGTTTATACCATATGACTGTTCCTATACTGTGTTTATACCATATGACTGTTCCTATACTGTGTTTATACCATATGACTGTTCCTATACTGTGTTTATACCATATGACTGTTCCTATACTGTGTTTATACCATATGACTGTTCCTATACTGTGTTTATACCATATGACTGTTCCTATACTGTGTTTATACCATATGACTGTTCCTACACTGTGTTTTTATGACTGTTCCTACACTGTGTTTATACCATATGACTGTTCCTATACTGTGTTTATACCATATGACTGTTCCTACACTGTGTTTATACCATATGACTGTTCCTATACTGTGTTTATACCATATGACTGTTCCTATACTGTGTTTATACCATATGACTGACTGTGTTCCTATGACTGTGTTTATACCATATGACTGTTCCTATACTGTGTTTATACCATATGACTGTTCCTACACTGTGTTTATACCATATGACTGTTCCTATACTGTGTTTATACCATATGACTGTTCCTATACTGTGTTTATACCATATGACTGTTCCTATACTGTGTTTATACCATATGACTGTTCCTACACTGTGTTTATACCATATGACTGTTCCTATACTGTGTTTATACCATATGACTGTTCCTATACTGTGTTTATACCATATGACTGTGTTTATACCATATGACTGTGTTTATACCATATGACTGTTCCTATACTGTGTTTATACCATATGACTGTTCCTATACTGTGTTTATACCATATGACTGTTCCTATACTGTGTTTATACCATATGACTGTTCCTACACTGTGTTTATACCATATGACTGTTCCTACACTGTGTTTATACCATATGACTGTTCCTATACTGTGTTTATACCATATGACTGTTCCTATACTGTGTTTATACCATATGACTGTTCCTATACTGTGTTTATACCATATGACTGTTCCTATACTGTGTTTATACCATATGACTGTTCCTATACTGTGTTTATACCATATGACTGTTCCTATACTGTGTTTATACCATATGACTGTTCCTATACTGTGTTTATACCATATGACTGTGTTTATACCATATGACTGTTCCTACACTGTGTTTATACCATATGACTGTGTTTATACCATATGACTGTTCCTATACTGTGTTTATACCATATGACTGACTGTGTTTATACCATATGACTGTTCCTACACTGTGTTTATACCATATGACTGTTCCTATACTGTGTTTATACCATATGACTGTTCCTATACTGTGTTTATACCATATGACTGTTCCTACACTGTGTTTATACCATATGACTGTTCCTATACTGTGTTTATACCATATGACTGTTCCTATACTGTGTTTTTATACTGTTCCCTGTGTTTATACCATATGACTGTTCCTACACTGTGTTTATACCATATGACTGTTCCTATACTGTGTTTATACCATATGACTGTTCCTATGACTGTGTTTATACCATATGACTGTGTTTATACCATATGACTGTTCCTATACTGTGTTTATACCATATGACTGTTCCTATGACTGTGTTTATACCATATGACTGTTCCTATACTGTGTTTATACCATATGACTGTTCCTATACTGTGTTTATACCATATGACTGACTGTGTTTATACCATATGACTACACTGTGTTTATACCATATGACTGTTCCTATACTGTGTTTATACCATATGACTGTTCCTATACTGTGTTTATACCATATGACTGTTCCTATACTGTGTTTATACCATATGACTGTTCCTATACTGTGTTTATACCATATGACTGTTCCTATGACTGTGTTTATACCATATGACTGTTCCTATACTGTGTTTATACCATATGACTGTTCCTATACTGTGTTTATACCATATGACTGTTCCTACTGTGTTTATACTGTGTTTATACCATATGACTGTTCCTATACTGTGTTTATACCATATGACTGTTCCTATACTGTGTTTATACCATATGACTGTTCCTATACTGTGTTTATACCATATGACTGTTCCTATACTGTGTTTATACCATATGACTGTTCCTATACTGTGTTTATACCATATGACTGTTCCTACACTGTGTTTATACCATATGACTGTTCCTATACTGTGTTTATACCATATGACTGTTCCTATACTGTGTTTATACCATATGACTGTTTACCTATACTGTGTTTATACCATATGACTGTTCCTATACTGTGTTTATACCATATGACTGTGTTTATACCATATGACTGTTCCTACTGTGTTTATACCATATGACTGTGTTTATACCATATGACTGTTCCTATACTGTGTTTATACCATATGACTGTTCCTATACTGTGTTTATACCATATGACTGTTCCTATACTGTGTTTATACCATATGACTGTTCCTACACTGTGTTTATACCATATGACTGTGTTTATACCGTATGACTGTGTTTATACCATATGACTGTTCCTATGACTGTGTTTATACCATATGACTGTTCCTATACTGTGTTTATACCATATGACTACACTGTGTTTATACCATATGACTGACTGTGTTTATACCATATGACTGTTCCTATACTGTGTTTATACCATATGACTGTTCCTACATATGACTGTGTTTATACCATATGACTGTTCCTATACTGTGTTTATACCATATGACTGTTCCTATACTGTGTTTATACCATATGACTGTTCCTATACTGTGTTTATACCATATGACTGTTCCTATACTGTGTTTATACCATATGACTGTTCCTATACTGTGTTTATACCTACTACACTGTGTTTATACCATATGACTGTTCCTATACTGTGTTTATACCATATGACTGTTCCTATACTGTGTTTATACCATATGACTGTTCCTACACTGTGTTTATACCATATGACTGTGTTTATACCATATGACTGTTCCTATACTGTGTTTATACCATATGACTGTTCCTGACTGTGTTTATACCATATGACTGTTCCTATACTGTGTTTATACCATATGACTGTTCCTACACTGTGTTTATACCATATGACTGTTCCTATACTGTGTTTATACCATATGACTGTTCCTATACTGTGTTTATACCATATGACTGTTCCTATACTGTGTTTATACCATATGACTGTTCCTATACTGTGTTTATACCATATGACTGTTCCTATACTGTGTTTATACCATATGACTGTTCCTATACTGTGTTTATACCATATGACTGTGTTTTCCATATACTGTGTTTATACCATATGACTGTTCCTACACTGTGTTTATACCATATGACTGTTCCTATACTGTGTTTATACCATATGACTGTTCCTATACTGTGTTTTTATACCATATGACTGTTCCTATACTGTGTTTATACCATATGACTGTTCCTATACTGTGTTTATACCATATGACTGTTCCTATACTGTGTTTATACCATATGACTGACTGTGTTTTACCATATGACTGTGTTTATACCATATGACTGTTCCTATACTGTGTTTATACCATATGACTGTTCCTATACTGTGTTTATACCATATGACTGTTCCTATACTGTGTTTATACCATATGACTGTTCCTATACTGTGTTTATACCATATGACTGTTCCTATACTGTGTTTATACCATATGACTGTGTTTATACCTACTGTTCCTACACTGTGTTTATACCATATGACTGTTCCTATACTGTGTTTATACCATATGACTGACTGTGTTTATACCTATGACTGTGTTTATACCATATGACTGTTCCTATACTGTGTTTATACCATATGACTGTTCCTATACTGTGTTTATACCATATGACTGTGTTTATACCATATGACTGTGTTTATACCATATGACTGTTCCTACACTGTGTTTATACCATATGACTGTGTTTATACCATATGACTGTTCCTACACTGTGTTTATACCATATGACTGTGTTTATACCATATGACTGTTCCTATACTGTGTTTATACCATATGACTGTTCCTATGACTGTGTTTATACCATATGACTGTTCCTACACTGTGTTTATACCATATGACTGTTTTCCTATGACTGTGTTTATACCATATGACTGTGTTTATACCATATGACTGTGTTTTCCTATGACTGTGTTTATACCATATGACTGTTCCTACACTGTGTTTATACCATATGACTGTGTTTATACCATATGACTGTTCCTATACTGTGTTTATACCATATGACTGACTGTGTTTATACCATATACTGACTGTGTTTATACCATATGACTGTTCCTATACTGTGTTTATACCATATGACTGTTCCTACACTGTGTTTATACCATATGACTGTTCCTATACTGTGTTTATACCATATGACTGTTCCTACACTGTGTTTATACCATATGACTGTTCCTACACTGTGTTTATACCATATGACTGTTCCTACACTGTGTTTATACCATATGACTGTGTTTATACCATATGACTGTTCCTATACTGTGTTTATACCATATGACTGTTCCTATACTGTGTTTATACCATATGACTGACTGTGTTTATACCATATGACTGTTCCTATACTGTGTTTATACCATATGACTGTTCCTATACTGTGTTTATACCATATGACTGTTCCTATACTGTGTTTATACCATATGACTGTTCCTATACTGTGTTTATACCATATGACTGTTCCTATACTGTGTTTATACCATATGACTGTTCCTATGACTGTGTTTATACCATATGACTGTTCCTATACTGTGTTTATACCATATGACTGTTCCTATACTGTGTTTATACCATATGACTGTGTTTATACCATATGACTGTTCCTATACTGTGTTTATACCATATGACTGTTTATACCATATGTTTTACCATATGACTGTGTTTATACCATATGACTGTGTTTATACCATATGACTGTGTTTATACCATATGACTGTTCCTATGACTGTGTTTATACCATATGACTGTTCCTATACTGTGTTTATACCATATGACTGTTCCTATGACTGTGTTTATACCATATGACTGTTCCTACACTGTGTTTATACCATATGATGTTTATACCATATGACTGTTCCTATACTGTGTTTATACCATATGACTGTTCCTATACTGTGTTTATACCATATGACTGTTCCTACACTGTGTTTATACCATATGACTGTTCCTATACTGTGTTTATACCATATGACTGTTCCTACACTGTGTTTATACCATATGACTGTTCCTACACTGTGTTTATACCATATGACTATACCATATGACTGTTCCTATACTGTGTTTATACCATATGACTGTTCCTATACTGTGTTTATACCATATGACTGTTCCTATACTGTGTTTATACCATATGACTGTTCCTATACTGTGTTTATACCATATGACTGTTCCTATACTGTGTTTATACCATATGACTGTTCCTATACTGTGTTTATACCATATGACTGTTCCTACACTGTGTTTATACCATATGACTGACTGTGTTTATACCATATGACTGTTCCTATACTGTGTTTATACCATATGACTGTTCCTACACTGTGTTTATACCATATGACTGTTCCTATACTGTGTTTATACCATATGACTGTTCCTATACTGTGTTTATACCATATGACTGTGTTTATCCATATGACTACTGTGTTTATACCATATGACTGTTCCTATACTGTGTTTATACCATATGACTGTTCCTATACTGTGTTTATACCATATGACTGTTCCTATACTGTGTTTATACCATATGACTGTTCCTATACTGTGTTTATACCATATGACTGTTCCTATACTGTGTTTATACCATATGACTGTTCCTACACTGTGTTTATACCATATGACTGACTGTGTTTATACCATATGACTGTGTTTATACCATATACTGTGTTTATACCATATGACTGTTTTCCTATGACTGTGTTTATACCATATGACTGTTCCTACACTGTGTTTATACCATATGACTGTTCCTACACTGTGTTTATACCATATATGACTGTGTTTATACCTACACTGTGTTTATACCATATACTGACTGTGTTTATACCATATGACTGTTCCTATACTGTGTTTATACCATATGACTACTGTGTTTATACCATATACTGACTGTGTTTATACCATATGACTGTTCCTATACTGTGTTTATACCATATGACTGTGTTTATACCATATGACTGTGTTTATACCATATGACTGTGTTTATACCATATGACTGTTCCTACACTGTGTTTATACCATATGACTGTTTATACCTATGACTGTGTTTATACCATATGACTGTGTTTATACCATATGACTGTTCCTACACTGTGTTTATACCATATGACTACACAGTGTTTATCCATATGACTGTGTTTATACCATATGACTGTTTTCCTATGACTGTGTTTATACCATATATGACTGTGTTTATACCATATGACTGTGTTTATACCATATGACTGTTCCATATGACTGTGTTTATACCATATGACTGTTGACTGTTCCTACACTGTGTTTATACCATATGACTGTGTTTATACCATATGACTGTGTTTATACCATATGACTGTTCCTACACTGTGTTTATACCATATGACTACACAGTGTTTATACCATATGACTGTTCCTATACTGTGTTTATACCATATGACTGTTCCTACACTGTGTTTATACCATATGACTGTTCCTTGACACTGTGTTTATACCTTATGACTGTTCCTATACTGTGTTTATACCGTATGACTACACTGTGTTTATACCATATGACTGTTCCTATACTGTGTTTATACCATATGACTGTTCCTATACTGTGTTTATACCATATGACTGTTCCTATACTGTGTTTATACCATATATGACTGTGTTTATCCATATGACTACACTGTGTTTATACCATATGACTGTTCCTATACTGTGTTTATACATATATGACTGTTTTCCATATGACTGTTCCTATACTGTGTTTATACCATATGACTGTTCCTATACTGTGTTTATACCATATGACTGTTCCTATACTGTGTTTATACCATATGACTGTTCCTATACTGTGTTTATACCATATGACTGTTCCTACACTGTGTTTATACCATATGACTGTTCCTATACTGTGTTTATACCATATGACTGTTCCTATACTGTGTTTATACCATATGACTGTTCCTATACTGTGTTTATACCGTATGACTGTTCCTATACTGTGTTTATACCATATGACTGTTCCTACACTGTGTTTATACCATATGACTGTTCCTATACTGTGTTTATACCATATGACTGTTCCTATACTGTGTTTATACCATATGACTGTTCCTATACTGTGTTTATACCATATGACTGTTCCTACACTGTGTTTATACCATATGACTGTGTTTATCCATATGACTGTGTTTATACCATATGACTGTTCCTATACTGTGTTTATACCATATGACTGTTCCTATACTGTGTTTATACCATATGACTGTTCCTATACTGTGTTTATACCATATGACTGTTCCTATACTGTGTTTATACCGTATGACTACACTGTGTTTATACCATATGACTGTTCCTACACTGTGTTTATACCATATGACTGTTCCTATACTGTGTTTATACCATATGACTGTGTTTATACCGTATGACTGTGTTTATACCATATGACTGTTCCTACACTGTGTTTATACCATATGACTGTTCCTATACTGTGTTTATACCATATGACTGTTCCTACACTGTGTTTATACCATATGACTGTTCCTACACTGTGTTTATACCATATGACTGTTCCTTACTGTGTTTATACCATATGACTGTTCCTATACTGTGTTTATACCATATGACTGTTTTACACTGTGTTTATACCATATGACTGTGTTTATACCATATGACTGTTCCTATACTGTGTTTATACCATATGACTGACTGTGTTTATACCATATGACTGTGTTTATACCATATGACTGTTCCTACACTGTGTTTATACCATATGACTGTGTTTATACCATATGACTGTGTTTATACCATATGACTGTGTTTATACCATATGACTGTTCCTACACTGTGTTTATACCATATGACTACACTGTGTTTATACCATATGACTGTGTTTATACCATATGACTGTGTTTATACCATATGACTGTGTTTATACCATATGACTGTGTTTATACCATATGACTGTGTTTATACCATATGACTGTGTTTATACCATATGACTGTGTTTATACCATATGACTGTGTTTATACCATATGACTGTTCCTACACTGTGTTTATACCATATGACTGTGTTTATACCATATGACTGTGTTTATACCATATGACTGTTCCTACACTGTGTTTATACCATATGACTACACAGTGTTTATACCATATGACTGTTCCTACACTGTGTTTATACCATATGACTGTTCCTTGACACTGTGTTTATACCTTATGACTGTTCCTATACTGTGTTTATACCGTATGACTACACTGTGTTTATACCATATGACTGTTCCTATACTGTGTTTATACCATATGACTGTTCCTATACTGTGTTTATACCATATGACTGTTCCTATACTGTGTTTATACCATATGACTGTTCCTATACTGTGTTTATACCGTATGACTACACTGTGTTTATACCATATGACTGTTCCTATACTGTGTTTATACCATATGACTGTTCCTATACTGTGTTTATACCATATGACTGTTCCTATACTGTGTTTATACCGTATGACTGTTCCTATACTGTGTTTATACCATATGACTGTTCCTACACTGTGTTTATACCATATGACTGTTCCTATACTGTGTTTATACCATATGACTGTTTTCCTATGACTGTGTTTATACCATATGACTGTTCCTATACTGTGTTTATACCATATGACTGTTCCTATACTGTGTTTATACCATATGACTGTGTTTTCCTATCCTACACTGTGTTTATACCATATGACTGTGTTTATACCATATGACTGTGTTCCTATGACTGTGTTTATACCATATGACTGTTCCTACACTGTGTTTATACCATATGACTGTGTTTATACCATATGACTGTGTTTATACCATATGACTGTTTCCTATACTGTGTTTATACCATATGACTGTTCCTACACTGTGTTTATACCATATGACTGTGTTTATACCATATACTGTGTTTATACCATATGACTGTTCCTACCATATGACTGTGTTTATACCATATGACTGTTCCTCACTGTGTTTATACCATATGACTGTGTTTATACCATATGACTGTGTTTATACCATATGACTGTTCCTACACTGTGTTTATACCATATGACTACACAGTGTTTATACCATATGACTGTTCATATACTGTGTTTATACCATATGACTGTTCCTACACTGTGTTTATACCATATGACTGTTCCTACACTGTGTTTATACCTTATGACTGACTGTGTTTTCCGTATGACTGTTCCACTGTGTTTATACCATATGACTGTTCCTACACTGTGTTTATACCATATGACTGTTCCTACACTGTGTTTATACCATATGACTGTTCCTATACTGTGTTTATACCATATGACTGTTCCTATACTGTGTTTATACCGTATGACTACACTGTGTTTATACCATATGACTGTTCCTATACTGTGTTTATACCATATGACTGTTCCTATACTGTGTTTATACCATATGACTGTTCCTATACTGTGTTTTCATATGACTGTTCCTATACTGTGTTTATACCATATGACTGTGTTTATACCATATGACTGTTCCTATACTGTGTTTATACCATATGACTGTTCCTATACTGTGTTTATACCATATGACTGTTCCTATACTGTGTTTATACCATATGACTGTTCCTATACTGTGTTTATACCATATGACTGTGTTTATACCATATGACTGTTCCTATACTGTGTTTATACCATATGACTACACTGTGTTTATACCATATGACTGTTCCTATACTGTGTTTATACCATATGACTGTTCCTATACTGTGTTTATACCATATGACTGTTCCTATACTGTGTTTATACCATATGACTGTTCCTACACTGTGTTTATACCATATGACTGTTCCTATACTGTGTTTATACCATATGACTGTTCCTATACTGTGTTTATACCATATGACTGTGTTTATACCATATGACTGTGTTTATACCATATGACTGACTGTGTTTATACCATATGACTGTTCCTATACTGTGTTTATACCGTATGACTACACTGTGTTTATACCATATGACTGTTCCTACACTGTGTTTATACCATATGACTGTTCCTATACTGTGTTTATACCATATGACTGTGTTTATACCGTATGACTGTGTTTATACCATATGACTGTTCCTACACTGTGTTTATACCATATGACTGTGTTTATACCATATGACTGTTCCTATACTGTGTTTATACCATATGACTGTTCCTACACTGTGTTTATACCATATGACTGTGTTTATACCATATGACTGTTCCTATACTGTGTTTATACCATATGACTGTTCCTATACTGTGTTTATACCATATGACTGTGTTTATACCATATGACTGTTCCTACACTGTGTTTATACCATATGACTGTGTTTATACCATATGACTGTGTTTATACCATATGACTGTGTTTATACCATATGACTGTTCCTACACTGTGTTTATACCATATGACTACACAGTGTTTATACCATATGACTGTGTTTATACCATATGACTGTGTTTATACCATATGACTGTGTTTATACCATATGACTGTTCCTACACTGTGTTTATACCATATGACTGTGTTTATACCATATGACTGTGTTTATACCATATGACTGTGTTTATACCATATGACTGTGTTTATACCATATGACTGTTCCTACACTGTGTTTATACCATATGACTGTGTTTATACCATATGACTGTGTTTATACCATATGACTGTTCCTACACTGTGTTTATACCATATGACTACACAGTGTTTATACCATATGACTGTTCTATACTGTGTTTATACCATATGACTGTTCCTACACTGTGTTTATACCATATGACTGTTCCTTGACACTGTGTTTATACCTTATGACTGTTCCTATACTGTGTTTATTTATACCGTATGACTACACTGTGTTTATACCATATGACTGTTCCTATACTGTGTTTATACCATATGACTGTTCCTATACTGTGTTTATACCATATGACTGTTCCTATACTGTGTTTATACCGTATGACTGTGTTTATACCATATGACTGTTCCTATACTGTGTTTATACCATATGACTGACTGTGTTTATACCATATGACTATACTGTGTTTATACCATATGACTGTTCCTATACTGTGTTTATACCATATGACTGTTCCTATACTGTGTTTATACCATATGACTGTTCCATATGACTGTGTTTATACCATATGACTGTTCCTATACTGTGTTTATACCATATGACTGTTCCTGTGTTTATACCATATGACTGTGTTTATACCATATGACTGTTCCTACACTGTGTTTATACCATATGACTGTTCCTACTGTGTTTATACCATGACTGTTCCTATACTGTGTTTATACCATATGACTGTTCCTACACTGTGTTTATACCATATGACTGACTGTGTTTATACCATATGACTGTTCCTACACTGTGTTTATACCATATGACTGTTCCTATACTGTGTTTATACCATATGACTGTGTTTATACCATATGACTACCATATGACTGTGTTTATACCATATGACTGTTCCTATACTGTGTTTATACCATATGACTGTTCCTACACTGTGTTTATACCATATGACTGTTCCTATACTGTGTTTATACCATATGACTGTTCCTATACTGTGTTTATACCATATGACTGTTCCTATGACTGTGTTTATACCATATGACTGTTCCTATACTGTGTTTATACCATATGACTGTTCCTATACTGTGTTTATACCATATGACTGTTCCTATACTGTGTTTATACCATATGACTGTTCCTATACTGTGTTTATACCATATGACTGTTCCTATACTGTGTTTAT
>NC_060174.1:111921704-111955007 GCF_021184085.1 Oncorhynchus gorbuscha | reverse complement strand
GCTCCTCTGAACAGGACATTCCACAGGTGTTGAATATAGCCTTGGCTGAGCAGCAGTGTTCTTCTGCTTTACTCTGTTGACCGGACCAGTAGGTGACCAGTTTACCACCAGTCTCTCTGTGGACCGGACCAGTAGGTGACCAGTTTACCACCAGTCTCTCTGTGGACCGGACCAGTAGGTGGTGGGCCAATGCCCAAAAACATGAAGTTGATCGAGCCCCGTCGAGGGAGGAGCAGATTGTTTGTACATCACAGTAAAACATTCTTATGATGACTATAACATTTGTTGGCACCTTCAATCTCTGCCAGTGAATTCAACTGTTGAAACATGTTTTGATTATGTGTCTCATTTCAAGAAACTAGCTGCAGGCTTAAAGAAACATCAAATCATATGCTTTGCATGGAAACCCAAATAAAAGCATGTACAGAGTATTCGGAAAGTATTCAGACCTGCTCTCCTTTTCCACATTGTTACGTTACAGCCTTATTCTAAAATTGATCAAATAAAACATTTTCCTCATCACCACACCCCATAATGACATCACCACACCCCATAATGACATCACCACACCCCATAATGACATCAACATACCCCATAAACAGGTTTTTTTAGAAATGTTTGCAAAACAGAAACACCTTATTTAGATAAGTATTCAGACCCTTTTCTATGAGACTTGAAATTGAGCTCAGGTGCATCCTGTTTCTATTGGTCATCCTTGAGATGTTTCTGCAACTTGGAGTCCACCTGTGGGAAATTCAATTGATTGGACATGATTTGGAAAAGCACACACCCATCTATAAAAGGGCCCACAGTTGACAGTTTAAATTTGCAAAAATCTAATAACCTGTTTTTCACTTTGTCATTATGGGGTAGTGTGTGTAGATTGGTGAAAATGTTTCATTTGATCAATTTTAGAATAAGGCTGTAACACAACAAAATGTGGTAAAGGAGAAATCTGGACCCCTACAAATCAGCCGGGCTAGACAGTCTGGACCCTCTCTTTCTAAAATTATCTGCCGAAATTGTTGCAAGCCCTATTACTAGCCTGACCAACCTCTCTTTCGTATCGTCTGAGATTCCCAAAGATTGGAAAGCTGCCGCGGTCATCCCCCTCTTCGAATTGGGAGACACTCCAGACCCAAACTGCTACAGACCTATATCTATCCTACACTGCATCTCTAAGGTCTTCGAAAGCCAAGTTAACAAACAGATTACTGACCATTTTGAATCACATAGTACCTTCTCTGCTATGCAATCTGGTTTCCGAGCTGGTCATGGGTGCACCTCAGCGACGCTCAAGGTCCTTAACGATATCATAACCGAATACTGTGCAGCTGTATTCATCAACCTGGCCAAGGCTTTCGACTCTGTCAAATCACCACATTCTTATTGGCAGACTCAACAGCCTTGGTTTCTCAAATGATTGCCTCGCCTGGTTCACCAACTACTTCTCTGATAGAGCTGTGTGTCAAATCGGAGGGCCTGTTGTCCGGACCTCTGGCAGTCTCTATGGGGGTGCCACAGGGTTCAATTCTCGGGCCGACTCTCTTCTCTGTATATATCAATGATGTCGCTCTTGCTGCTGGTGATTCTCTGATCTACCTCTACGCAGGCAACACCATTCTGTATACTTCTGGCCCCTCCTTGGACACTGTGTTAACAAACCTCCAGACGAGCTTCAATGTCATACAACACTCCTTCCGTGGCCCTCCAACTGCTCTTAAACGCAAATAAAACTAAATGCATGGTATTCAACCGATCATTGCCCGCACCTGCCCGCCCATCCAGCATCACTAATCTGGACGGCTCTGACTTAGAATAGGTGGATAACTACAAATACCTAGGTGTCTGGCTAGACTGTAAACTCTCCTTCCAGACTCACATTAAGCATCTCCAATCCAAAATTAAATCTAGAATCGGCTTCCTATTTCGCAACAAAGCTTCCTTCACTCATGCTGCCAAACATACCCTCGTAAAACTGTCTATTCTACCGATCCTTGACTTTGGCGATGTCATCTATAAAGTAGCCTCCAACACTCTACTCAGCAAACTGGATGAAGTCTATCACAGTGCCAATCGTTTTGCCACTAAAGCCCCAAACACTACTTACCACTGCGACCTATACGCTCTCGTTGGCTGGCCCTCGCTTCATACTCATCGACAAACCCACTGGCTACATGTTATCTACACTCGTAGCACGCACTCCAGCAGGTATATCTCACTGGTCACTCGTTCCAGTACTCCAGTACTCTGCTGCCTGTGACTGGAACGAATTGCAAAAATCGCTGAAGTTGGAGACTTTTATCTCCCTCACCAACTTCAAACATCAGCTATCCGAGCAGCTAACCGATCGCTGCAGCTGTACATAGTCTATAGGAAAATAGCCCACCCATTTTCACCTACCTCATTCCCATACTGTTTTTTATACTGTTTTTATTTATTTATTTTTCTGCTCTTTTGCACACCAATATCTCTACCTGTACATGACCATCTGATCATTTATCACTCCAGTGTTAATCTGCAAAACTGTATTATTCGCCTACCTCCTCATGCCTTTTGCACACATTGTATATAGACTGCCCATTTTTTTCTACTGTGTTATTGACTTGTTAATTGTTTATTCCATGTGTAACTCTGTGTTGTCTGTTCACACTGCTATGCTTTATCTTGGCCAGGTCGCAGTTGCAAATGAGAACTTGTTCTCAACTAGCCTACCTGGTTAAATAAAGGTGAAATAAATAAAATAAAAAAAGTCTCTGCTAGGTAAAGCTCCGCCTTATTTCAGCTCACTGGTCACCATAGCAGCACGCACTCGTAGCACGCACTCCAGCAGGTATATCTCACTGGTCACCCCCAAAGCCAATTCCTCCTTTGGTCGCCTTTCCTTCCAGTTCTCTGCTGCCACTGACTGGAACGAACTGCAAAAAAAAATAAAAATCACTGAAGCTGGAGATTCCCATCTCCCTCACTAACTTTAAGAACCAGCTGTCAGAGCAGCTCAGATCACTGCACCTGTTCATAGCCCATCTGTATACAGCCCATCTATCTACCTCATTCCCATACTGTATTTATTTATCTTGCTCCTTTGCTCCCCAGTATCTCCACTTGCACATCCGTCTTCTGCACATCTACCATTCCAGTGTTTAATTGCCATATTGTAATTACTTCGCCACCATGGCCTATTTATTGCCTTAACTCCCTTATTTGAACTCTTTTTTTCTATTGTATTATTGACTGTATGTTTTGTTTATTCCATGTGTAACTCTGTTGTTATTTGTATCAAACTGCTTTGCTTTATCTTGGCCAGGTCGCAGTTACAAATGAGAACTTGTTCTCAACTAGCCTACCTGGTTAAATAAAGGTGTTCTCAACTAGCCTACCTGGTTAAATAAAGGTGTTCTCAACTAGCCTACCTGGTTAAATAAAGGTGTTCTCAACTAGCCTACCTGGTTAAATAAAGGTGTTCTCAACTAGCCTACCTGGTTAAATAAAGGTGTTCTCAACTAGCCTACCTGGTTAAATAAAGGTGGGAAAAAATAAATAAATAAGTGGTCTGAAAACTTTCCGAATGCACTGTATTGAAGTGGTTTAAATATTAACTTTCCTACTAACCTTCGAAGGTTGACAGTACCAAAATCTTGCCAATCCATTCATTACTAGGTTCCATACTTACAAGGTTTATTCCACTGACTTAGACATGTTTTCCATACTGTACATTTCATGCACACAGTACCAGTCAAAAGCAAGGACACACCAACTCCACACCTGTTAAATCAAAATATATTTCATATTTCAGAGAAAAAGTCTGCTGCTCAAAATCAAATCAAGGATGTTGCCAGGATGAGGCCAACAACGCTGCCCGGGAGACCATCTGTTGGGGGCCAACAACGCTGCCCGGGAGACCATCCGTTGGGGGCCAACAACGCTGCCCGGGAGACCATCCTTCGGGGGCCAACAACGCTGCCCGGGAGACCATCCATTGGGGGCCAACAACGCTGCCCGGGAGACCATCCGTTTTCGGGACACCTTCACCTCCTACTTCTCCAAGGAGGGTGCTGTTCCCTGAAAACAACTTGTACCATAGACAACACTATGTACAACAAAATGCTCTAAACTAACATTGAGGGTAATGGTTACAGAATCAGCAAACATTCTATGGGTGTGGAACCTGACAATGGTCACGCTTTTTCATGGGAGTACGTTTAAAACATTTTTTTTTTTTAAACTTGTCCTTATCCAGACGGGCCTGGGTGGGTGGTGGTGACGGTGGACCATCTGATGCCTTACTTGCTACTACAAGCTCTTCTCAAAAGGAGTCATTGGTTTCTTTACAGAGGCTTGTGGCTCAGCACTGGGAGGGAGCACTGAGTTGCTTGTGGTTGACCACTTCCATCACTATCGTCTCTCTGATGCTGAGGCTTCTCCTCAGTCTCTCCCGCATTTTCTTTTTGCCACTCCTCCTCCTTTTCCTCCTGCAGCTGCTCCTCCTCTTCCTGCCGCTCCTCCTCTTCCTCCTCTTCCTGCCGCTCCTCCTCCTGCTCCTCTTCCTGCCGCTCCTCCTCCTCTTGCCACTGCTGCTGCTCCTCCACTTCCTGCCGCTCCTCCTCCTGCTGCTGCTGCTCCTCCACTTCCTGCCGCTCCTCCTCCTCCTCTTCCTGCCACTGCTCCTCCTCTTCCTGCCGCTCCTCCTCCTCCTCCTGCTGCTCCTCCACTTCCTGCCGCTCCTCCTCCTGCCGCTGCTCCTCCACTTCCTGCCGCTCCTCCTCCTGCTGCTGCTCCTCCTCTTCCTGCCGCTCCTCCTCCTCCTGCTGCCGCCGCTACTCCTCTCCGTCCTTCGCCTGGAGCTCCATGGCTGTCAGTTGCTCCCCTTACCCCTTCAGTCATGATGGAAGTGGTGTGGCGGGACTCAAAAAAGGGGTTGAGGAAACTCCTGACAGCCATGAAGCGCCATGACCGGTGTTGCACTGCTCCTGCCCCACTCCTCAACTCGTTTCTTTCCTTGACAAAAGTGTCTCTGAGGTTCTTCCACTTTCTCCTGCAAAATTCCTCTAATGAAAACTGGTGAAAAACAATTCATTAAACGTCGCTATAACATTATCAAATTTTATTTGCTGTATATTTTACCAGGTGTATTATATAATCTAAATTAATCTTATTATGGTAATAGATTGATCATATGTTCTCACAGAAGAATGAAATGTAAATGCAAGGTGATATCTGAAACTCATTAATGGCATGTAACACAGAGAATAGACTACATGATCAGTGAATATATTATATAGACTACAATGTGGGGAACTCATGCTTGGTAACAACTACATGTAGTTATATACGACTTGCATCCTTGGCACCATAAAATTACATTATATTCTACTCAATCCATAGGCTTCATTGACGCCATTTAGAGTGTCTTGAAGTCAATAAAATCGGCTATGCTAGCTGAAGTTTATAGCTAGTTAGCTTGCCAGCCATCTAGCTAGACAGCTAGCTAATATTGACATTATATTTAATATTGACATAAACATTATGATATTTTATGAAACCCACCAGGGACACCAATGACTTCTGCCACATTCCTCCAGAGTGCATTCCGTTTGTGTCTCTACAGATAAAAACGGTGCAACCAGAGTTCTGGGAACCCCAGCACAGCAATAATCCATTTCTCATCCATTGCTCTTGTTAAAGCTAGCGATGGACACACATTGAAATAACATAATGTTGATTGATGAAACTAAACTTGATATTTTTAACAGAACGGAATACATTCTAGCAGGACCCCTACACCAACCAATGTGGTTGGTTATCGCCCAGCGTTAACGCTACCAAGCTAGCTGGCTAATGTTAACTAATAGCTTTTTAAAATAGCGATTTTTGTCAATTTACTTAATGACCAAAAAACATGCATAATCATTTGTCTCTACATTAACATATTCCTCTCAACTGTACATTTTTGGCATGATCGGTATGACGTTATAATTACTTACATTTGCTTCCATCCCAGTATTGTTGCCGGACATCTTTGCTGAATAAAGTCTCGAGCCTTGGATCCAATCAGAGGCGTAGCTTCAGCAGGTGCTCCCACACCAGGGCTCGCGACGGGTCCGGGTCTGTGGAGCCGCGGGTCCCCTATGTCATTTGAATACCGCCCCACCATGCCCAAGTATTAATTGTTGACGCGGGTCAATCACATCTACGAGTTGACCAGAAAGTATTTATTTAACCAAGGCTATATGATAAATGAGTTGACCATAAAGTATTTATTTAACCTAGGCTATATGATAAATGAGTTGACCATAAAGTATTTATTTAACCAAGGCTATATGATAAATGAGTTGACCAGAAAGTATTTATTTAACCTAGGCTATATGATCAATGAGTTGACCATAAAGTATTTATTTAACCAAGGCTATATGATCAATGAGTTGACCAGAAAGTATTTATTTAACCAAGGCTATATGATCAATGAGTTGACCAGAAAGTATTTATTTAACCAAGGCTATATGATAAATGAGTTGACCATAAAGTATTTATTTAACCAAGGCTATATGATAAATGAGTTGACCATAAAGTATTTATTTAACCTAGGCTATATGATCAATGAGTTGACCATAAAGTATTTATTTAACCAAGGCTATATGATCAATGAGTTGACCATAAAGTATTTATTTAACCTAGGCTATATGATCAATGAGTTGACCAGAAAGTATTTATTTAACCTAGGCTATATGATCAATGAGTTGACCATAAAGTATTTATTTAACCAAGGCTATATAATAAATGAGTTGACCATAAAGTATTTATTTAACCAAGGCTATATGATAAATGATCCCACTGATGGTTTCACCAACAAAAGTTTTTTTCTGTCACTACATAAGTCAGCATGATATTTTAGTGTATTGATGACAATAAATCAAAGTAATTTGCTAAATAAATCATAATATTCAATAGTTTCAATACCATGTTAAGATAATGAAATGCATTCTGGAATTCATTGTACAAATACTCTCCAAAGTGTTGTTGTTTCTGTCATCGTTTTAAGCAACAGTTGAGCTAGCTATCAAGAGACAACGAGAATAGTCGAGAAAGTCGAGAATAGAAAATTACTGATGTAAAAATCTGCAATCTATCAACATAAAAGTGGCACCCAAAAGAGGAAGGCCAAAAATGGGAAAGCAAAAGTGGTATCAATATTAGTGAAATTAGATTCCTTTTTCAAACGCAGTTCAAGTGCAGCCATTGCTAAAACAAGAAATGTAGCAGGACCAGAAGAGGATGTAGGTTTACCAGCACAAGCAATGAAGCGGGACCAGAAGAGGATGTAGGTTAATCAGCACAAGCAATGTAGCAGGACCAGAAGAGGATGTAGGTTTATCATCGCCAGCAGCAGCTTTTAGCGGGTCAAGTGAGCCAGAGGAGACAGAGGAGGATACAGGTTGTCAGGTATCGGCGGATACGACCCTGAGCACAAGTCAGGCCAGACATCCCCGGGCCGGGTGGGGAGGAAGAGGAGCAGGGACAGGCTAGAATCGTGACGGCTGAGGAAACAGGTGGAAGTGGGACCGACGGCCTTTTTACCTATCCAAGTGACAGGGGGCATTATGCAACAAATGTGGATGCAGTTAAAGTTAAACGGCACGTTATTGCATTAGGCTCGTGTAAGCCTACTGGCCCATTCCCATGACAAAAGGCTGGAATCTAATTACCACGTACATGGCTGTTATTCAGACAAGCTTGATTGCGCGTATTGTGATCCTTACTGGCTGTTTGGAGATCGGAGTGATCCTTTCTTCTCTGATGAGTGGGTGAATGGGGTGAGAGATTGGCGCCATCTAATATCCAAAATAGCATGTAATGAGACATCCCAGATTCACATGGGTGCCTGTTTGGTATATGAGCAATGGAAGCTCAATGTCACTATTGACTCAGAAATGGAGAGGCGTGGGTAATGCAGAAAATACCTGGCAACAGGTGTTGGAGCGCATAGTTAATGTAACTTTCACACTTGCATCATGTAATTTGGTGTTCAGAGAGCACTGTGAAAAGCTGGGGCAGGTCAATAGTGAGAATATTGTCAGTATAATTGAACTGCTGTCATTTTACGACCCAGTTCTGAAAGACCTTTTAGAACGACCCGCAGGATGCGTTAGTCCTCAAATCCAAAATGAGCTGATTTATACCTTAGCCGAGCGAGTGAAGTGTGACATTCAGGGAGATGCAGGAAGCCCCATTTTGTTCTATTATTATGGACACCAGACATATCCAAAGTAGACCAGTTCAGCTGAGTTTATCGCTATGTGAGAGTGATAAGGGATGCAAATAATGTTGCCACAGATCTGACCATCACAGAGTCGTTTCGGGGATTTCTGGAGACTGCAGGCACATCAACAGCTGAGCTTCAACATAAAATACTGGGCAGCATAGAGGATAACTGGATATTTCTAAATGTCCTGGGCAGCATAGAGGATAGCTGGATATTTCTAAATGTCCTGGGCAGCATAGAGGATAGCTGGATATTTCTAAATGTCCTGGGCAGCATAGAGGATAGCTGGATATTTCTAAATGTCCTGGGCAGCATAGAGGACAGCTGGATATTTCTAAATGTCCTGGGCAGCATAGAGGATAGCTGGATATTTCTAAATGTCCTGGGCAGCATAGAGGATAACTGGATATTTCTAAATGTCCTGGGCAGCATAGAGGATAACTGGATATTTCTAAATGTCCTGGGCAGCATAGAGGATAGCTGGATATTTCTAAATGTCCTGGGCAGCATAGAGGATAGCTGGATATTTCTAAATGTCCTGGGCAGCATAGAGGACAGCTGGATATTTCTAAATGTCCTGGGCAGCATAGAGGATAGCTGGATATTTCTAAATGTCCTGGGCAGCATAGAGGATAGCTGGATATTTCTAAATGTCCTGGGCAGCATAGAGGATAGCTGGATATTTCTAAATGTCCTGGGCAGCATAGAGGATAGCTGGATATTTCTAAATGTCCTGGGCAGCATAGAGGATAACTGGATATTTCTAAATGTCCTAAATATATACTGAGATCATGTGACAGATCATGTGACACTTAGATTGCACACAGGTGGACTTTATTTAACTAATTATGTGACTTCTGAGGGTAACTGGTTACACCAGATCTTATTTAGGGGCTTCATAGAAAAGGGGGTGAATACATATGCACGCACCACTTTTCCAGTTATAATTTTTTTAAACAAGTAACTTTTTTCATATCCCTTGACCAATTTGGACTATTTTGTGTATGTCCATTACATGAAATCCAAATAAAAACCCATTTAAATGAATGATTGTAATGCAACAAAATACGAAAAACGACAAGGGGGGTGAATACCAATGACTGGAACGAATCGCAAAAATCTCTGAAGCTGGAGTCTTATATCTCCCTCTAACCTTAAGCATCAGCTGTCTGAGCAGCTTACCGTACCTGTACACAGACAATCTGTAAATAGCACACCAAACTACCTCATCCCCATATTATTACTTACCCTCTTGCACCTCAGTATCTGCACATCTATCACTCCAGTATTAATGATAAATTGTAATTATTTTGCCTCTATGGCCTATTTATTGCCTTACCTCCCGACACTTCTACATTTGCACACACTGAACACAGATTTTTTATATTTTTTATTTTCTATTGTGTTATTGACTGTACATTTGTTTATGTGCAACTCTGTGTTCTTGTCGCACTGCTTTGCTTTATCTTGGCCAGGTCGCAGTTGTAAATGAGAACTCATTCTCAACTGGCCTACCTGGTTAAATGAAGAAAGAAAAAATTAAATACTTTTGCAAGGCACTGTATATCAGCAAGCTTCCCTGGCAAATTACTCTATTTCAGGGCCTGTTTTAAGAAGAAAATAGCAAAGCACACTACAGTGAAAGACCTGGCCAAGATGCTCATTGTGGATTACAATTCAGTCACTGCTACATTTGGGGAAGTGGTTACAGCGATGCTCCTTTTTATGACTGCCTGTAATGGGAGCCAGTGCCGAGCACTCCTTTCCCAAACTGAAGATAATTAAATCATACCCGAGGAGCAGCATGGGGTAGGAGAGACTGAGTGGTTTGGCCATTCTGTCCATTGAAAACATCAGGACCATGTAGAGCGGAAGGCCCATTGAATACCAATCAAATGAGTGATTAAGCTTTTATTTTTACAGGACATGCTACCCAGACAGCCTATATGAATCAAGCTTTATTGAGATGAATTTACATTGCTTTTATTTTTACAGGACATGCTACCCAGACAGCCTATATGAATCAAGCTTTATTGAGATGAATTTACATTGCTTTTATTTTTACAGGACATGCTACCCAGACAGCCTATATGAATCAAGCTTTATTGAGATGAATTTACATTGCTTTTATTTTTACAGGACATGCTACCCAGACAGCCTATACGAATCAAGCTTTATTGAGATGAATTTACATTTCTTGACTATGCTGGATCTGTCTTTGGAAACCATGTTCTGGTGCAGGGCTGCTGAGCCATTTCGTTGTCATCATAGCCAATACATTTAACTAGGCTTTAAGAATATTACTAAGCACATACACATCATATACTGTTTAAAGGCATGCTGCCACCTAAGCAATCTGTTTGAATGCTCAACTTCATTGATTTGCTCCTGTTTTTGCTACAGGCCCTCTGCGGGAGGTAAGTTGGTATGTCAGTTTTGCCTCCATGAATAACATCAGGGAACATGTACTGGGTCATTAGCTGGGTTTCTGTCAAGAGATTGATCTTTATATTTATGTTTTATAATATAGGCTATTGCCTATTATTTGCAGATAAAATAGGGTGGTTTTTTACCGCTTTGTGCTTTCCGTGGTGCTGATGGATTTACACGGGTTAATTTCTGACCTCCGTCCACGTGCTGCACAGCCTTACCAACAAAATTATTTTAATTTTATGGGAAATATGGTTGGTGATAGGGGCCCGTCATGATAAAGCTACACTACTGGGTCCCATGCTGCCAAATTCGTCATGGGAACCACTCAATGTGATTGGTCATCGCCCAGCGGTATCTGCTGGCGATTTGAATAAAGGGTCAAAGTTGAACCGCCTCCCAAAGGTCCACGACCCCTCTGAACATTAACCGGATGGTTCCCCGCGTATTGCCAGTTAACCTCAGTCTAACACAACACGAGGTAGCTGTATTGCTCAAGCACCAAAACCTTTCTGGGGCTGTTCTAGTTTCGTCCCGTAACATGGGATTCTACTGGGACATTTGGCCGATATCAGCAGACTAAACTCAACGATTTACCATCATAAATCATTGAGTTTAATCGGATATAGTAGTGTGATGATTTTCTGACGGCCCAGTGTCCCAACAGACAGTATGTTTATTGCATGGGCTGATACAGAACCCCTTGTTGTGGGAGGAAGCTAACTAGGGCCGTTTACTTATTAAGTCATTTATCGACCCACATAATGAACTAACCTTCCCGGTTCCTGGCCCAACACGGTTAACGACTCGGCAACCTGCCGCAGAGCCGTTAGTTGTAAAAGCGGCTAACGTTAGCATCAACTAGCTACCTGGGGTCCTCGAATTCCACGAAAGCGAACGGCGGTCCTCCTCTCCGGTTCTTCAAGTCGATATCCCGGATCGCTCCGTACTTGTAGAACACGTCCTCCACGTCTTTAGTGCGAATATCAGGCGGCAGGTTACCCACGTAGATCCGACAGTCGTTGTTTCCCGCTGGGCCACGAACCACGCTCCCGCCGCCCGACATATTATCCCCCGACATCCGAAGATTACTACTTACCGAGCGAGCTAACTGAAGAAAAGCCGTGTAACTGTATATAAGAAATGGCTGTATAAATATCAAGCTATCTAATATCTAAATCAATCGTGAACGGCGCACACAGAGTTAGCAAGCTAATTTAGAAATATTCCCGCAACTCTCGCTGACTTCTCAAAATGGCGCCGAGATCTCGCGTTAGGAACCTGCGCGGACTGAGAAGACTCCTTTCTGTGTTTGCAAACATTGCCGCAGGAGGGCGATGCGCCCAAGTTGGCTGCTTCTTCTTTGGAGTTTATGGTTGGACTGCACACACAACGGTCTATTGTCGCAATCAACTGGACGGTTTGAAACCCTGTTTTTTTATCCATACGTAAGTGATACTAACTTCATCCGCTCTAATAAAATGGTACATTGCCAAAACAAACACAACTCCCACAGGCTCTAGGACCTGAGAGGATGGGACTGCTTTTGCCAATATTCCATGTAACTCCTTTACTGTGAAATCTTTCAGCGCACGGAACCGCTCAGCAGCAATCACTAGGATTTCTATCTTCCTGGACCTTCTGTCCACCTTGGCAGTGTCATTAATTACCACAGCTATAAATGCCACAACGTCCACCTTCTTAACCTTTAAAATGGCAGGATCCTGCAGTGTATGTAGGCTTATCAACAACCTCGGACTCGACTCCTCTGGTGCACCATTCAAATCCTCAACCCTTTTCACAGCTGCTGCATATGAAATGCTCTGTACAACCCTTACTTTGGCCACCTCATTCTCTTTTGGAGGAAATTGGTGGCAGAACAAGGGGGAATTCTTATAGAACGGCAGCAAAAATAAAGCCTCTATTTGCATGTTGCTTATGAGTGCATTTTACACTTTATATTAAGTCCTGCTTAATATGTTTGTCATCGCAAATCAACTGCATCATACTTAACACTAGTAAAATGTCTCTGGCTAACTTTTTTCTACACCCTATTCAGTATCAATGAGCGTTAGCATTCGAGCAAACAACTGCTGCATCCAAAATAGTTATTTTGCAACGACCACAACCGAATATAATCTTAGCTACAGTTCAAGCAAGAATAACTTACTAAGATGCGGCCTCTGCAGAAGTCAGAGCAAATATACTTTTTTTGCAGAGCTGTTGTGAAGTGAGTTTGTGTTTATACAGGACCTCCCGCCCTCACCTGTTAACTAATCACGTCAATGATTGTTACGAAATTTGATGCGCACGGTAATGTGGTGCGGAGCTCAATTTGGCCACCGGAGGCTCCGCAATTGCTTCATACAATCTATATTGCGCCTCCGACCACACTTTCGGATGAAGCATAAATTGGCTTTTAGTGAAGCGTCTTTCCAAACAAATACATTAAAAACAATCCATACCCTGTTAGTGCAAGAGACGTGTAAGTAAAAACAGGAACATTCAACATCACCATGGTGATGGCAACTTCCCCCTGCCTCCAGTGGTTTCAGACTGCTGCAAAGCCTGGTTGTATTCAGTGACATGTATCGTTCTGAACTTTACAGATAGAAATAGAATGGATAGAGTTCACACAAGTTCAAACATTTATGTTTTACACTACATTGCATTCAAATATTCAACCTTTAGCATCAGAGGCAGGTACTTCCACTCTTTTGCTGTCCACAGCACCCTATCAGCATAACAGCGCTCAGTTTCCCGTAGTGGCCAGTTTCCACGTCGACGTCCCCAGACATGGATATGGACGTTTAATACCGAGTTGTATCACAGGGGACCTGACTGGTCGATGTGGACGTAAACACACCAGCACTGACCGTAACTGTGCTAGAAAGACTCCCATCACGTCTGTTTAAATCAACAGGAAGCTCCGTCTCAGAACCATAATGATCGTTTACATTATACAGTGTAGAGAGAATGAACATATTGTTCATCTGTGTTTTACCATGACATCCCAGGTCAGGGAGTGGAATGTGTTTTACCATGACATCCCAGGTCAGGGAGTGGAATGTGTGTTACCATGACACCCCAGCTCAGGGAGTGGAAGGTGTGCATTACCATGAAGCCTCAGCGAGTGGACTCCCTGAAACAGAAACTGGCCTTCCACAAACTGTTGCCACCAAGTTGGAAGCACAGAATCATCTAGAATGTAATTGTATACTGTCGCATTAAGGGTTCCCTTCCCTGGAACTAAGGGGCCCGAACCATGAAAAACAGCCCCAGACCATTATTCCTCCTCCACCAAAATGTACAGTAGGCACTATGCATTGGGGCAGGTAGCGTTCTCCTGGCAGCCGACAAACCCAGTTTTGTCCGTCGGGCTGCTAGATGGTGCAGCACGATTCATCACTCCAGAGAATTGTGTTTCCACTGCTCCAGAGTCCAATGGTGGCAAGTGTTCACACCACTCCAGCCGATGCTTGGCATTGCGCATTGTGGTCTTGGTCTCGGCCATGAAAACCCATTTCATGACGCTCCAGGCAAAGTTGTGTTGATGTTACTTCCAGAGACGATTTAGAACTCTACTGAGTGTTGCAACCGACGACAGACGTGGTACACGACTCAACGGTTGCGCTCTGTGACCTACCACTTCACAGCTGAGCAGTTGTTGCTTTTAGGCTGGGTTTCTGTACAGCACTTTGAGATATCAGCTGATGTACGAAGGGCTATATAAATAAATTTGATTTGCTCATAGACATTTCCGCTTCACAATAACAGCACTTAGTTGATCAGGGCAGCTCTAGCAGGGCAGACATTTGACAAACTGACTTGGAAAGGTGGCATCCTATGATGGTACCACGTTGTCACAGAGCTCTTCAGTAAGGCCATTCTACTGTCAACGTTTCTCTATGGGGATTGCATGGTGGTGTACTCGATTTTAGGCTGAAATAGCTGAATCCACTCATTTGAAGGGGTGTCGACATACTGCTGTATTGATAGTTTATATATAATAAAGATAGCTGCAGACTGAGGGATGCACATGTTTTATTGTACAACATTTCAACACCAAAACGGAAATATTAATTGTGCAGGTATCCATCCATTAATTGTTAGTTAATTTCTTGCACCAATCACCTGCAAGTCATGGGATGTGTGTAGCTTTATAACAGATGTATTTAATATTATAGAGAACTCACATCAGAACATCCCACCAAACAGAACAGATGATAATCAACCAATAACATACGGGACAAGAGAGCGGTACGTTTTTACAAACTTTTATTCCTCTGTACATCTCCCCAGCAGCCGTTTATATGATGCCAATCTGGAACAGACGAGACAGGTATTAGCCAGGACTCATAGGGCAGTTATAAAGCATCACTATAGACAGTCTTTATATAATGAGTCACAGTGAAGGTGGTCTGTTGGAGCCTGGACAAGGACACCAGATTCAACTTGTCAACTATTCACCTTGATGAGTTGAATCAGGTGAGTTAGTCTGGGTTACAATACAAATGTCTGCTGTTGGGGGTGGGGGGCTATCGAGACATTACTGTCAGTCTCACCTTATTAGCAACATCCAACGCATCGTAATCTGGAGCCAGACGGACATACGCCTTCTTCTCACCATCAGGCCTTGGACGAGAGAGGATTGTTAGAACGTATGGCCTCGTTTGTGTTTCAGATGTCAGTGGGATAAAGAACTCCCATTTCCCAATTGTATAAGTGGTTCCTTTGACGACATCTACACTGGGACTGAACCAACACCCAGCAATGGGGGGGGGGCATCATAAATAACTCTTCACTGGGTAACTTCAACCAGCTGTCCCGGAACAAAAATATTGGTCGACCGAAAGTTGTCTATTCTTTCAACCAAACTACTTTAAGATGTATTTTTTCATACATAGACACCCCATGTTTGGATAAACGCAACTATATGCACTGAGCTTGTCTAATGCTTAAAGCTCAGTTTGATTAAATCAGACCCCTGGAGCCAGGCGTCTTATGGCCACATGGTGTTAAAACCTGACAGCGAGTGCCGGTGTGACCGGCACACGTGTCTCCTCCGTGCTGCAGCGAACAGGTACCACAGAAAGTGTTTATGGTGCTGCTGGGGTTGAGGTTGCAAAATAATTATAGCTATTTACTTTTACTTGTTTCTGACTAAAAGGTTGTGTTAACGAAATCCCTCATTTGTTTAAGAAAAACATTCTATTGCCTCAACCCTTGCTCTCTTTACGTGAAACATGTACATATCACGTGTGACCAATAGGGCCTAACTTAGAGCCTATCATAATCACATCAATAAATTGGGTCTAAACTCAATGCGGTAACAACAAAATGATGCAGAGGACGTGAAAAAGACACTCGTAATGGGGGGGATGTTTACTGGGTACTCAGGAGGGAATGGGGAAGTCAGATCTGTGGAAGACATTTGATTTAGTTGTGGAAAATATTGGGGATCCAGACAACGGAGTGTATTGGTGCAAGTGTTAAAGAAATAAGTCTGTTCTAACGAGAAAATAAAGCCTATATTACAGCAAAGACTAAAAACAGTTGCATGCATTTGTTAATTGCTGTTCATTTATTGTTTAGGATCATTATTTAAAAGCTCCTGTTATTTAATTTCAAAATTTCAAATTGTGCACAAAGGGTTTTACATCCCTGTTAGCGAGCCTTTCTCCTTTGCTAAGATAATCCATCCATCTGACAGGTGTGACATATCAAGAAGCTGTTTAATCAGCATGATCATTACACAGGTGCACCTTGTGCTGGGAACAATAAAAGGCCACTGTAAAA
This sequence comes from Oncorhynchus gorbuscha, assembly GCF_021184085.1. Taxonomy (NCBI): domain Eukaryota; kingdom Metazoa; phylum Chordata; class Actinopteri; order Salmoniformes; family Salmonidae; genus Oncorhynchus; species Oncorhynchus gorbuscha. The sequence continues at coordinate 111,938,518 of NC_060174.1, read as the reverse complement.
TGTGCCGTTTTGTTACATCACACATGTCACTGATGTTTCAAGTTGAAGGAGCGTGTAATTGGCATGCTGACTGCAGGAATGTCCACCAGAGCTGTTGTCAGCCCCCAAAAGGAGCAAATCAGACCGCTGTCTTGTGAACCATGGGAAAATAATCAATTTGCGACTACTCTACTAACTAAATCTTGGGTCGACGAATAGCCAATCAAGCAAGCAATAGACTAAATGGGGTCAGCCCTAAACCAGGGCCACCCTCTTCTGTCAGATTGCCTCAAACCCCTACTCTGACCTCACGGCTCAACATGGAGGCATCCATTAAACAAACTCCACTACAGCTACAAAGGTAATGGGCAAATGTACTAGGTGGCCAGGTCAGACAAGCAGGCAGTACAGCATGCATCTATGGAGTCTAATGGGACAAGTCAGTTTAGCGGTAGTGATGCCTGGACTACATTCAGGTTAGTAATGTCAGGATATATTAAATGGTTATTTACCTGATGAGTGTGTTGACCTTGGCCACGTCAATGTCGTAGAGCTTCTTGACTGCATGTTTGATCTGATGCTTGTTGGCCTTGACGTCTACAATGAAGACGAGGGTGTTGTTGTCCTCGATCTTCTTCATGGCAGACTCTGTTGTCAGAGGGAACTTAATGATGGCATAGTGGTCCAACCTGGGAGAGAAAAAAGGAGGAAGACGTGTGGAAAGGGAGGAGGAAGACGTGTGGAAAGGGAGGAGGAAGACGTGTGGAAAGGGAGGAGGAAGACGTGTGGAAAGGGAGGAGGAAGACGTGTGGAAAGGGAGGAGGAAGACGTGTGGAAAGGGAGGAGGAAGACGTGTGGAAAGGGAGGAGGAAGACGTGTGGAAAGGGAGGAGGAAGACGTGTGGAAAGGGAGGAGGAAGACGTGTGGAAAGGGAGGAGGAAGACGTGTGGAAAGGGAGGAGGAAGACGTGTGGAAAGGGAGGAGGAAGACGTGTGGAAAGGGAGGAGGAAGACGTGTGGAAAGGGAGGAGGAAGACGTGTGGAAAGGGAGGAGGAAGACGTGTGGAAAGGGAGGAGGAAGACGTGTGGAAAGGGAGGAGGAAGGGTGGGGTAAGGAGAGCAGTTCATTAGACCAGTGTGATCCAAACCTAGGAGCCAATCTAAATCCTTCAAATGGCCCCTCTGCAAGCCAACATGTTACATCCTTGCAGGAGAAGACCTACATATGAAGGAGCAGTATTACCACGTCCACAAAGCAGCGAGGAGTTCTGATCGACAATCCATTTGGACTTCTAGATCACGTTGAATAAGACTGGAGAAATCCTAGGGCAGCACTTCTACTCAGACACTGTGAATATGGACCTGACCTTACCTACACAGCCTTTAGCTGAGACCAACATGTCTGCTGTCCTGCTTTACAGGAAATCCCTCCTAGCAGACAAACTGACCTGAACCATCAGTGGTTTATAAGGAGGGAATCCCCCCTAGCAGACAAACTGACCTGAACCATCAGTGGTTTATAAGGAGGGAATTGCCCCTAGCAGACAATATTCTGTATAGAGCACTTTCACAAAGTACAAGTCAAACAAGTGTGCATGTACTGTATAATTTTAAATACTTACTTGTTTCTGCGCGGGGCACTCTTGCGGGGGTACTTGGGTTGTCTGCGGAGGCGCAGGGTTTTGGGGCGGCGGAAGGTTGGGGAGGTTCTAATCTTCTTCTTCCTCTGGCTGTGGACTCCTTTCAGAACAGCCTTCTTGGCCTTCAGGGCCTTCACCTTGGCCTCGGTTTTGGCAGGGACAGCTACAGAGGGAGACAAGACGTTAGGCAGGGACTCCTAACAAGGACGGGGTACATTAACTGGTTAGTGGGGGGGTGTTAAAAACAGATTTCTATCATCCAGGCATCTAAACACCAAATCCAGTTACGAAGAAATCTAACAGGAATGTGGGATTTAAGTAGGAATTCACATTGATTTCTCTGAGCAGAAGAACGAACTAGTCACCCCATCATGGACCACAGTCTAACGGGGAATCTAAAAACCTAACAGTGTTCTGGGACAGATTTCCCCAAAACATCTTCAGGCTACGTCCATCGGTAGAACAGGGGGGAATCTAAAAACCTAACAGTGTTCTGGGACAGATTTCCCCAAAACATCTTCAGGCTACGTCAATCGGTAGAACAGGTTGCCATTTTGCAAAACAGTCTTTATTAATGTTGCACTTGAAATCACAGGTAACACCTGCCTCAGACCACTGGTACAACAACTCATTAATTAGATCACGGTTTGCCCTCCAGCACTTAACACACACAGAATCTCCACTAAATATACAACAACAATTTGTATCTCCCGTGACAGACAAATCTCATAGGTGAATGAATATACAGCGCTTTCGGAAAGTATTCAGACCCTTGACTTTTCCCACATTGTTACATTAGACTTATTCCAAAATTGATTAAATAGTCAATCTACACACAATACCCCATAGTGACAAAGCAAAAACAGTTTTGAAAATATTAAAAAACTGAAATACACTGCACAAAAAAATAAAGGGAACACTAAAATAACATCCTAGATCTGAATGAATTATTCTTATTAAATAGTTCTCTTTACATAGTTGAATGTGCTGACAAATCACAAATTATCAATGGAAATCAAATTGATCAATTTTCAAATTTATCAGCCATTTGGGTGGGTTGTAGACTCCGTCTCATGCTACCACTAGAGTGAAAACACCGCCAGCATTCAAGTGACCAAAACATCAGCCAGGAAGCATAGGAACTGAGAAGTGGTCTGTGGTCACCACCTGAAGAAACACTCCTTTATTGGGGGTGTCTTGCTAATTGCCTATAATTTCTACCTGTTGTCTATTCCATTTGCACAACAGTATGTGAAATTTATTGTCAATCAGTGTTTATAATTAAGCTAGGGTAGCCTAGAGGTTAGAGCTTTGGACTAGTAACCGGAAGGTTGCGAGTTCAAACCCCCAAGCTGACAAGGTACAAATCTGTCGTTCTGCCCCTGAACAGGCAATTAACCCACTGTTCCCAGGCCGACATTGAAAATAAGAATATGTTCTTAACTGACTTGCCTGGTTAAATAAAGGTAAAATTAAATAGTTGTGTTGCTAAACCACCAACAAGTCCATTGTTAATGTTATCTAAAAGCTCACATTTCACAGTACCCTAACCAATAACCTAAACATTAACATAGTAGGCACATGGAAACAATATTTAACTTTCAACTTCACGTTTAAATAATGGCATAATCTGTAGGTCTACTTGAAACAATTCCTGGCTGCCATAAGACAAAAATGACTTGTTAAGCAATTAAAACCAATAATTTTATTTTTGGGTCACGTTGATATTTTTTCTAAATATGTGACAGACTTACTTGTTCATAGTTTACACAATTTGAAGCAATGTTGAATTTACAGTCAAACATTGCATGAAAAAAAGCAAGAGAAACACTTTCAATACACAACACATTGAAACAATGCAAACAAATAGACTGGCGTCAGGAAGTTTATTCTGTTGCTAAATACTTTAGGAGCCACAGCAAACTCTAAAGCCGATCTTCTGAAATCATTGTAAGTCCTATAAAGTCCTATTAAGTTTCACATTGTATGGATTAATTGTTGTGGTAGAGGACCTTGTGCATTTAAGGTAAACTAAACCCAATGTTTATATCCCAAAACAAAGCAACTAGAAACAGCAAGCTTGCTTGCTAAAATGCCATGAATGTTTCATGCGTCGACATGTCCCAAAACGAATAGTTTGTTAATAGTTAATTTTGATAATTCAGCCTGCGTGTCTTGAGAGCGATGACGCACACCCGGTCTGGTGTTCGGTTTAATAACGTTACATGACGACTAGACCCGGTAGTCACATCCAACTATATCAACTGAAGCACGTTAACTAACTAGTTATGACAACACAATGGGCATTTTGATAGTAGATCATGTACTTGTACAATAATAGAAACGTTTCGGTCCCATCAAATGTAGTAGCTCGCTAACATTAAGCCCAGCTTCAACTGCACATGTCTCTGCCACACAGCACTATGGGGCATCTGCGTTAATACGGACCTGACTAAACCAACACGTGCACAACTTAACAGGGCCTTAGAAACGATTATTATACCACACAGACACCAGAGTCCAGTGTTTAACCAGGAGGAATTAGAAATGATAGATAAGCCAACGTTGAAGTTAGCTAAATAGCATAGCCTAACGTCGCTGCCAGCCGGTTGCACCGTTCCACATTTAGTGACCGTAGACAAAATAAGCACGTCTGTGATTTTCATCGGTATAATATAGCTATATATTAATCTTGGTAAACATGTACATAGAACATACGTGGTTGTGTATTTTATCTGACTTTACGGGAAAACAATGTACAGATTCACGAACCTTCCTTCTTCGCCTTCGGTGCCATGTTGAGAAAGGAAGAATGATTGGGGTTTCCGCAGCTATAATACAGGGGCGAGAAACCGGAACTCACATATCGCGAGACTGGCGAACTGCATCATTGTACTTGTAGTTAAAGGTCACCATTTCTCGGATGAGTCCAAAAATATTTGGAATTACATACTGCTACATAGGAACTGTAGCTCAGTGGAGAACAGCTAACTATGATTCTGCTACACAGAAACTGTAGCTCAGTTGCACCCCTAAAAACATTTGTCATAAGAAACTAGCTCCTGGTACTGGTACATGGGAACTATTGCTCAGTGGACTACAAAGGAACTGTACAGTAGTGGACAACAGCCAACTATGATTCTGCTACATGGGAACTATAGCTCAGTGGACTACAGCTCACTATGTGTTGTTTGTTAGATGTGACAGTGGTCTGGTGTTGAGAATATCAGGTTGTATTTATTATTTTAAATTGAACCTTTATTCAACCAGGCATGTCAGTTAAGAAAAAAATATTATTTGGAATGAATGATACATCTTACTTAAAAGATTTTCCAACATATCTTTCCAGAAGAAAATCATTAGAAATGTGAGACGTTCAACAGCAGAATAGTCAACCTAGCATTTATTTGAAACATTCAACAGCAGAATAGTCAACCTAGCATTTATTTGAAACATTCAACAGCAGAATAGTCAACCTAGCATTTACATGAGAGGGCCTTGACTGGCTGCCCTGCGTTCCAAATGGCATCTTATTTGCTATATGGTGCACTACTTTTAACCAGTTCCCAATGTGCCCAAAATAGGGAATAGGGTGCTATTCAGGATGCAGGGCCTTCACTGGTTACTACACATCTGTCGAGTTGAAACTACAACTACAGGAAGTAGTGGTATGCTCTATCAATGGACTGATTACATAGGACAATTATAGTTATGCCTTTATATAACCTCATGCATTCCTACAGAGTTCTGTAATGTGTATATCTACACAGGAACATATTAGTTAATAGTTAAGCAGGTAGGTTTAACAGGCTACATTCCGATATGAATAGAGACGGTGAGATTGTAGAGTTGTTGCTTATGGGATAGTGTCAAACTCCAGTCCTCGAGGGTCGAGTGTCTGCGGGTTTTCACTACTCTCTTGTACTTGATTGATCAATAAAAGGTCACTGATTAGTTAGGAAATCCCCTCACCTGGTTGTCTTGGTCTTTATTGATTAGTTAGTAAATCCCCTCACCTGACTGTCTAGGTCTTTATTGATTAAATAGGAACTCCCCTCACCTGACTGTCTAGGTCTTTATTGATTAAATAGGAACTCCCCTCACCTGGTTGTCTAAGTCTTTATTGATTAAATAGGAAATCCCCTCACCTGGTTGTCTAGGTCTTTATTGATTAGTTAGGAAATCCCCTCACCTGACTGTCTAGGTCTTTATTGATTAGTTAGGAAATCCCCTCACCTGGTTGTCTAGGTCTTTATTGATTAGTTAGCAAATCCCCTCACCTGACTGTCTAGGTCTTTATTGATTAAATAGGAACTCCCCTCACCTGACTGTCTAGGTCTTTATTGATTAAATAGTACCGCCCCTCACCTGACTGTCTAGGTCTTTATTGATTAAATAGGAACTTCCCTCACCTGACTGTCTAGGTCTTTATTGATTAAATAGTACCGCCCCTCACCTGACTGTCTAGGTCTTTATTGATTAGTTAGCAACTCCCCTCACCTGACTGTCTAGGTCTTTATTGATTAAATAGGAACTCCCCTCACCTGGTTCTCTAGGAATTCATTGGACAAGAAATGAAAGGAGATCAGAAAAACCAGCAAACACAGCCGTCCAGGAATAGAGAATGACACGTTTAGAATAGACTGTTGGTAGCTATTCTCTAGGGTTAGATAGGAGACTAGGTCAAAGAAGTTTGACAGTGCTGGGAGGGGCCCTGTTTCCTGGAGGTCTTCTAGGAGAGGAAGGTTCGGACGGTGCCCTTGACCAGTCCTCTGCAGAAGGGACATTTCCTCAGGGAGGGTCCCTGGTTCCTGGAGGTCTTCTAGGAGAGGAAGGTTCGGACGGTGCCCTTGACCAGTCCTCTGCAGATGGGACATTTCCTCAGGGAGGGTCCCTGGTTCCTGGAGGTCTTCTAGGAGAGGAAGGTTCGGACGGTGCCCTTGACCAGTCCTCTGCAGATGGGACATTTCCTCAGAGAGGGAGCACACTCCTTACAGACCACCAGGTGACCACAAGGGATGAAGACAATGTTCACCTCCTTGTCCATACACACCTTACAGGTCCGCTCCTCCTGCAGGCGCCGTAGCTGCTCCTCCATCGGCAGGTCTGGAGGGGAGGAGGGGGAGAGGAGGAGGAGGGGAGAGGAGGGAGGGGGGAGAGAGATGGAAGAATAGAGATGTAAGAATGGAGAGACATAAAACAGACATGCCCCCGCCCCCCTCCCCCTTCCCATTGGATGAGGAGACTGACCCAACCCATCCCAGTTCCAAGGTCAGCCGGCCTCAGCCACAGCTGAAAGCAGCCTAGTGTGTGTATGTGAAAGTGTGTGTACCTGAGAGATCTTGACTCGGTGATGCGGCTTCATTTGCCTGGGCTGAAAGGTGCATTGAGAACAAGAATTAAACAGAAGTCTGAAATGAAACTGAGTTGGACTGAACTGAGACTAACTAGGCTAGACATGATGTCACTCTGATGTCACGGAGTAGGGCTTTATTACATAGATTTGATTGCCTACCTAGATCAGTTGTGTTCCTGAACTCCTGACCCCAGCTCTACCCACCAATCATTCTCACAGTGACATGGTCAGAACATCTCTCCACCCCTGCCAAACCTGGAGGACTGGACTACTGTTTAGGGAGTTAGGGGGCTAGGAGTCAGGGAACTAAGGAGTGAGAGTTCATGGGGCTAGGATTTAGGGAACTAGGGAGTGAGGGGTTAGGGGGCTAGGAGTTAGGGAGTGAGGGGTTAGGGCCCATGAGACTACTGGTTAGGGGACTAGGGAGAGCCCGACAGCACAGTTGATGCTGTGGCACGCAAACATTGCTTAATGCATATAACGTCTGAGCAGGGGAACGTGACCTTACGAATGAGGTGATGTTTTATCCAGAGGTCTCTAGCAGGTTAGGGGTCAGAGGTGATGTTTTACCCAGAGGTCTCTGTGCAGGATAGGTGAAGGTATTTTTGGTAATTGGTATTTTATTAGGATCCCCATTAGCTGTTCCACATGAAACATGACATAATGGACAAGAACAGCTCAAGGACAGAACTACATACATTTTCAAAAAGGCACACGTAGCCTACATATCAATACACACAAACTATCTAGGTCAAATATGGGAGAGGCGTTGTGCCGTGAGGTGTTGCTTTATCTGTTTGTTGAAACCAGGTTTGTTGTTTATTTGAGCAATATGAGAGAAGGAAGTTCCATGCAATAAGGGCTCTATATAATACTGTACGCTTCCTTGAATGTGTTCTGGATTTGGGGACTGTGAAAAGACCCCTGGTGGCATGTCTGGTGGGGTAAGTGTGTGTGTCAGAGCTGTGTGTAAGTTGACTATGCAAACAATTTGGGATTTTTCAGCACCTGCAGCTTAACTAGATCTTTCTTTGCAGCACTGGACCACACGACTGGACAATAATCAAGATTAGACTAGATTCAGCAGAACATGCTTTTTGGTGTGTTGTGTCAACAACAACAAAAAAGCAGAGCATCTCTGCTCCATCGACATCTGTAGATGTTAAGCTAGCACAGGTACATATAACCATCCCTTCTAATTGCTAAGAATGACCTAGAAAAAAACACAAGAAAAAGAAGAATAGGGGGAGGAGTGATTCTACCATAAGAAAATAGGGGAATATATTCAAAACCATTATAGTTGTAGGTAAAAGCATCAACTAAACTTATGTGGGAAAAGGGACTGGATCTCCCTAGGGGTTAGAGCTCAGGGGGGGGGGGGTACGGTTAGGTATGGGGGTTAGGGTTAGAGCTCAGAGGGGTTTGGGGGTACAGTTAGGTATGGGGGTTAGAGCTCAGGGGGTTGGAGCTCGCGGGGTGTTGGAGCTCGCGGGGTGTTGGAGCTCTGTTGTACGGTTAGGTATGGGGGTTAGGGTTAGAGCTCAGGGGGGTTTGGGGGTACAGTTAGGTATGGGGGTTAGAGCTCAGGGGGGTACGGTTAGGTATGGGTTTAGGGTTAGAGCTCAGGGGGTTGGAGCTCTGTTGTACGGTTAGGTATGGGGGTTAGGGTTAGAGCTCGGGGGGTTTGGGGGTACAGTTAGATATGGGGTTAGAACTCAGGGTTAGGGTGGGGAATAAGGGTTAGGGTCACAGGGGATGGGGATGGGGAATAAGGGTTAGGGTTGTAGGGGATGGGGAATAAGAGTTAGGGTTATAGGGGAATAAGAGTTAGGGTTATAGGGGAATAAGGGTTAGGGTTATAGGGGAATAAGGGCTATAGGGGATGGGGAATACAGGCTATAGGGGATGGGGAATAAGGGCTATAGGGGAATAAGGGTTATAGAGGATGGGGAATAAGGGCTAGGGTTATAGGGGAATAAGGGCTATAGGGGATGGGGAATACAGGCTATAGGGGATGGGGAATAAGGGTTATAGGGGATGCGGAATAAGGGCTATAGGGGATGGGGAATTATTATTATTATTATTATTATTATATTTTTTAACCTTTATTTAACCAGGCAAGTCAGTTAAGAACACATTCTTATTTTCAATGACGGCCTGGGAACAGTGGGTTAACTGCCTGTTCAGGGGCAGAACGACAGATTTGTACCTTGTCAGCTCGGGGGTTTGAACTCGCAACCTTCCGGTTCCTAGTCCAACGCTCTAACCACTAAGCTACGCTTCCGCCCCAAATAAGGATTAGGGTTACAGGGGATGGGGAATAAGGGTGAGGGATATAGGGGATGGGGAATAAGGTCTATAGGGTATGGGGAATAAGGGTTAGGGTTATAGGGGAAGGGAAATAAGGGCTATAGGGGAAGGGAAATAAGGGCTATAGGGGATGGGGAATAAGGGCTATAGGGGATGGGGAATAAGGGTTAGGGTTATAAGGGTTAGGGTTATAAGGGTTAGGGTTATAGGGGATGGGAATAAGGGCTATAGAGGATGGGGAATAAGGATTAGCGTTATATGGGAATAAGGGTTCGGGTTATAGGGGATGGGGAATAAGGGTTAAGGTTATAGGGGAATAAGGGGATAGGAATAAGGGTTAGGGTTATAGGGGAATAAGGGTTATAGGGGATGGGGAATAAGGGTTAAGGTTATAGGGGAATAAGGGTTATAGGGGATAGGAATAAGGGTTAGGGTTATAGAGGATGGGGAATAAGGGCTAGTGTAACAGTATAATTTTTAAACCGTCCCCTCGCCCATACCCGGGCGCGAACCAGGGACCTTCTGCACACAACGACAACATTCACCCTCGAAGCATCGTTACCCATCACTCCACAAGAGCCGCGGCCCTTGCAGAGCAAGGGGAACTACTACTTCAAGGTCTCAGAGCAAGTGACGTAACCGATTGAAACGCTATTTACACTAGGGATATCGGGAATAAGGGTTAGGGTTATAGGGGAATAAGGGTTAGGGTTATAGGGGATGGGGAATAAGGGTTAGGGATATAGGAGACTAAGGGTTATAGGGGAATAAAGGTTAGGGTTATAGGGGATGGGGAATAAGGATTAGGGTTATATGGGAATAAGGGTTAGGGTTATAGGGGAATAAGGGTTATAGGGAATGCGGAATAAGGGCTATAGGGGATGCGGAATAAGGGCTATAGAGGATGGGGAATAAGGATTAGGGTTATATGGGAATAAGGGTTATGGATATAGGGGAATAAGGGTTATAGGGGATGGGGAATAAGGGTTAAAAAATAATACATAAAAAAGGGACTAGAAGCGAAGCTGCCATCTTTCGGCGCCATCTTGTGGCTTTACCATCGAGAGCCTCTTGACCGGTTACATTACAGCCTGGTATGGCAACTGCTCGGCGCTATAGAGAGTAGTGCGTATGGCCCAGTAAATCACTGAATGTGCTATAGATGTTGTTTAAGTCTGCATTCTAGTGCGTTTTGTGTCTTTCCAATATAGAGCTTATGACAAACAAGGCACTCGATCACATAAACCACATTTCCGGTATCCAGTTGTACTTGCCTGATTGGGAACACCAAGCCTGAATGCCTATTGGACAGAGATTGTGTTTGGGTAAAGTATTCATTCTGTATCTGTTTCTTCTTAGTCCGGCTTGAATAGACTAGGATGTCCATCAGGCTCCTATAGGTTGAGATTACCCTCTGTCTTGGCCTCACAATCATTCTGGGCCTGTCGAAACTTTTATTTAAGTTCAGCCCCACCAGAGCCTTAGAATAAGTCCCCACAAATGGAACCACAGGGCGGTTTTCCCTCTCTACCTGATATGCTCCATGGGTCTAGAAGGTCTGATTGACCTCAACCGCTCTCAGGAACCTCCTGGAGTAGCCCCTGGGCCTTAAGGCTGAGAAGAGACTTCTTGTGGCCTCCTCTATATCCCCAGGGATACTACAGATTCTGTGGGAAAGTATAAGTTGTGATTTGATCAACCCTCTACATGTGTGCTTTGGATGGAAACTACATTAGTGAAAGAGGGCATGTCTATCTTTTTCCATAAAGAAAAATGTAGTTGCCAATTGTTAAAATGTTTCGTATTGCAAAATATGCGTAATAGCGATGCAAGTTCAAAATGTTTACGAATTCCCTGAATTCAGAGGTGGAGCCTCCCCACAGTCCAAAACAAAATCAGCCAGATACCTGAGGTAGAGAGAGCAATGGTAAGGTCTTACATTTAAGAAAAACACTTTCTTCGCAAAAACTTGTGTACAAATGTGCAAATGTCTTTCCTATATGGTCGTACCATGTACCTGGAGATAGTACTTCACATTGAACTCAGTCGTTTCTGGTGAGGCTCAACTCCAACAAGTTCAGGATAACTCTACGGTCGACTGGGGTCAGGATAACTCTCTACGGTCGACTGGGGTCAGGATAACTCTACGGTCGACTGGGGTCAGGATAACTCTACGGTCGACTGGGGTCAGGATAACTCTACGGTCGACTGGGGTCAGGATAACTCTACGGTCGACTGGGGTCAGGATAACTCTACGGTCGACTGGGGTCAGGATAACTCTACGGTCGACTGGGGTCAGGATAACTCTACGGTCGACTGGGGTCAGGATAACTCTACGGTCGACTGGGGTCAGGATAACTCTACGGTCGACTGGGGTCAGGATAACTCTACGGTCGACTGGGGTCAGGATAACTCTACGGTCGACTGGGGTCAGGATAACTCTACGGTCGACTGGGGTCAGGATAACTCTCTATGGTCGACTGGGGTCAGGATAACTCTCTACGGTCGACTGGGGTCAGGATAACTCTACGGTCGACTGGGGTCAGGATAACTCTCTATGGTCGACTGGGGTCAGGATAACTCTCTACGGTCGACTGGGGTCAGGATAACTCTACGGTCGACTGGGGTCAGGATAACTCTCTATGGTCGACTGGGGTCAGGATAACTCTCTACGGTCGACTGGGGTCAGGATAACTCTCTACGGTCGACTTAAACAGGATACCTCTGAAAGGCATGTGCAACTGCTTGTAGACCTAATCTGATATCAAGGTTTGTGTACAGAGAATTATTATCAATGTAGAATAAAAAAGCTTTTCCTGGTATCTTGGAAGGTTAAATGTTAGAATGTTGGGGAGTTGTAAGTGAACATTACATTGTTCTAGCCAGTATTTTACAATGTCAGAAGCTGTATCCCTACTCCAGTGAACCGGATCCCAGGGGTCTGTGCGAAACCTAAGTTTACTAAGGTAATTTAAAAAAATCCCATCTCTCCACTATGACCTTATTCAGCTTCTGTAAGATACACTGCTGATCGATAGCTGGTCTATCTGAGTAATGTATAAATGGTACATAAACTGTTGCATTGGGAAAGGCCTCCTTACTAGTCCTCAACAGTTGCTGCAGTTGCTTCCAAGATGTAGTTGGCACTCGCCTCCCCAAACAATTGTTGAGGCCTACAGACAACACTATCTTCTCGGTCATTGGGTTTGATTGAAGCTTCTTGAAAACACTGTTAATATGATAAAAGTTGGCCCCAGGGAAACTATCCACCTGTACATTAGAATCTAAAAATTCTAGAATACGTGCTAGATTAGAATACCCCACAATCACTGTTGGTTTATCTATCTGTATTTCCCACACCTGAATGTTCCTCTCTGACCTAGGCTTTGTTATAGGTTCCAGACCTGAATGTTCCTCTCTGACCTAGGCTTTGTTATAGGTTCCAGACCTGAATGTTCCTCTCTGACCTATTCTTTGTTATAGGTTCCAGACCTGAATGTTCCTCTCTGACCTAGGCTTTGTTATAGGTTCCAGACCTGAATGTTCCTCTCTGACCTAGGCTTTGTTATAGGTTCCAGACCTGAATGTTCCTCTCTGACCTAGGCTTTGTTATAGGTTCCAGACCTGAATGTTCCTCTCTGACCTAGGCTTTGTTATAGGTTCCAGACCTGAATGTTCCTCACTGACCTAGGCTTTGTTATAGGTTCCAGACCTGAATGTTCCTCTCTGACCTAGGCTTTGTTATAGGTTCCAGACCTGAATGTTCCTCTCTGACCTAGGCTTTGTTATAGGTTCCAGACCTGAATGTTCCTCACTGACCTAGGCTTTGTTATAGGTTCCAGACCTGAATGTTCCTCTCTGACCTAGGCTTTGTTATAGGTTCCAGACCTGAATGTTCCTCACTGACCTAGGCTTTGTTATAGGTTCCAGACCTGAATGTTCCTCTCTGACCTAGGCTTTGTTATAGGTTCCAGACCTGAATGTTCCTCACTGACCTAGGCTTTGTTATAGGTTCCAGACCTGAATGTTCCTCTCTGACCTAGGCTTTGTTATAGGTTCCAGACCTGAATGTTCCTCACTGACCTAGGCTTTGTTATAGGTTCCAGACCTGAATGTTCCTCTCTGACCTAGGCTTTGTTATAGGTTCCAGACCTGAATGTTCCTCTCTGACCTAGGCTTTGTTATAGGTTCCAGACCTGAATGTTCCTCTCTGACCTATTCTTTGTTATAGGTTCCAGACCTGAATGTTCCTCTCTGACCTAGGCTTTGTTATAGGTTCCAGACCTGAATGTTCCTCACTGACCTAGGCTTTGTTATAGGTTCCAGACCTGAATGTTCCTCTCTGACCTAGGCTTTGTTATAGGTTCCAGACCTGAATGTTCCTCTCTGACCTAGGCTTTGTTATAGGTTCCAGACCTGAATGTTCCTCTCTGACCTAGGCTTTGTTATAGGTTCCAGACCTGAATGTTCCTCGCTGACCTAGGCTTTGTTATAGGTTCCAGACCTGAATGTTCCTCTCTGACCTAGGCTTTGTTATAGGTTCCAGACCTGAATGTTCCTCTCTGACCTAGGCTTTGTTATAGGTTCCAGACCTGAATGTTCCTCTCTGACCTAGGGCGTTATGGGTTCCAGACCTGTATCTCCCTCTCTGACCTAGGGTGAGTTATGGGTTCCAGACCTGAATCTCCCTCTCTGACCTAGGGTGAGTTATGGGTTCCAGACCTGAATCTCCCTCTCTGACCTAGGGTGAGTTATGGGTTCCAGACCTGAATCTCCCTCTCTGACCTAAGGTGAGTTATGGGTTCCAGACCTGAATCTCCCTCTCTGACCTAGGGTGAGTTATGGGTTCCAGACCTGAATCTCCCTCTCTGACCTAGGGTGAGTTATAGGTTCCAGACCTGAATCTCCCTCTCTGACCTAGGGTGAGTTATGGGTTCCAGACCTGAATCTCCCTCTCTGACCTAGGGTGAGTTATGGGTTCCAGACCTGAATCTCCCTCTCTGACCTAGGGTGAGTTATGGGTTCCAGACCTGAATCTCCCTCTCTGACCTAGGGTGAGTTATGGGTTCCAGACCTGAATCTCCCTCTCTGACCTAGGGTGAGTTATAGGTTCCAGGCGTGGGGTCGGAGTAGATCCATGTGGTGGGCATGTCTTTAAAATGTTAGAAGGGGACTCAGATTGGGAATCACTCCGACAACACTGGCATTTAGGAGTACCATCCATCATCATGCACCTATTGGTTGTACTTTGACAACAGCACACTGAGCCTGCTCCACTCCACCCCGGGAGCCCTGCTGTTCTGTGTCTGGAGGAGAAGCAGAAGAGAGGGAGTTACTACATGGCAGCCCTACATTACTATATGACACCTTCTGTATACTGTTTCTGGGGAACTGTTCCTGATCTACAGTAATAGTACTCTCTCCCTGCTTGCTGAACACTCCTGGTTGAGAAGGGCCAGTCGGTGGTGGAAAGGAGTCAGAGGACAGGGCCTCAGGAGGTCTGAATGGTTGAAGCTGTAGCATTAAGGGTTTCTGCAGAAGAAGCAATACACTTCAGTTTCTACACAGCTTTACTCCAGCTCACAACTCTGTTAAAAACCTCCAAATCAAAACCCTGCAACTCCTCCAATCCTGTGGCTATCACTGCATAATCATGTACTATTAGAAGAAAGGACAATGTCTATCCATTCCGCTGTGTTTTATCTCACTGTCTGTATTTGACTGACTCAGAGATGAAGGCTTAACTAAAACTGTGAGACCTGTCTTGTCATACCAAAAGGGCAAAGGCTGTCTGGTGTAACAGTAGTTCTAGGGGCAGTCTTTCTGTCTGGTGTAACAGTAGTTCTAGGGGCAGTCTTTCTGTCTGGTGTAACAGTATATCTAGGGGCAGTCTGTCTGGTCTGATATAACAGTAGTTCTAGGGGCAGTCTGGTCTGGTATAACAGTAGTTCTTAGGGGCAGTCTGTCTGATCTTGTGTAACGGTAGTTCTAGGGGCAGTCAGTCTGTCTGGTCTGGTGTAACAGTAGTTTCTAGGAGCAGTCTCTGTCTGGTGTAAGAGTAGTTCCAGGGGCAGTCTGTCTGGTGTAACAGTAGTTCTAGGGGCAGTCTGGTCTGGTGTAACAGTAGTTCTAGGGGCAGTCTGTCTGGTGTAACAGTAGTTCTAGGGGCAGTCTGTCTGTCTGGTCTGGTGTAACAGTAGATCTAGGGGCAGTCTGTCTGGTCTGGTGTAACAGTAGTTCTAGGGGCAGTCTGTCTGGTGTAACAGTAGTTCTAGGGGCAGTCTGGTCTGGTGTAACAGTAGTTCTAGGGGCAGTCTGTCTGTCTGGTATAACAGTAGTTCTAGGGGCAGTCTTTCTGTCTGGTGTAACAGTATATCTAGGGGCAGTCTTTCTGTCTGGTGTAACAGTAGTTCTTAGGGGCAGTCTGTCTGGTGTAACAGTAGTTCTAGGGGCAGTCAGTCTGTCTGGTGTAACAGTAGTTCTAGGGGCAGTCAGTCTGTCTGGTGTAACAGTAGTTCTAGTGGCAGTCTGTCTGGTCTGGTGTAACAGTATATCTAGGGGCAGTCTGTCTGGTCTGGTATAACAGTATATCTAGGGGCAGTCTGTCTGTCTGGTGTAACAGTAGTTCTAGGGACAGTCTGTCTGGTGTAACAGTATATCTAGGGGCAGTCTTTCTGTCTGGTGTAACAGTAGTTCTAGGGGCAGTCTTTCTGTCTGGTGTAACAGTAGTTCTAGGGGCAGTCTTTCTGTCTGGTGTAACAGTAGTTCTAGGGGCAGTCTTTCTGTCTGGTGTAACAGTAGTTCTAGGGGCAGTCTTTCTGTCTGGTGTAACAGTAGTTCTAGGGGCAGTCTGTCTGTCTGGTATAACAGTAGTTCTAGGGGCAGTCTGTCTGGTCTGGTGTAACAGTAGTTCTAGGGGCAGTCTTTCTGTCTGGTGTAACAGTATATCTAGGGGCAGTCTTTCTGTCTGGTGTAACAGTAGTTCTAGGGGCAGTCTGTCTGTCTGGTGTAACAGTAGTTCTAGGGGCAGTCTGTCTGTCTGGTGTAACAGTAGTTCTAGGGGCAGTCTGTCTGTCTGGTGTAACAGTAGTTCTAGGGGCAGTCTGTCTGTCTGGTGTAACAGTAGTTCTAGGGGCAGTCTGTCTGTCTGGTGTAACAGTAGTTCTAGGGGCAGTCTTTCTGGTGTAACAGTAGTTCTAGGAGAAGTCCGTCTGGTGTAACAGTAGTTCTAGGGACAGTCTGTCTGGTCTGGTGTAACAGTAGTTCCAGGGGCAGTCTGTCTGTCTGGTGTAACAGTAGTTCCAGGGGCAGTCTGTCTGTCTGGTGTAACTGTAGTTCCAGGGGCAGTCTGTCTGTCTGGTGTAACTGTAGTTCTAGGGGCAGTCTGTCTGGTCTGGTGGGGGAGGATCATCATTGCTCACCCAATTGGACATTACTGGTCAAGACCTGAAATCGGTTGTGGAGTGGTATCGACATATTGATGGAATAAGATCACTAAAACTGATGGTTAGACAGGGTAGACCCAAGAGT
>NC_060174.1:111076704-111236704 GCF_021184085.1 Oncorhynchus gorbuscha | reverse complement strand
GTTGTTTCCTAGGTGAAAAATAACAGTTGCAGTTTCCTAGGTGATATATAACAGTTGTTGTTGTTTCCTAGGTGATCTATAACAGTTGTTGTTATGTCCTAGGGTTAAGGGTTAAGGGTTAGTGTTAGGGTTAGATATATACCAGTTGTTGTTTCCTAGGTGATAAATAACAGTTGTAGTTGTTTCCTAGGTGATATATAACAGTTGTTGTTTCCTAGGTGATATATAACAGTTGTTGTTGTGTCCTAGGGTTAAGGGTTAAGGGTTAAGGGTTAGGGTTAGGGTTAGATATATACCAGTTGTTGTTATGTCCTAGGGTTAAGGGTTAAGGGTTAGGGTTAGATATATACCAGTTGTTGTTTCCTAGGTGATATATAACAGTTGTTGTTTCCTAGGTGATATATAACAGTTGTTGTTTCCTAGGTGATATATAACAGTTGTAGTTGTTTCCTAGGTGATATATAACAGTTGTTGTTGTTTCCTAGGTGATCTACAACAGTTGTTGTTATGTCCTAGGGTTAAGGGTTAAGGGTTAAGGGTTAGGGTTAGATATATACCAGTTGTTGTTTCCTAGGTGATATATAACAGTTGTAGTTGTTTCCTAGGTGATATATAACAGTTGTTGTTGTTTCCTAGGTGATCTATAACAGTTGTTGTTGTTTCCTAGGTGATCTATAACAGTTGTTGTTATGTCCTAGGGTTAAGGGTTAAGGGTTAAGGGTTAGGGTTAGATATATACCAGTTGTTGTTTCCTAGGTGATATATAACAGTTGTAGTTGTTTCCTAGGTGATATATAACAGTTGTTGTTGTTTCCTAGGTGATCTATAACAGTTGTTGTTATGTCCTAGGGTTAAGGGTTAAGGGTTAGGGTTAGATATATACCAGTTGTTGTTTCCTAGGTGATATATAACAGTTGTAGTTGTTTCCTAGGTGATATATAACAGTTGTTGTTGTTTCCTAGGTGATCTATAACAGTTGTTGTTTCCTAGGTGATATATAACAGTTGTTGTTGTTTCCTAGGTGATCTATAACAGTTGTTGTTATGTCCTAGGGTTAAGGGTTAAGGGTTAGGGTTAGGGTTAGATGTATAAGAGTTGTTGTTATTTCCTAGGGTTAAGGGTTAGGGTTAGGGTTAGATATATAACAGTTGTTGTTTCCTAGGTGATCTATAGCAGTTGTTGTTTCCTAGGTGATCTATAACAGTTGTTGTTATGTCCTAGGGTTAAGGGTTAAGGGTTAGGGTTAGATATATAACAGTTGCTGTTTCCTAGGTGATCTATAACAGTTGTAGTTTCCTAGGTGATATATAACAGTTGTTGTTGTTTCCTAGGTGATCTATAGCAGTTGTTGTTTCCTAGGTGATCTATAACAGTTGTTGTTATGTCCTAGGGTTAAGGGTTAAGGGTTAGGGTTAGATATAATAATAATAATATAATAATAATAATAATATAACAGTTGCTGTTTCCTAGGTGATCTATAACAGTTGTTGTTGTTTCCTAGGGTTAGAGTTAAGGGTTAAGGGTTAAGGGTTAAGGGTTAAGGGTTAGGGTTAGGGTTAGATCTATAACAGTTGTTGTTGTTTCCTAGGGTTAGAGTTAAGGGTTAAGGGTTAAGGGTTAAGGGTTAAGGGTTAAGGGTTAAGGTTAGGGTTAGATCTATAACAGTTGTTGTTTGTTAGTTTATATGTAACAGTAGTTGTTGTTTCCTAGGGTTAGGGTTAAGGGTTAAGGGTTAGGGTTAGGGTTAGATCTATAACAGTTGCTGTTTCCTAGGTGATCTATAACAGTAGTTGTTGTTTCCTAGGGTTAGGGTTAAGGGTTAGGGTTAAGTGTTAGGGTTAAGGGTTAAGGGTTAAGGGTTAAGGTTAGGGTTAGGGTTAGATCTATAACAGTTGTTGTTTGTTAGGTGATCTATAACAGTAGTTGTTGTTTCCTAGGGTTAGGGTTAAGGGTTAGGGTTAAGGGTTAGGGTTAGGGTTAGATCTATAACAGTTGTTGTTTGTTAGGTTAGGGTTAGGGTTAGGGTTAGATCTATAACAGTTGTTGTTTGTTAGGTTAGGGTTAGGGTTAATATAATAATAATAATATATGCCATTTAGCAGACGCTTTTATCCAAAGCGACTTACAGTCATGTGTGCATACATTCTACGTATGGGTTAGGGTTACCCTGGCATTACAAGCGCCATGCTCTACCAACTGAGCTACACAGGACCAGGGTTAGGGTTAGGGTTAGATCTATAACAGTTGTTGTTTGTTAGGTTAGGGTTAGGGTTAGGGTTAGGGTTAGATCTATAACAGTTGTTGTTTGTTAGGTTATATGTACCAGTAGTTGTTGTTTCCTAGGGTTAGGGTTAAGGGTTAAGGGTTAAGGGTTAAGGTTAGGGTTAGCTCTATAACAGTTGCTGTTTCCTAGGTGATCTATAACAGTAGTTGTTGTTTCCTAGGGTTAGAGTTAAGGGTTAAGGTTTAAGGGTTAGGGTTAGGGTTAAGGGTTAAGGGTTAAGGTTAGGGTTAGATCTATAACAGTTGTTGTTTGTTAGGTGATCTATAACAGTAGTTGTTGTTTCCTAGGGTTAGAGTTAAGGGTTAAGGTTTAAGGGTTAGGGTTAGGGTTAAGGGTTAAGGGTTAAGGTTAGGGTTAGATCTATAACAGTTGCTGTTTCCTAGGTGATCTATAACAGTAGTTGTTGTTTCCTAGGGTTAGAGTTAAGGGTTAAGGGTTAAGGGTTAAGGTTAGGGTTAGATCTATAACAGTTGCTGTTTCCTAGGTGATCTATAACAGTAGTTGTTGTTTCCTAGGGTTAGAGTTAAGGGTTAAGGTTTAAAGGTTAGGGTTCGGGTTAAGGGTTAAGGGTTAAGGTTAGGGTTAGATCTATAACAGTTGTTGTTTGTTAGGTGATCTATAACAGTAGTTGTTGTGATCTTGAACAGTTGCTGTTTTATCCTAGGTGACCTATAACGTTGTTGTAGTGTCCTAGGTGGTATATAACAGCTTGTTGTGTTGTTGGTTTTTCCTAGGTGATCTATAACAGTTGTTGTTGATGTTTCCTAGGTGATCTATGACCTTGGTGTGACCTTCATCACCATCATGGTTGTCTGGGCAGCGTGTTCCGGCCTCGTCTTCTTCAACTGCTTCTTCAACTGGCCCCTGGAACCTTTCCCTGGCCCCGAGGACATGGACTATAGGTACACACACACACACACACACACACACACACACACACACACACACACACACACACACACACACACACACACACACACACACACACACACACACACACACACACACACACACACACACACACACACACACACACACACACATAGTAGTAGTAACAGTAATACCAGCTGTTAGGGGGGCTACATGTACAGTATTTTCCATCAGTGTGAGGGTAGTGTACGGTAGCGTAGGGTAGGGTAGGGTAGGGTTGGGTACTGTAGGGTAGGGTGTATGTTCATGTAATGTGCAGTAGAATGGGCAGTAGAATGAGTAATAGAATGTGCAGTAGAATGTGTAGTAGAATGAGCAGTAGAATGTGCAGTAGAATGTGCAGTAGAATGAGCAGTAGAATGTGCAGTAGAATGAGCAGTAGAATGTGCAGTAGAATAAGCAGTAGAATGAGCAGTAGAATGTGCAGTAGAATGAGCAGTAGAATGAGCAGTAGAATTTGCAGTAGAATTTGCAGCAGAATTTGCAGTAGGATATAGAGTACTGTTAGAGGTCAAGCTCCAGGTCAGGAATGTTTAACTGAACTGTGTTACATTTACACTGGAATAACATGACTCCCTCCCTCCCTCCCTCCCTCCCTCCCTCCCTCCCTCCCTCCCTCCCTCCCTCCCTCCCTCCCTCCCTCCCTCCCTCCCTCCCCCTCCCTCCCTCCCTCCCTCCCTCCCTAGTGTGAAGGTAAAGTTCAGTTGGCTGGGTTTTGACCATAAGATCACAGGGAAGCAGTTCTACCATCAGGTGACCACGGTGGGGAAGCGTCTGAGTGTGAGCAACAGTCTGAAGCAGAGAGAGCTGGCCACTAAGGAAGGACACAAACTCTGTCTCTCAACCATGGACCTGGAGGTCAGCAAAAGACCCAATGAGGAATGTAAGGACCCAGCACAAATCTTTATACAACATTACACAATGTGGCCTCCCAAGTGATGCAGTGGTCTAAGGCATCACTACAGACCCTGGTTTGATTCCAGGCTGTATCACAGTGGTCTGAGGCATCACCACAGACCCGGGTTTGATTCCAGGCTGTATCACAACCTGCCATGACCGGGAGTCCAATAGAGTGGCACACAATTGGCCCAGCGTAGTCCGGGATGGTGGAGGTTTTGGCCGGGGAGGTTTTACTTGGCTCAACACTCTCTAGTGACTCCTTGTGGCGGGCAGGGGCACCTACAGGCTGGCGTTAGTGCTGCTGATTTCCGGGTTAAGCAGGCGGGTGTTAAGAAGCGCTGTTTGGTGGGCCATGTTTTAGAGGACACATGACTCATACTTCCCCTCCCCATTGGGGAGTTGCAGCAATGAGACAAGATTGTAATTGGATAGAAAAAAGGGGGTAAAACCCCAACGAAAAAACAAAAAAAACATGCCACAATATTCTGCCAATTTAAAACAACACAACTTACAGGTAACTGCCAAAATAAAGGAAACCACAACATGTCTTAATAGGGCGTTGGGCCACCAACCGCCAGAACACATTCAACGCACCTTGGCATAGATTCTACAAGTGTCTGGAACTCTATTGGAGGGATGCGACACCATTCTTCCTGGATGCTGTCTTAGACTCCGCGCCAGAATCTCCCAGAAGTGTTCAAGTGGGTTGAGATCTGGTGACTGAGACGGACATGGTATAGTGGGTTGAGATCTGGTGACTGAGACGGACATGGTATAGTTGGTTGAGATCTGGTGACTGAGATGGACATGGTATAGTGGGTTGAGATCTGGTGACTGAGACGGCTGAGGTATAGTGGGTTGAGATCTGGTGACTGAGACGGACATGGTATAGTGGGTTGAGATCTGGTGACTGAGACGGCTGAGGTATAGTGGGTTGAGATCTGGTGACTGAGACGGACATGGTATAGTGGGTTGAGATCTGGTGACTGAGACAGACGTGGTATAGTGGGTTGAGATCTGGTGACTGAGACGGCCGTGGTATAGTGGGTTGAGATCTGGTGACTGAGACGGACATGGTATAGTGGGTTGAGATCTGGTGACTGAGACGGACATGGTATAGTGGGTTGAGTTCTGGTGACTGAGACGGACATGGTATAGTGGGTTGAGATCTGGTGACTGAGACGGACATAGTATAGTGGGTTGAGATCTGGTGACTGAGACGGACATGGTATAGTGGGTTGAGATCTGGTGACTGAGACGGCCGTGGTATAGTGGGTTGAGATCTGGTGACTGAGACGGACATGGTATAGTGGGTTGAGATCTGGTGACTGAGACGGACATGGTATAGTGGGTTGAGATCTGGTGACTGAGACAGACATGGTATAGTGGGTTGAGATCTGGTGACTGAGACGGACATGGTATAGTGGGTTGAGATCTGGTGACTGAGACGGACATGGTATAGTGGGTTGAGATCTGGTGACTGAGACGGACATGGTATAGTGGGTTGAGATCTGGTGACTGAGACGGACATGATATAGTGGGTTGAGATCTGGTGACTGAGACGGACATGGTATAGTGGGTTGAGATCTGGTGACTGAGACGGACATGGTATAGTGGGTTGAGATCTGGTGACTGAGACGGACATGATATAGTGGGTTGAGATCTGGTGACTGAGACGGACATGGTATAGTGGGTTGAGATCTGGTGACTGAGACGGACATGGTATAGTGGGTTGAGATCTGGTGACTGAGACGGCCATGGTATAGTGGGTTGAGATCTGGTGACTGAGACGGCCATGATATATGGTTTACATTGTTTTCATGTTCATCAAACCCTTCAGTGACCACTCATGCCCTGTGGATGGGGCATTGTCATCCTATGGGGGCATAGCAATGGTACACAAAACAATGGCCAAATGGGGATTTTTTATACATAACCCTAAGCATGATGGGAACCTGTGTGGAAGCAGTTGCTTTCAATATACTTTGTATCCCTCCTTTACTAAGGTATTTCCATGATTTCGGCAGTTACTTGTACATACCAGCATGACACAATGTTCATACAACAACGTACGACCTTCATTCAATGTTCAGACAACAGAACACAACACATAGTACAACATAATACAGTGTACATACAACACCAAACATATACTACAATAACCTTGAAAACATTTGAAACACATCTCTTCTCTGCCTCCGCTTGTCTCCATCAGCCCAGTCGTTCATGCAGAGCATCATCAGCCCTCTCTTCATCCTCTCTCTGGTCACCATGTCCATCACTCAGCTCCGTCTCATCTTCTACATGGGAGCCATGAACAACATCCTGGAGGCCCTCAGCGATGGAGACCTCAACACTGGTGGGTACTGCTGCTAGGGCTGGGTGAGTCATGAACAACATCCTGGAGGCCCTCAGCGATGGAGACCTCAACACTGGTGGGTACTGCTGCTAGGGCTGGGTGAGTCATGAACAACATCCTGGAGACCTGCTGCTAGGGCTGGGGGGTGAGTCATGAACAACAACCTGGAGACCTGCTGCTAGGGCTGGGTGAGTCATGAACAACATCCTGGAGACCTGCTGCTAGGGCTGGGTGAGTCATGAACAACAACCTGGAGACCTGCTGCTAGGGCTGGGTGGTGAGTCATGAACAACAACCTGGAGACCTGCTGCTAGGGCTGGGTGAGTCATGAACAACAACCTGGAGACCTGCTGCTAGGGCTGGGTGGTGAGTCATGAACAACAACCTGGAGACCTGCTGCTAGGGCTGGGTGAGTCATGAACAACAACCTGGAGACCTGCTGCTAGGGCTGGGTGGTGAGTCATGAACAACAACCTGGAGACCTGCCCCTAGGGCTGGGGGGTGAGTCATGAACAACAACCTGGAGACCTGCTGCTAGGGCTGGGTGAGTCATGAACAACAACCTGGAGACCTGCTGCTAGGGCTGGGGGGTGAGTCATGAACAACAACCTGGAGACCTGCCCCTAGGGCTGGGTGGTGAGTCATGAACAACAACCTGGAGACCTGCCCCTAGGGCTGGGTGGTGAGTCATGAACAACAACCTGGAGACCTGCTGCTAGGGCTGGAGGGTGAGTCATGAACAACAACCTGGAGACCTGCTGCTAGGGCTGGGGGGTGAGTCATTAACAACAACCTGGAGACCTGCTGCTAGGGCTGGGTGAGTCATGGACAACAACCTGGAGACCTGCTGCTAGGGCTGGGTGAGTCATGAACAACAACCTGGAGACCTGCTGCTAGGGCTGGGTGAGTCATGAACAACAACCTGGAGACCTGCTGCTAGGGCTGGGTGAGTCATGAACAACAACCTGGAGACCTGCTGCTAGGGCTGGGTGAGTCATGAACAACAACCTGGAGACCTGCTGCTAGGGCTGGGGGGTGAGTCATGAACAACAACCTGGAGACCTGCTGCTAGGGCTGGGGGGTGAGTCATGAACAACAACCTGGAGACCTGCTGCTAGGGCTGGGGGGTGAGTCATGAACAACAACCTGGAGACCTGCTGCTAGGGCTGGGTGAGTCATGGACAACAACCTGGAGACCTGCTGCTAGGGCTGGGTGAGTCATGGACAACAACATGGAGACCTGCCCCTAGGGCTGGGTGAGTCATGAACAACAACCTGGAGACCTGCTGCTAGGGCTGGGTGAGTCATGAACAACAACCTGGAGACCTGCTGCTAGGGCTGGGGGGTGAGTCATGAACAACAACCTGGAGACCTGCTGCTAGGGCTGGGTGAGTCATGAACAACAACCTGGAGACCTGCTGCTAGGGCTGGGTGAGTCATGAACAACAACCTGGAGACCTGCTGCTAGGGCTGGGGGGTGAGTCATGAACAACAACCTGGAGACCTGCTGCTAGGGCTGGGGGGTGAGTCATGAACAACAACCTGGAGACCTGCTGCTAGGGCTGGGGGGTGAGTCATGAACAACAACCTGGAGACCTGCTGCTAGGGCTGGGTGAGTCATGGACAACAACCTGGAGACCTGCTGCTAGGGCTGGGTGAGTCATGGACAACAACATGGAGACCTGCCCCTAGGGCTGGGTGAGTCATGAACAACAACCTGGAGACCTGCTGCTAGGGCTGGGTGAGTCATGAACAACAACCTGGAGACCTGCTGCTAGGGCTGGGGGGTGAGTCATGAACAACAACCTGGAGACCTGCTGCTAGGGCTGGGGGGTGAGTCATGAACAACAACCTGGAGACCTGCTGCTAGGGCTGGGTGAGTCATGGACAACAACCTGGAGACCTGCTGCTAGGGCTGGGTGAGTCATGAACAACAACCTGGAGACCTGCTGCTAGGGCTGGGTGGTGAGTCATTAACAACAACCTGGAGACCTGCTGCTAGGGCTGGGTGAGTCATGGACAACAACCTGGAGACCTGCTGCTAGGGCTGGGTGAGTCATGAACAACAACCTGGAGACCTGCTGCTAGGGCTGGGTGAGTCATGAACAACAACCTGGAGACCTGCTGCTAGGGCTGGGGGGTGAGTCATGAACAACAACCTGGAGACCTGCCCCTAGGGCTGGGTGGTGAGTCATGAACAACAACCTGGAGACCTGCTGCTAGGGCTGGGGGGTGAGTCATGAACAACAACCTGGAGACCTGCCCCTAGGGCTGGGTGGTAAGTCATGAACAACAACCTGGAGACCTGCTGCTAGGGCTGGGGGGTGAGTCATGAACAACAACCTGGAGACCTGCTGCTAGGGCTGGGGGGTGAGTCATGAACAACAACCTGGAGACCTGCTGCTAGGGCTGGGGGGTGAGTCATGAACAACAACCTGGAGACCTGCTGCTAGGGCTGGGTGAGTCATGAACAACAACCTGGAGACCTGCTGCTAGGGCTGGGGGGTGAGTCATGAACAACAACCTGGAGACCTGCCCCTAGGGCTGGGTGAGTCATGAACAACAACCTGGAGACCTGCTGCTAGGGCTGGGGGGTGAGTCATGAACAACAACCTGGAGACCTGCTGCTAGGGCTGGGTGGTGAGTCATGAACAACAACC
This sequence comes from Oncorhynchus gorbuscha, assembly GCF_021184085.1. NCBI lineage: Eukaryota > Metazoa > Chordata > Actinopteri > Salmoniformes > Salmonidae > Oncorhynchus > Oncorhynchus gorbuscha. The sequence goes on along the minus strand of NC_060174.1, from coordinate 111,227,571 downwards.
TGGAGACCTGCTGCTAGGGCTGGGTGGTGAGTCATGAACAACAACCTGGAGACCTGCTGCTAGGGCTGGGGGGTGAGTCATGAACAACAACCTGGAGACCTGCTGCTAGGGCTGGGGGGTGAGTCATGAACAACAACCTGGAGACCTGCCCCTAGGGCTGGGTGAGTCATGAACAACAACCTGGAGACCTGCCCCTAGGGCTGGGGGGTGAGTCATGAACAACAACCTGGAGACCTGCTGCTAGGGCTGGGTGAGTCATGAACAACAACATGGAGACCTGCTGCTAGGGCTGGGGGGTGAGTCATGAACAACAACCTGGAGACCTGCTGCTAGGGCTGGGGGGTGAGTCATGAACAACAACCTGGAGACCTGCTGCTAGGGCTGGGGGGTGAGTCATGAACAACAACCTGGAGACCTGCTGCTAGGGCTGGGTGGTGAGTCATGAACAACAACCTGGAGACCTGCTGCTAGGGCTGGGGGGTGAGTCATGAACAACAACCTGGAGACCTGCTGCTAGGGCTGGGTGAGTCATGAACAACAACCTGGAGACCTGCTGCTAGGGCTGGGTGAGTCATGAACAACAACATGGAGACCTGCTGCTAGGGCTGGGTGAGTCATGAACAACAACCTGGAGACCTGCTGCTAGGGCTGGGTGGTGAGTCATTAACAACAACCTGGAGACCTGCTGCTAGGGCTGGGTGAGTCATGAACAACAACCTGGAGACCTGCTGCTAGGGCTGGGTGAGTCATGAACAACAACCTGGAGACCTGCTGCTAGGGCTGGGGGGTGAGTCATGAACAACAACCTGGAGACCTGCCCCTAGGGCTGGGTGGTGAGTCATGAACAACAACCTGGAGACCTGCCCCTAGGGCTGGGTGGTGAGTCATGAACAACAACCTGGAGACCTGCTGCTAGGGCTGGGTGGTGAGTCATGAACAACAACCTGGAGACCTGCTGCTAGGGCTGGGTGGTGAGTCATGAACAACAACCTGGAGACCTGCTGCTAGGGCTGGGTGAGTCATGAACAACAACCTGGAGACCTGCTGGGTGAGTCTAGGGCTGCCCCTAGGGGGGTGGTGAGTCATGAACAACAACCTGGAGACCTGCCCCTAGGGCTGGGTGGTGAGTCATGAACAACAACCTGGAGACCTGCTGCTAGGGCTGGGGGGTGAGTCATGAACAACAACATGGAGACCTGCCCCTAGGGCTGGGGGGTGAGTCATGAACAACAACCTGGAGACCTGCTGCTAGGGCTGGGTGGTGAGTCATGAACAACAACCTGGAGACCTGCTGCTAGGGCTGGGGGGTGAGTCATGAACAACAACCTGGAGACCTGCTGCTAGGGCTGGGGGGTGAGTCATGAACAACAACCTGGAGACCTGCTGCTAGGGCTGGGGGGTGAGTCATGAACAACAACCTGGAGACCTGCTGCTAGGGCTGGGTGAGTCATGAACAACAACCTGGAGACCTGCTGCTAGGGCTGGGGGGTGAGTCATGAACAACAACCTGGAGACCTGCCCCTAGGGCTGGGTGAGTCATGAACAACAACCTGGAGACCTGCTGCTAGGGCTGGGGGGTGAGTCATGAACAACAACCTGGAGACCTGCTGCTAGGGCTGGGTGGTGAGTCATGAACAACAACCTGGAGACCTGCTGCTAGGGCTGGGGGGTGAGTCATGAACAACAACCTGGAGACCTGCTGCTAGGGCTGGGTGAGTCATGAACAACAACCTGGAGACCTGCTGCTAGGGCTGGGGGGTGAGTCATGAACAACAACCTGGAGACCTGCTGCTAGGGCTGGGGGGTGAGTCATGAACAACAACCTGGAGACCTGCTGCTAGGGCTGGGTGAGTCATGAACAACAACCTGGAGACCTGCTGCTAGGGCTGGGGGGTGAGTCATGAACAACAACCTGGAGACCTGCTGCTAGGGCTGGGTGAGTCATGAACAACAACATGGAGACCTGCTGCTAGGGCTGGGTGAGTCATGAACAACAACCTGGAGACCTGCTGCTAGGGCTGGGTGAGTCATGAACAACAACCTGGAGACCTGCTGCTAGGGCTGGGGGGTGAGTCATGAACAACAACCTGGAGACCTGCTGCTAGGGCTGGGGGGTGAGTCATGAACAACAACCTGGAGACCTGCTGCTAGGGCTGGGGGGTGAGTCATGGACAACAACCTGGAGACCTGCTGCTAGGGCTGGGTGAGTCATGAACAACAACCTGGAGACCTGCTGCTAGGGCTGGGGGGTGAGTCATGAACAACAACCTGGAGACCTGCTGCTAGGGCTGGGTGAGTCATGAACAACAACATGGAGACCTCAACACTGGTGGGTTCCCCATATGGAAAAGAATCATGACAATCAAATAAGAATGTTGTACAGTAGGAGAAGATCATTTGTACAAAAATGAAATAAGTAATCTGGTAAGGATCTGGTAAGATATGTTTACCATGTGTGTCAGCGGTGTCCTTGTATATGTGTTTTCTACGTACTCGACCAGTCAAAAGTTTGGATACACCTACTCATTCCAGGGGTTTTCTTTATTTGTACAATTTTATACATTATAGAATAATAGTGAAGACATCAAAACTATGAAATAACACATATGGAATCATGTAGTAACCAAAAAAGTGTTAAATGAATCCAAATATAGTTTAGATTCTTCAAAGTAGCCACCCTTTGCCTTGATGACAGCTTTGCACACTCTTGGCATTCTCTCAACCAGCTTCATGAGGAAGTCACCTGGAATGCTTTTCCAACAGTCTTGAAGGAGTTGCCACATATGCTGAGGACTTGTGTGATTTAAAATGCACCTCTCTTCTTTTCCTCCTCCCTGTTCTTTTTCTCTCCTGTAGTGGAGAGAATGGAAGTTGGTAAGACTACAGGCCTATTGGACTAGACTAGTAGATATAACATCTAACACTAGCCTCAGTCTGTCTCTTAGCTTTCCTAGTCTCACCTAAAACTAGCCTGTCTGTCTCTTAGCTTTCCTAGCCTCACCTAAAACTAGCCTGTCTGTCTCTTAGCTTTCCTAGCCTCACTTAAAACTAGCTTATCTGTCTCTTAGCTTTCCTAGCCTCACCTAAAACTAGCTTGTCTGTCTCTTAGCTTTCCTAGCCTCACCTAAAACTAGCTTGTCTGGGTCTTAGCTTTCCTAGCCTCACTTAAAACTAGCTTGTCTGTCTCTTAGCTTTCCTAGCCTCACCTAAAACTAGCTTGTCTGTCTCTTAGCTTTCCTAGCCTCACCTAAAACTAGCCTGTCTGTCTCTTAGCTTCCCTGTTTTAGTTACTGTCTCGGTTGTATAGACTGCTAACATGTAATAGGGCAGAGTGGCCAACCATCTTGTGGAGAGCTACCGTGCTGCAGGGTTTTGTTCCAGCCCTGCTCTAACATACCTCATTCTACTCATCAGCTGCAGATTTCTAGCAGCTGAATCAGTTGTGTTACAGCAGAGTAGGAGCAAAAGCCTGCACACTCAGTAGCTCTCCACAGGGAGGGTTGGCTACCTTTAACCTTAGCTTACCGTTTTAGGTACTGCTAGCATTAAACCCTAGTCTTAGGCGTGACCAATTAACCTTAGCTCACCGTGTTAGATACTGCTAGCATCAAACCCTAGTCTTAGACATGACCAGCTAACCTTAGTGCGATGCTAAACCTTAGGACTCTATTGAATCCGTATTGCGGAAGTTCAGCTCTGAAGCCCAATTGAAATTTAAGGGCAATGTTCTCGCATTGGCTGAGACTGCATTCAAGGTAATTGCTGAATAGGTCAGCTCAATTGGAAATTCTATAGCAAGTGCTATTAGCATTTCACCCTAGTTTTGTGATGACTGTGATAGTTACCTTTGTCATTCAAATTTAGCATTAACCTTAACCATGTAATAGTTATCATTGTTACTATTGGTTAGCTTCATAAGCTTGTATAATACATGACCATAGCTGTGTATAATGCAACCACATTAGCATCAACCTTAGCCTCTGTGTTAACTGTGTTGTTGCTGTACTTCTCCCCCATAGAGATAGATAGAAGACTCATCTTTGTATCTGTGCCATTATAGTGTCTGTGACAGGCTGGGCAGCGCCATTTGAGGCTATTGATCATTATGAAGTTGTTAACAAACAAAAAATCCCGATTGGCTGTTCCCTCTTGATGACCCGGTTTAACATGACTCCAACAGAGTGACCAGGAGGGAGGAGCCAATGGAGTTGGAAGCCCCACCCAGTTGAATACATTAAAATGGTGGAAATCCTTAATGGCGCTGCCAATGCTAATATGTCCTTTTGGCCACTAGAGACCTCTATATTCTCTATGTTCTCCCCCAACCAAGCCCAGTCCTTGACTGTCCCTGCCCTGAGCTAAACCAGTACTAGGTAGCTGCTAGCCTATCATCAGTTACTAGATCTACTACTCATTAACTTACTACCGTAATCATTAATGCTAAAACCCAGGAACTCTATGGATTAACATGGAATAGTTATTTATTAGACTGGCTAATAATCTGTTGTCTCTCTCTCTCGTCTCTCTCTGTCCCCTCTCTCTCTCTCTCTCTCTCTCTCTCTCTCTCTCTCTCTCTCTCTCTCTCCTCTCTCTCTCTCTCTCTCTCTCTCATCTCTCCCTCTCTCTCCTCTCTCTGTCCTCTCTCTCTCTGTCTCTGTCTCTGTCCTCGCTCTCTCTCTCTCATCTCCCCCTCTCTCTCCTCTCTCTGTCCTCTCTCTCTCTCTCTCCTCTCTCTCCACAGTCAGTTTGTACTCCTCTATCTTCGGCATGCTGCAGCTACTATGTCTGATGACGACTCCAGTGATTGGTCAGATTATGGACTGGAAGCTGAAGGACTGCGAAGATGCAGAGGGGGAGGAGGAACCGTGTAGCAAGTAAATGACTATGTCACCTAATCCTTACATCCTAACCCCTAGGCCCTACAGAGAGTTTCACAGGCACAAGGATCATACCCCCAAAACATTCTAATTTACAATAAAAGTGACTCCAAAATGACACAATACAATATTCATCATTGGGCACAACATAACCTGAAACACAACCAAAACAAACAGTAGATGCATCCAGGGGAGTTTGTAGAGTCACAAGCCTGGTGTAGTCATTGTGTGCTGGGAATAGGGGACCATTACTAAACTGTTGACTACTTGAATAAACTATAAGTGAATTTGTTCAAATACTTACGACACCTTCAAGCAGGGGGGGGGGGGGTTAGATACATAAAGTGCTTTCATTTCATTTAAATGATCAAACAAATGCAGCACAGCCAGCCAGCATAGTAAAGTAAGTCACTAGCAAGTAGCCCTTACCCTCTATGGGGATCTGAGAGGTTTGGATAAGAGTGCCTAGGCTAAGGGTTGATGTCTGTGTGATTGGCTGATGAGAATAGGATCGGACCTCCTCTCCCCTCTCTAACCCTAACCTCCTCAGGGACCAGCTCAAGACCAAGCCCAGAGACAGACAGATCCAGAAGGTGACCAATGCAATGCGAGCGTTCATCCTGACCAATGTCCTATTGGTGGGATTCGGCATCACCTGCCTGGTGCCCAACCTCCCACTGCAGGTAAGTGCTCCATCCAGCTATAACTCAAACTAGTACCCGCCTCCTTACCTTCTTCTGGCCAATCAGCAGTAGCTGTCCAGGACAAAAATTGGTGACAGCTGATGTTGGAATGAGATGTGAGTGGTGCTCTGTCGCCACCTATAGGCCTTCAAGTGGAACTACAGCTAGACACCAACACCTACTCTCTATAGCGGACAGCATCACACACTTGCCCCTACACCAGGCCTGGGCAAAGGCCGGCCCGGGGGCCTTACGCGGCCCGCCATCTGATTCAATACGGCCCTCAGAATCATGCTCAGAACACATAAAGAATTTGCGATAGTAAAGTTTTGATTTTTTTTTCAAATTAATAGCCCAATGAATACTCGCTTTGTGTAATGATATAACTCCCACCGCTTCTGGGACATTTATTTTGAATGCACGTATAAATAACAACTGACAGGCTGACACACAGGTCACAGTTACAAAAAGTAGCTCGCTAGAAATTGCGCAAAAATGCATTTTTCAAAGAAAAGGAAAGTAGACAATGAATGTAGGATGTTCCAGCAAGAGTGGACATCGTTCTTTATTGAGGTATCAGGGAAAGCTGTGTGCTTAGTGTGCAAAGAGAGCATCGCTGTCTTGAAAGACTACAACATGTCCTGACACTTCCAGATGAAGAATGAAGAGAAATACAGAAATGTGTCTTCTGTTTGTCTCACTGTTGGAAGGGACCGAGTTGGGTCATGCAGATCCATTATGAATAATATTCAGGGATAAAACAACAACATTATGAATAATATTCAGGGATAAAACAACAACATTATGAATCATATTCAGAGCTACAACAACAACATTATGAATCACATTCAGAGCTACAACAACATTATGAATCATATTCAGGGCTACAACAACATTATGAATAATATTCAGGGATAAAACAACAACAACATTATGAATCACATTCAGGGCTACAACAACAACATTATGAATAATATTCAGGGATGAAACAACAACATTATGAATCATATTCAGGGCTACAACAACATTATGAATCACATTCAGGGCTACAACAACATTATGAATCACATTCAGGGCTACAACAACAACATTATGAATCATATTCAGGGCTACAACAACATTATGAATCACATTCAGGGCTACAACAACAACATTATGAGTCATATTCAGGGCTACAACAACAACATTATGAATCATATTCAGGGCTACAACAACAACATTATGAATCACATTCAGGGCTACAACAACAACATTATGAATCACATTCAGGGCTACAACAACAACATTATGAATAATATTCAGGGATGAAACAACAACATTATGAATCATATTCAGGGCTACAACAACATTATGAATCACATTCAGGGCTACAACAACATTATGAATCACATTCAGGGCTACAACAACAACATTATGAATCATATTCAGGGCTACAACAACATTATGAATCACATTCAGGGCTACAACAACAACATTATGAATCATATTCAGGGCTACAACAACAACATTATGAATCATATTCAGGGCTACAACAACAACATTATGAATCACATTCAGGGCTACAACAACAACATTATGAATCATATTCAGGGCTACAACAACAACATTATGAATTATATTCAGGGCTACAACAACAACATAATGAATCATATTCAGGGCTACAACAACAACATTATGAATCACATTCAGGGCTACAACATCATTATGAATAATATTCAGGGATAAAACAACAACAACATTATGAATAATATTCAGGGATAAAACAACAACATTATGAATCATATTCAGGGCTACAACAACAACATTATGAATCATATTCAGGGCTACAACAACAACATTATGAGTCATATTCAGGGCTACAACAACAACATTATGAATAATATTCAGGGATAAAACAACAACATTATGAATCATATTCAGGGCTACAACAACATTATGAATAATATTCAGGGATAAAACAACAACAACATTATGAATAATATTCAGGGATAAAACAACAACAACATTATGAATAATATTCAGGGATACAACAACAACATTATGAATCATATTCAGGGCTACAACAACAACATTATGAATCACATTCAGGGCTACAACAACAACATTATGAATCATATTCAGGGCTACAACAACAACATTATGAACCACATTCAGGGCTACAACAACATTATGAATCATATTCAGGGCTACAACAACAACATTATGAATCATATTCAGGGCTACAACAACAACATTATGAATCATATTCAGGGCTACAACAACAACATTATGAATCATATTCAGGGCTACAACAACAACATTATGAATCATATTCAGGGCTACAACAACAACATTATGAATCACATTCAGGACTACAACAACAACATTATGAATCATATTCAGGGCTACAACATCATTATGAATCATATTCAGGGCTATAACAACATTATGAATCACATGCAGGGCTACAACAACAACATTATGAATCACATTCAGGGCTACAAAAACAACATAATGAATCATATTCAGGGCTACAACAACAACATTATGAATCACATTCAGGGCTACAACAACAACATTATGAATCATATTCAGGGCTACAACAACAACATTATGAATCATATTCAGGGCTACAACAACAACATTATGAATCATATTCAGGGCTACAACAACAACATTATGAATCATATTCAGGGCTACAACAACAACATTATGAATCATATTCAGGGCTACAACAACAACATTATGAATCATATTCAGGGCTACAAAAACAACATTATGAATCACATTCAGGGCTACAACAACATTATGAATCATATTCAGGGCTACAACAACAACATTATGAATCATATTCAGGGCTACAACAACAACATTATGAATCATATTCAGGGCTACAACAACAACATTATGAATCATATTCAGGGCTACAACAACAACATTATGAATCATATTCAGGGCTACAACAACAACATTATGAATCATATTCAGGGCTACAACAACAACATTATGAATCATATTCAGGGCTACAACATCATTATGAATCATATTTTAGGTCCCTTGCCCCAGGCCCTCCTGCAGAGCTGGTGACTGACAATTGTCATCTGATGTGTTCCTCCTCTCCTCAGATCCTGTCATTTGTCCTCCATACTGTTGTGAGAGGCTTCATCCACTCTGCAACCGGAGGTCTCTACGCTGCTGTGTGAGTACTGGCATCACCCTGGGAGGGTGTGTGAGTGAGTGAGTGAGTGAGTGAGTGAGTGAGTGAGTGAGTGAGTGAGTACCTGGTATCAATATGAAAACTGTAAATGGATTATATTCCCTCTCTAGGTACCCGTCGTCTCAGTTTGGCAGCCTGACGGGGATGCAGTCTCTGGTGTCTGCTCTGTTTGCTCTGTTCCAGCAGCCGCTCTTCATGGCCATGATGGGCCCTCTGAAGGGAGACCCACTCTGGGTAAGGATACACACACACACACACACACACACACACACACACACACACACAGAACACACACAGCACACACACAGCACACACACACACATAGAACACACACACAGCACACAAACGCAGAACACACTCAATCAAAACTCAATCAAATGTCTTTATAATAACATTTTTACATCAGCAGTTGTCACAAAGCAGAAACCCTCCGGTGGCTCGGAAAAACTCCCTAGAGAGACAGGAAGCTAGGAAGAAACCTAGAGAGGAACCAGGCTCGGAAAAACTCCCTAGAGAGACAGGAAGCTAGGAAGAAACCTAGAGAGGAACCAGGCTCGGAAAAACTCCCTAGAGAGACAGGAAGCTAGGAAGAAACCTCGAGCGGAACCAGGCTCGGAAAAACTCCGTAGAGAGACAGGAAGCTAGGAAGAAACCTAGAGAGGAACCAGGCTGGAAAAACTCCCTAGAGAGACAGGAAGCTAGGAAGAAACCTAGAGAGAAACCAGGCTCTGAGGGGTGGCCAGTCCTCTTCTGGCTGTCCTGGGGGGAGAGGAACCAGGCTCTGAGGGGTGTTCTAGGGAAGGCAATTTTGGGGCTTCACCTTGTGTCATATAAATCTACAGCTGTGTGTTGTCTGAAAGTTGACATGTTTCCAAATGACATCACCAAGAGGTAGAATATATAGTGGAAACAATAGTGGTCCTAGAATGGGGAACGTCAAAACGTACAATTGATTTGTAAGGAGACAAACCACCCACAGAGACAAACTGATCTCTTTCCGACAGATAAGATCAAAACCAGGAAATAACTTGTCCGTGTAGACCAATTAGGGTTTCTAATCTCTCCAAAAGAATGTGGTGTCAAAACAGCACTAAGGTCTAGGAGCACGAGGACAGATAAGATCTAAACCAGGAAATAACTTGTCCGTGTAGACCAATTAGGGTTTCTAATCTCTCCAAAAGAATGTGGTGTCAAAACAGCACTAAGGTCTAGGAGCACGAGGACAGATAAGATCTAAACCAGGAAATAACTTGTCCGTGTAGACCAATTAGGGTTTCTAATCTCTCCAAAAGAATGTGGTGTCAAAACAGCACTAAGGTCTAGGAGCACGAGGACAGATAAGATCTAAACCAGGAAATAACTTGTCCGTGTAGACCAATTAGGGTTTCTAATCTCTCCAAAAGAATGTGGTGTCAAAACAGCACTAAGGTCTAGGAGCACGAGGACAGATAAGATCTAAACCAGGAAATAACTTGTCCGTGTAGACCAATTAGGGTTTCTAATCTCTCCAAAAGAATGTGGTGTCAAAACAGCACTAAGGTCTAGGAGCACGAGGACAGATGCAGAGCCGTGGTCTGATGCCATTAAAAGGTCATTTACCACCTTCACAAGTGCACTCTCAATACTATGATGGGGTCTAAAACCAGTCTTCAGGAAGTCAGAGAGTTGCTGAGCAACAGCTTCTTTTTTTTTAATTGAGAAGATATATATATATATTTTTTTTTTTACCGGATCAAGAGGCTTTTTCAGGATAGAATTTATTACTGTCACATTCTCTGGTTGTGAGTTTAGTACTCATCCAGAGGATGAGGTCAATATAGGAGGACCAAGCACAGGAAGTAGCACAGGAAGTAGCTCTTTCAGTAGTTTAGTTGGAATAGGGTCCAGAAGACAGCTGGAAGGTTTAGAGTTCATTCATTTTTGTGTCAAGAGATACAAAATGTAAAAGGTTGAGTCTCTCAATTGATCCGAGGTCCTGTGCAGACTCAGGACAACTGAGTTTTGGATAAATATGATCCGAGGTCCTGTGCAGACTCAGGACAACTGAGTTTTGGATAAATATGCATATTCAAAGAGCAGTCTGCATATTTAAAGAGAATCATTTGTTTTCTGTTTTTGATTTTACATTGAACTCTCTTTCTAAGCTAGTCGGATGACATACAATTTGGTGGAGCGCTATTTCCGTTAAAAAATTCTGAAAGTTTTCTTCAGGGCTCAGTTATTTTCTGTATACTAGGGAGCAAGTTTCTAATGACAGTTTTTAGAGGTGCGACTGACCCTAGGTATTATGCAAGGTTAAGTTTCAGTAATTGGTTAGGTGGAGAACTGATTTTTGTCCGAAAGTCTTATTGTAACTAAATTGAACTCTATTTCCCATGGTGCTCTAGGTGAATGTAGGCCTATTGGGGGTCAGTATGCTGGGCTTCCTGCTGCCTCTATACCTGGTGTGTTTCAGACGCACACTGCACCGCCAGATACAGGACAGAGACCAGGACTCGAAGATATACCTCAAGATCAACGGGTCCAGCAAACCTGAAGCTTTCGTTTAGAAAAGGGAGAGAGTGAGGAAGGTGGGAGGAGATGGGAGGGAGAAGAGGGGAGAAGAGTGTTGCTCTACGTTGAATCTGCAGAGGACACACACATACACACAGATATCTACACACGCCCACACACACACACACATACACACAGATATCTACACACGCCCACACTCACACTTTTGAAGAGACCCATGTAAGAACTTCTCCTCTTGTCATGAAAACATACTACCTTGGACAGACACTAAGGACTGAATAAGAGCAAGAACAAGAGAGAGGGGAGAGACTGTGAAAGGAAAGGGTCATCAGCCCCCCCACTTCTTCTTCTCCTCTCCTCTCATGTTCTCCTCTGTTCTCTCATGTTCTCCTCTGTTCACCTCTCATGTTCTCCTCTCAGTTCTCTTCTCAGTTCTCGTCTCTTCTCCCCTCCTCTCTCCTTTTCTCCCCTCTTCTCTTCACATACAGTGCTCACTACCCCCCCCTCCCCTTTCTAGCTCTGAAATGACATCCTATGCCTGGATGTCCCACCTAGCTATCTTAAGATGGATGCACTACTGAGTTTGTAGATGATGCTCTGGGAGGAGTTCAGGGTTGGTAACCATGGTGACAGACAGGATGGGTGGTGTTCTACAGTTGATAGCCATGTTGAAGGACAGTGGGAGGTGTTCTACAGTGGGTAACCATGGTGACAGACAGTTGGAAGTGTTTTAGGGTTGGTAACCATGGTGACAGACAGGGTGGGAGGTGATCTACAGTTGATAACCATGTTGAAGGACAGTGGGAGGTGTTCTAGGTTTAAGGACCATGGTGACAGACAGGATGGGAGGTGTTCTACAGTTGGTAACCATGGTGACAGACAGGGTGGGAGGTGTTCTACAGTTGGTAACCATGGTGACAGACAATCGGGGTGTCTCTAGCGCCAGGCGACCCACCATTACGCACACCTGTCACCATCATTGCGTTCATTTGCGCAATATTGGACTCACCTGGACTCCATTACTTTGCCCCTCTATATCTGTCTGCTCCTCAGTTTGTTCCCCGTGTCAGCATTATTGTTACTATGTTTTTCCCTGTCCAGACGCTGTCCTTGTTTGTTTCTTGTCTGTTATCCATTAAATGTTCACTCGCTGTACTTGCCTCTCGTCTCCCAGCGTCTGTCCTTACAGGGGAGGTGTTCTAGGTTTGTTAACCATGGTGACAGACATGGTGGGAAGTGTTCTAGGGCTGGTAACCATGGTGACAGACATGGTGGGAGATGTTCTAGAGTTGGTAACTACCTGACACAAACACACCTCATCCAACACCAGCCACCATGGAGACCAACTACCACCAAACATCTATTCATCCATCTATTCATCCATCACTATTTATTCTCTGGTTCAGAATTTTTTTAAATTTCCACCTGATCAACCAGCTGAGCTTCATAAAGATATGGTTGAACCTGTCTAGCTCAGGCGTTCCGCTAGCGACCCACCTCGACAACATCCGGTGAAATTGCAGAGCGCCAAATTCAAACTACAGAAATATATATATTTAACATTCATGAAAATACAAGTGTAAAACATCAAAATAAAGCTTAACTTCTTGTTAATCCAGCCGCTGTGTCAGATTTCAAAGAGGCTTTACGACAAAAGCACACCATGCAATTATCTGAGGACAGCGCCCCGCATACAAAACCATGAAAAACATTTTTCAATCAGGCAGGTGCGACACAAAAGTCAGAAATAGAGATATAATAAATGCCTTGCCTTTGAAGATCTTCTTCTGTTGGCACTCCAAAAGGTCCCAGTTATGTCAGAAATGGTCCTTTTGTTCGATAAAGTCCTTCTTTATATCCATAAAAACATCAGTTTAGCTGGAGCGCTTCAGTCAATAATCCACCGGTTTCCCTCCTTCAAAATGCATGAATCCAAATAATCCAAACAAGTCAAACAACGTTTATAATCGAACCCTAATACGTAAATAAACAATACAATTTAAGACGAAGAATAGTTCATTACCGGAGATAAATAACAAACAACTTGCTTTCCTCCAAGCGCATGGAAAAACTACAGCCAAAATGGGAGCAACTTAGAAAAACTTCTTGCTCATTTTTCCTAAAACCAGCCTGAAACTTTTTCTAACTTTTTTGGCATCAAGTGGAAGCCCTAGGAACTGCAATCTGGGAGGTTTTTGCCTTGACAGCCAGTGGAAGGCCAAATGTTCTTTTTTGGGGTTGTCCTCGGGGTTTCTCCTGCCATATCAGTTTTGTTATACTCACAGACATAATTCTAACAGTTTCAGAAACTTTAGACGGTTTTCTACCCAAATCTACCAAGTATATACATATCCTTCTGGGCCTGAGTAACAGGCTGTTTACTTTGGGCACGCTTTTTATCTGGATGTCAAAATACTGGCCCCTACCCAAGAGAGGTTAACCGACTGACTCAAAATACTGCCCCCTACCCAAGAGAGGTTAACCGACTGACTCAAAATACTGGCCCCTACCCAAGAGAGGTTAACCGACTGACTCAAAATACTGGCCCCTACCCAAGAGAGGTTAACCGACTGACTCAAAATACTGCCCCCTACCCAAGAGAGGTTAACCGACTGACTCAAAATACTGCCCCCTATCCAAGAGAGGTTAACCGACTGACTCAAAATACTGCCCGCTATCCAAGAGACATTAACCGACTCACTCAAAATACTGGCCCCTACCCAAGAGAGGTTAACCGACTGACTCAAAATACTGGCCCCTATCCAAGAGAGGTTAACCGACTGACTCAAAATACTGCCCCCTATCCAAGAGACATTAACCGACTCACTCAAAATACTGCCCCCTATCCAAGAGAGGTTAACCGACTGACTCAAAATACTGGCCCCTACCCAAGAGAGGTTAACCGACTGACTCAAAATACTGGCCCCTACCCAAGAGAGGTTAACCGACTGACTCAAAATACTGGCCCCTACCCAAGAGAGGTTAACCGACTGACTCAAAATACTGGCCCCTACCCAAGAGAGGTTAACCGACTGACTCAAAATACTGCCCCCTACCCAAGAGAGGTTAACCGACTGACTCAAAATACTGCCCCCTATCCAAGAGAGGTTAACCGAATGACTCAAAATACTGCCCCCTATCCAAGAGAGATTAACCGACTGACTCAAAATACTGGCCCCCTACCCAAGAGATTAACCGACTCACTCAAAATACTGCCCCTACCCAAGAGAGGTTAACCGAATGACTCAAAATACTGGCCCCTACCCAAGAGAGGTTAACCGACTGACTCAAAATACTGCCCCCTATCCAAGAGAGGTTAACCGACTGACTCAAAATACTGGCCCACTATCCAAGAGAGGTTAACCGAATGACTCAAAATACTGGCCCCTACCCAAGAGAGGTTAACCGACTGACTCAAAATACTGGCCCCTACCCAAGAGAGGCTAACCGACTGACTCAAAATACTGGCCCCTACCCAAGAGAGGTTAACCGACTGACTCAAAATACTGGCCCCTACCCAAGAGAGGTTAACCGACTGACTCAAAATACTGCCCCCTATCCAAGAGAGGTTAACCGACTGACTCAAAATACTGCCCACTATCCAAGAGAGGTTAACCGACTGATTCAAAATACTGCTCCAAAAGGTAACTGATTCAAAATACTGGCCCCTACCCAAGAGAGGTTAACCGACTGACTCAAAATACTGCCCCCTATCCAAGAGATGTTAACCGACTGACTCAAAATACTGCCCCCTATCCAAGAGAGGTTAACCGACTGACTCAAAATACTGCCCCCTATCCAAGAGAGGTTAACCGACTGACTCAAAATACTGGCCCCTATCCAAGAGAGGCTAACCGACTGACTCAAAATACTGCCCCCAAGCCCAAAGTGGGCTGAGAGCTGTGATTAGGTTGTATAAATATATGGTTAAATATGTGAGAACTATGATTAGGTCTGAAATGATGCATTCAGCTCTGCTCCTAAAATAATGGTACTACATTTTTCTCAAAGTTAATATTGTATGTCCCAAATGGCACTCCTTTTCCTGAATAACTACTTAAAGCAGTTTTCATATATAACTACCTAAAGCAGTTTTCATATATAACTAGTTAGTAGTTTTCCTGAATAACTACCTAAAGCAGTTTTCATATATAACTACCTAAAGCAGTTTTCATATATAACTACCTAAAGCAGTTTTCATATATAACTAGTTAGTAGTTTTCCTGAATAACTACCTAAAGCAGTTTTCATATATAACTACCTAAAGCAGTTTTCATATATAACTAGTTAGTAGTTTTCCTGAATAACTACCTAAAGCAGTTTTCATATATAACTACCTAAAGCAGTTTTCATTTAACTACCTAAAGCAGTTTTCATATAATAACTACTAAAGCAGTTTTCATATATAACTAGTTAGTAGTTTTCCTGAATAACTATCTAAAGCAGTTTTCATATATAACTACCTAAAGCAGTTTTCATATATAACTACCTAAAGCAGTTTTCATATATAACTACCTAAAGCAGTTTTCATATATAACTACCTAAAGCAGTTTTCATATATAACTAGTTAGTAGTTTTCCTGCATAACCACTTAAAGCAGTTTTCATATATAACTACCTAAAACAGTTTTCATATATAACTATTTAAAGCAGTTTTCCTATATAACTAGTTAAAGCAGTACACTATGTAGGGTGCCAATTGGGACGTAGGACCAATGGAGTTGAGGGTTTGGAACGGCCACAGGTCTCTTCTATTCTGTTCTGTCTGTTATTTTACATAGAGATAGATATTTATATTTATTTGTTGTTGTAAATGATAGTATACCATTATTGACAGACATAAAGGTAGCAGTACTGATACTTGTATTGATTTGTGGTAAATCATTGATGATTAGGGATTTATAGTTACAATGCTGGGATCAGTCTGGAGCATACAGAGAAATGCAACACTTTAACCTCTGACTTCTAGCCCCTGTAAATGCATTATCCTGAATATCTCATCAGGTCTTCTGCTTTAGGTTTCTCTATATATTTTTTTGTGTTGATCAATCTCTTCAATCTGATCTGATCATGGACTTCAAGAAATTAAGGAAATATCTTAAATGTTCTCATTGTCTAGATTTTTTTATTAAACACAGTGTGTCATTCCATAGGCTTGATATGTAATGATGATGATGATGATTATTACTAAACCCTTTTTTTATGTTTCACAATAAAAAAAAAAGATTCCAATGATTTTTCTTTGTTTATTTATTTTGTGATAATTCTTCTGTATTAATTGTCGAAGAGTATCCGGGGAGATTTCAACTTGTTTCCCCACAGCAAAATGCCATGAAAAGGGGTGTGAGTAAGGGAAAAATTCTCTGTATGACCCACCAGAATACTCGCTCCTACTGGTGAGCCTGGTCTTTACGTGGACAAAATGACCAGTAGTCCTGCAATACAGGCAACTCTTAGTGTGAATCCCGTATAGCCATTCAGCTGGAGACAGCTGAGCTCTGCCTAGTTGCATTGGCTCGGGAAGTGGTGAATAGGCAGCCTTTGGAGATTCTTGGGGGACCTCGGATTCTCTCAGCAACGGAGCCGTCGGAAACTTCCACGATGCCTCGGAAGCGAGGTGGAATCGTTGGGTGATGAGCGTCAGTAGTTCTCGGGCTGCAAGCTCGTCCTTAACTTCCATCCGATACTCCGTGCAGGAACATGTCGAACAACACTTCTGGGTTCCAGGCACTCTCAGCTGCCAACCAGCTGGCAACAGACAAACAGAGAACACAGGTATAAATACACTGGATATAATTGGGAAGATGGGCGACACCTGGAAGGGTGTGGAGACAAACATAAAGACAGTTGAAACAGATCAAGGTGTGACAGATATAATGTATATACATATAGTCCTCTTCCACTCCTCCATGACGACATCATGGAGCTGGTGGATGTTAGAGACCTTGCACTCCTCCACCTTCCGTTTGAGGATGCCCCACAGATGCTCAATAGGGTTTAGGTCTGGAGACATGCTTGGTATAAGCTGTATATGATATGTTGTAAAGTATATATGGTGTATGATATTGTATAAGGCATGATATGGTATAAGTTATATATGATATAATATAATGCATGATATGGTATGAAGTACAATATCATATGAGCTATTGTGGCAGACGGCAGGGAGAGGTGAGGGGAGTGGTTATTGAGGGAGATACCTTGCAGCTCGCTAGCTCCACCCCCAAGCCTTATATGGACTTCCTGCCCCAACGAGGCGAGGCTGTGAGTCGTTAAGCCAGGGATTGCTTGGAGGTGAAGGAGGAAGCTGCCTGCACAAAGGGGCAGAGTAAGGAGAGAAAAAGTTGCTTTATGAAGAGTGGGAGAAGAGAGAACCATATCAGTGAGATTACCCGTTGTGACCTGGGCTGTCGGATCACACCTCGGATTGACTGAGGACCCGAGTTTTAGGATTACCCCTGGAAAACGGAATGTGGACTGTGCAGTAATTGGTGAATTCCACGTTCTTCCCCAGTGTACAAAAATCCCTAATAAACTCCCCGTTTGCATTCAATTTGTGCTACTGGTGCATGTTTTGTTACCGAACTTGGTGACTTGGAAACCCCACACCCTTGAGTCTGCTACACTATATATGATGGGCGGCAGGTAGCCTAGGGGTTAGAGAGTAGAGGAGGTAGGTAGCCTAGTGGTTAGAGAGTAGAGGAGGTAGGTAGCCTAGTGGTTAGGGTGTAGAGGAGGCAGGTAGCCTAGTGGTTAGAGGGGAGGCAGGTAGCCTAGTGGTTAGAGAGTAGAGGAGGTAGGTAGCCTAGTGGTTAGGGTGTAGAGGAGGCAGGTAGCCTAGTGGTTAGAGGGGAGGCAGGTAGCCTAGTGGTTAGAGAGTAGAGGAGGTAGGTAGCCTAGTGGTTAGAGAGTAGAGGAGGTAGGTAGCTTAGTGGTTAGAGGGTAGAGGAGGTAGGTACTCTAGTGGTTAGAGAATAGAGGAGGTAGGTAACCTAGTGGTTAAATTAACTGACTTACCTAGTTAATAAAGGAAATAAAGGGAAAAAAAATGATATGGTATAATGTATATATTATAAGGTATATATGATATGGTATAAGGTAGATATTATAAGGTATAAGGTATATATTATAAGGTAGATATGATGTGGTATAAGGTATATATTATAACTAGCCCGAACCATAAAAAACAGCCCCAGTCCATTATTCCTCTTCCACCGAACTTTACAGTTGGCACTGTGCATTCAGGCAGGTGGTGTTCTCCTGGCATCCCCCAAACACAGATTCAGATTCACCAAATGGTGAAGCATTATTCATGACTCCAGAGAACACGTTTCCACTCCTCCAGAGTCCAATAGTGGTGAGCTTAACACCACTGCAGCTGACACTTGGTATTGCGCATGGTGATCTAAGGCTTGTGTGTGACTGCTCAGCCATGGAAACCCATTTCATGAAGCTCCCGACGAACAGTTATTGTGCTGAAGTTGCTTCCAGAGGCAGTTTGTTACTCCTTAGTGAGTTGTAACCGAGGACAGACAATTGTTACGCATTATGCACTTCAGCGCTCGGCTCCGTTCTGTGAGCTTGTGTGGCCTATCACTTTGCAGCTGTGCCCTTCAGCGCTCGTGTAACAGATGTGAAACGGCTAGCTTAGTTAGCGGTGTGCGCTAAATAGCGTTTCAATCGGTTACGTCACTAGCTCTGAGACCTTGAAGTAGTAGTTCCCCTTGCTCTGCAAGGGCCGTGGCTTTTGTGGAGCGATGGGTAACGATGCTTCGTGGGTGACTGTTGTTGATGTGTGCAGAAGGTCCCTTTTTCGCGCCCGGGTATGGGCGAAGGGAAGGACGTAAAGTTATTCTGTTACACTCGGCTCTGTTCTGTGAGCTTGTGTGGCCTACCACTTTGCAGCTGTGCCGTTGTTGCTCCTAAACTTTTCCACTTCACAATAATACTACTTATAGTGGACTGGAGCAGCTCTAACAGGGCAGACATTTGACGAACTGACTTGTTGGAAAGGTGGTTTCCTATGACGGTGCCACATTGAAAGTCATTGAGCTCTTCAATAAGGCCATTCTACTGCCAATGTTTGGCTATGAAGATTCCATGGCTGTGTGCACGATTGTATACATCTGTCAGTGACAAGAGTGGCTGAAATATAATCCACTAATTTGAAAGGGTGTCCACATACTTTTGTATATATACTGTGTGTATATTTGTATTGAGTCCATTTTAGAAGAAGGCTGTAACGTAACAAAATGTGGAAAAAGTCAAGGGGTCTGAATTCTTTCTGAAGTCACTATACATGTCCCACTGTCCTGCCAGACATACAGCACACCCATTCCATCTACACCCTAGCCCCTAGCCCCTACACCCTAGCTCCTACACCCTAGCTCCTACACCCTAGCCCCTGCACCCTAGCCCCTGCACCCTAGCCCCTACACCCTTGCCCCTGCACCCTAGCCCTTACTCCCTAGCTGCTACACCCTAGCCCCTGCACCCAAGCCCTTACTCCCTAGCCTAGCCCCTGCACCCTAGCTCCTATACCCTAGCCCCTCCACCCTAGCCCCTGCACCCTAGCCCCTAAACCCTTGCCCCTGCACCCTAGCCCCTAGCCCCTGCACCCTAGCCCCTGCACCCTAGACCCTGCACCCTAGCCCCTACACCCTAGCCCCTACACCCTGCACCTTAGCCCCTACACCCTAGCCCCTACTCCCTATCTCCCACTCCCTAGCCCCTACTCTGTAGCCCTTAATTAATCCCTAGCCCTTACACCCCTCACTCCCCATCCCAGGGAGCACCTCTTGTTGGCAGGACAGTGTAAAGATATTTTTTTTTCTGAATGTTGACGTACTTCTGTCGTTTGTCTCAGAGTCACTAACATCTCTCACTAAAAGGGGAACTCCAGAGATGGGATCTTTGGTCCAGAAATGGGTTGCGCCCCAGGAATGCCCAGACCAGAAATGCCCATCCCAGAAATGCCCAGCCCAGAAATGCCCAGCCCAGGAATGCCCATCCCAGAAATGCCCGGCCCAGAAATGCCCAGCCCAGAAATGCCCAGCCCAGAAATGCCCAGCCCAGGAATGCCCATCCCAGAAATGCCCAGCCCAGAAATGCCCAGCCCAGAAATGCCCAGCCCAGAAATGCCCATCCCAGAAATGCCCATCCCAGAAATGCCCATCCCAGAAATGCCCATCCCAGAAATGCCCAGCCCAGAAATGCCCATCCCAGAAATGCCCAGCCCAGAAATGCCCAGCCCAGAAATGCCCATCCCAGAAATGCCCAGCCCAGAAATGCCCATCCCAGAAATGCCCAGCCCAGAAATGCCCAGCCCAGAAATGCCCATCCCAGAAATGCCCAGCCCAGAAATGCCCAGAAATGCCCAGAAAATGCCCATCCCAGAAATGCCCATCCCAGAAATGCCCATCCCAGAAATGCCCATCCCAGAAATGCCCAGCCCAGAAATGCCCATCCCAGAAATGCCCAGCCCAGAAATGCCCAGCCCAGAAATGCCCATCCCAGAAATGCCCAGCCCAGAAATGCCCATCCCAGAAATGCCCAGCCCAGAAATGCCCAGCCCAGAAATGCCCATCCCAGAAATGCCCATCCCAGAAATGCCCAAAAATGCCCATCCCAGAAATGCCCAGCCCAGAAATGCCCAGCCCAGAAATGCCCATCCCAGAAATGCCCAGCCCAGAAATGCCCAGCCCAGAAATGCCCATCCCAGAAATGCCCAGCCCAGAAATGCCCAGCCCAGAAATGCCCAGCCCAGAAATGCCCATCCCAGAAATGCCCAGCCCAGAAATGCCCAGCCCAGAAATGCCCAGCCCAGAAATGCCCAGCCCAGAAATGCCCAGCCCAGAAATGCCCATCTCAGAAATGCCCAGCCCAGAAATGCCCATCCCAGAAATGCCCAGCCCAGAAATGCCCATCCCAGAAATGCCCATCCCAGAAATGCCCATCCCAGAAATGCCCATCCCAGAAATGCCCAGCCCAGAAACGCCCATCCCAGGAACGCCCAGCCCAGAAATGCCCAGCCCAGAAATGCCCCCAGAAATCCCAGAAATGCCCAGCCCAGAAATGCCCAGCCCAGAAATGCCCAGCCCAGAAATGCCCATCCCAGAAATGCCCATCCCAGAAATGCCCAGCCCAGAAATGCCCATCCCAGAAATGCCCAGCCCAGAAATGCCCAGCCCAGAAATGCCCAGCCCAGAAATGCCCATCCCAGAAATGCCCAGCCCAGAAATGCCCATCCCAGAAATGCCCATCCCAAGAATGCCCAGCCCAGAAATGCCCATCCCAGAAATGCCCAGCCCAGAAATGCTCATCCCAGAAATGCCCATCCCAGAAATGCCCATCCCAAGAATGCCCAGCCCAGAAATGCCCATCCCAGAAATGCCCAGCCCAGAAATGCCCATCCCAGAAATGCCCATCCCAGAAATGCCCATCCCAAGAATGCCCAGCCCAGAAATGCCCATCCCAGAAATGCCCATCCCAGAAATGCCCAGCCCAGAAATGCCCAGCCCAGGAATGCCCATCCCAGCTAAACCACTGGCCAAGTTCCAACCTGACTGTACTGCAGAAGCATTCCAACAAAGCCAGGATGTAGTGGGTGTTTAACTTATCAGCTGACCACATCATATGATATAACTTTCTGATGTCCCACTGAGCAGTCAATTATGTAATGCAACATCTGCAATGTAGTCACCCTTTTCCCTATATAGTGGGGCTCCCGAGTGGCGCAGTCGTCTAAAGCAAGAGGCGTCACTACAGTCCCTGGTTCACATCTGGCCGTGACTGGGAGTCCCATAGGGCTCCCAGTCAATTGGCCCAGCGACGTCCGGATTTGGCCGGGGTAGGCTGTCATTGTAAATAATAATTTGTTCATAACTGACTGAAATAAAGGTTAAATAAGGGTTAAATAAAAATCTAAAATAAAATAGTGCACTACCCCATGAGGGTCTGGTTAAAAGTAGTGCACTATGTAGGGAATAGGGTGCCATTTGAGATGCTGTCTTGGTCAGTTAAAGGGGGAGGGCCTTATGAAGAGGAGGAGGACCTAGATGGTCTGAGACATAATGTTGTCGTTCCAGGCTGACTACATTACAGATGTACTCCAACCAAACACTTCCTGTGGGCCACGTCTTTGGCTGCTCAGTGGGACATCAGAAGGGTAGCGAGTGATTTAGCTGGGCTGTTTGACTAACTGGGCCCAATCCCAAATGGACCCTTAAACCCTAAAGAGGGTTTATGCACTTGAGGTGATCTAAGAGGACTTGACAGGTAATATATAATTAATCTGGTAGTATCTTCACTTTGCCCTCTCACATCACCACACGTAGATAAGGGCATAAAGTCCATTTGGGATTGGGCCCTAGCCGTTAGGGGACTAAAGACATTTACATTTACATTTAAGTCATTTAGCAGATGCTCTTATCCAGAGCGACTTACAAATGAAAGACTCCTTCACCTGGTGAGCGATGGCGGCTGACAGAGACAACCTTGTTAGCTCCTTGAGTTTGGAATCAGAATGACTAATGAGTAGAGAACTCCCAAACTGTTGATTTCTGTTAATAATAAAGAAGCTGTTTGTTTTCCTCTCTTGCTTGTTTCTGTTTCTTTCCATTTTGTCTTCTCCTCTTCCAAACTACATCAGAGACTTGAAGAAAGTCAATAAATAAGTCAACCAGAGGAAAGTAACATTTGTGTTGTTCATGAAGACCAGACTTTTTTTTTATTCATGTGCTGTGTTCTGATTGGTTGTCTTCTGCAACTGCTGATGGCCCCTCCCTCAGACATGGTACAACATTTTACATGTACAGGGTTTTCAACTGATGGCCACAGTTAACCCCACTGTTAGATCCACAGCTAGCCCCTCTGCTGTTCATTGACTACAGCTCAGCTTTCAACACTATAGTTCCCTTCAAGTTAATCACTAAGCTCAGGACCCTGGGACTGAAAACCTTCCTCTGCAACTGGATCCCAGATGTATTTTTAAGTCATCTCGGAAACATTCTTATCCAGAGCGACTTACAGGCGCAATTAGGTTTACGTGCCTTACTCAAGGGAACACTGACAGATTTTTCACTTAGTCAACTCTGGGTTTTGAACCGTTGACCTTCCGGTTACTGGCCCAAAGCTCTCAAGGTCTAGACTATCTGGTGAAGGTAGGCAACAACACATCCGCCACACTGATCCTCAACACGGGGGGCCCCTCGGGGTGGGTGCTTAGTCCCCTCCTGTACTCCCTGTTCACCCACGACTGTGTGGCCAAGCACGACTCCAATACCATCATTAAGTTTGCTGATGACATGGCAGTGGTTGGCCTGATCACCAACGACGATGAGGCAGCCTATAGGGAGGAGGTCAGCGACAGGACAGGGTAGCCTAGTGGTTAGAGCGTTGGACTAGTAACCGAAAGGTTGCAAGTTCATATCCCCGAGCTGACATGGTACAAATCTGTCGTTCTGCCCCTGAACAGGCAGTTAACCCACTGTTCCTAGGCCGTCATTGAAAATACAAATGTGTTCTTAACTGACTTGCCTAGTAAAATAAGGGTAAAAAAACTCTCCCTAAACGTCAGCAAGACAAAGGAGCTGATTGTGGAATACAGAGGGCTATTCCTTTGAGCTCATGGCTTGGTTTTTGCTCTGACATGCACTGTCAACTCTGGGACCTTACATAGACAGGTGTGCCTTTCCAAATGATGTCCAATCAGTTGATTTTCCCACAGGAGGACTCAAATCGTGTTGTAGAATCATCTGAAGGATGATCAATGGAAATGGGATGCACCTGAGCTCAATTTCGAGTCTCACATCAAAGGGTCTGAGTCATTTGGAAAATAAGGTATTTCTGTTCAAAAACAGTTTTTGCTTTGTCATTATAGTATTGTGTGTAGATTGCTGAGGAAAATGTTTTATTTCATGAATTTTAGAATAAGGCTGTAATGTAACAAAATGTGTCAAAAGTAAAGTGGTCTTGTCACGTTCTGACATTAGTTCCTTTGTTATGTCTTTGTTTTAGTTTGGTCAGGGCGTGAGTTGGGGTGGGTAGTCTATGTTCTTTTTTCTATGTTGTGTTTATGTGTTTGACCTGGTATGGTTCTCAATCAGAGGCAGGTCTCGTTCGTTGTCTCTGATTGAGAATCATACTTAGGTAGCCTGGTTGTCTCTGATTGAGAATCATACTTAGGGAGCCTGGTTGTCTCTGATTGAGAATCATACTTAGGGAGCCTGGTTGTCTCTGATTGAGAATCATACTTAGGGAGCCTGGTTGTCTCTGATTGAGAATCATACTTAGGTAGCCTGGTTGTCTCTGATTGAGAATCATACTTAGGGAGCCTGGTTGTCTCTGATTGAGAATCATACTTAGGGAGCCTGGTTGTCTCTGATTGAGAATCATACTTAGGGGTAGCCTGGTTGTCTCTGATTGAGAATCATACTTAGGGAGCCTGGTTGTCTCTGATTGAGAATCATACTTAGGGAGCCTGGTTGTCTCTGATTGAGAATCATACTTAGGTAGCCTGGTTGTCTCTGATTGAGAATCATACCTTAGGAATCATACTTAGGGAGCCTGGTTGTCTCTGATTGAGAATCATACTTAGGGAGCCTGGTTGTCTCTGATTGAGAATCATACTTAGGGAGCCTGGTTGTCTCTGATTGAGAATCATACTTAGGGAGCCTGGTTGTCTCTGATTGAGAATCATACTTAGGGAGCCTGGTTGTCTCTGATTGAGAATCATACTTAGGGAGCCTGGTTGTCTCTGATTGAGAATCATACTTAGGGAGCCTGGTTGTCTCTGATTGAGAATCATACTTAGGGAGCCTGGTTGTCTCTGATTGAGAATCATACTTAGGTAGCCTGGTTGTCTCTGATTGAGAATCATACTTAGGGAGCCTGGTTGTCTCTGATTGAGAATCATACTTAGGAATCATACTTAGAGCCTGGTTGTCTCTGATTGAGAATCATACTTAGGGAGCCTGGTTGTCTCTGATTGAGAATCATACTTAGGGAGCCTGGTTGTCTCTGATTGAGAATCATACTTAGGGAGCCTGGTTGTCTCTGATTGAGAATCATACTTAGGAATCATACTTAGAGCCTGGTTGTCTCTGATTGAGAATCATACTTAGGGAGCCTGGTTGTCTCTGATTGAGAATCATACTTAGGGAGCCTGGTTGTCTCTGATTGAGAATCATACTTAGGGAGCCTGGTTGTCTCTGATTGAGAATCATACTTAGGGAGCCTGGTTGTCTCTGATTGAGAATCATACTTAGGGAGCCTGGTTGTCTCTGATTGAGAATCATACTTAGGGAGCCTGGTTGTCTCTGATTGAGAATCATACTTAGGGAGCCTGGTTGTCTCTGATTGAGAATCATACTTAGGGAGCCTTTTCCCACCTGTGTTTTGTGGGTGATTATTTCCTGTTTAGTGTTTTTTTTCCATTCACCTTACGGGACTGTTCGTTTGATATATGAACACTTACCACGCTGCGCGTTGGTCCTCATCTCCTTCCACCACAGACGATCGTTACAGGTCTGAATACTTACCGAAGGCACTGTATAAGTACATACACTATATATAAAAAGTATGTGGACACCCCTTCAAATGAGTGTATTCGGCTACACCTGTCACTGACAGGTGTATAATATACAGCACACCACCATGCAATCTCCATAAACAAGCAGTAGCAGTAGGCATGAGCAGTAGGCCTTACTGAAGAGCTCAGTGACTTTCAACGTGTCACCGTCATGGAATGCAACATTTCTAACAAGTCAGTTCTTCAAATTTCTGCCCTGCTAGAGCTTTCCCGGTAAACTGTAAATGCTGTTATTGTGAAGTGGAAACGTCTAGGAGCAACACCGGCTCAGCTGTGAAGTGGTAGGCCACACAAGCTCACAGAATGGGACTGGTGAGTGCTGAAGCGCATAATAATTGTTTGTCCTCGGTGGCAACTAACTAGTTCCCGACTGCCTGTGGAAGCAACGTCTGCACAAGAACTGTTCTTCGGGAGGTTAATGAAATGGGTTTCCATGGCCGAGCAGCCACACAAGCCAAAGTTCACCATGGGCAATGCCAAGCGTTAGCTGGAGTGGTGTAAAGCTCGCAGCCATTTGACTCTGGAGCTGTGGAAATTTGTCTCTGGCGTGAAAGAATCATGCTTCACCTTCTGGCAGTCTGACGGCGAATTTGGGTTTGGCGGATGCCAGGAGAACACCACCTACCCCATCACATAGTGTCAACTGTAGAGTTTGGTAGAGGAGCAATAATGATGTGGGTTTGCTGTTTTCCATGGTTCGGGCCACTTAGTTCCAGTGAAGGGAAATCTTAACCCTAATGCATACAATGACATCATAGATGATTCTGTGCTTTCAACTTTGTGGCAACAGTTTGGGGAAGGCCCTTTCCTGTTTCAGCATGACAATTCCCCCGTGCACAAAGCAAGGTCCATACAGAAATGGTTTGTCGAGATTGGTGTGGAAGAACTTGACTGGCCTGCACGGAGCCTGACCCCGACTCCATCAAAAAACTTTGGGATGAATTGGAACCCCGACTGCGAGCCAGGACTAATCGCCCAACATCAGTGCCCGACCTCACTAATGCTCTTATGGGTGAATGGAAGCAAGTCCTCTGATGTTCCATCATCTAGTGGAAAGCCTTCCCAGAAGACTGTTATAGCAGCAAAGGGGGGACAAACTCCATATTAATGCCCATGATTTTACAATGAGAAGCTCGATGAGCAGGTGACCACATACTTTTGGTCATGTAGTGATATCTACCTCAACTACATTGTACATGAACTCAATACTGCTACCCATATAGCCAAGTTATCGTTACTCGCTGTGTATTTATTCCTTGTGTTTTCTATTTTTTATTTTATTTCACCTTTATTTAACCAGGTAGGCTAGTTGAGAACAAGTTCTCATTTACAACTGCGACCTGGCCAAGTTAAAGCAGTAGAAAAACAGAGTGTCTATATACATTGTGTGCAAAAAGCATGAGGAGGTAGGCGAATAATTACAATTTTGCAGAATAACACTGGAGTGATAAATGATCAGATGGTCATGTACAGGTAGAGATACTGGTGTGCAAAAGAGCAGAAAAGTAAATAAATAAAAACAGTATGGGGATGAGGTAGGTAAAATTGGGTGGGCTATTTACCGATAGACTATGTACAGCTGCAGCGATCGGTTAGCTGCTCAGATAGCAGATGTTTGAAGTTGGTGAAGGAGATAAAAGTCTCCAACTTCAGCGATTTTTGCAGTTCGTTCCAGTCACAGGCAGCAGAGTACTGGAACGAAAGGCGGCCAAATGAGGTGTTCGCTTTAGGGATGATCAGTGAGATACACCTGCTGGAGCGCGTGCTACGGATGGGTGTTGCCATCGTGACCAGTGAACTGAGATAAGGTGGAGCTTTACCTAACATGGACTTGTAGATGACCTGGAGCCAGTGGGTCTGGCGACGAATATGTAGCGAGGGCCAGCTGACTAGAGCATACAGGTCGCAGTGGTGGGTAGTATAAGGTGCTTTAGTAACAAAACGGATGGCACTGTGATAGACTGCATCCAGTTTGCTGAGTAGAGTGTTGGAGGATATTTTGTAGATGATATCGCCGAAGTCGAGGATCGGTAGGATAGTCAGTTTTACTAGGGTAAGTTTGGCGGCGTGAGTGAAGGAGGCTTTGTTGCGGAATAGAAAGCCGACTAGATTTGATTTTAGATTGGAGATGTTTGATATGAGTCTGGAAGGAGAGTTTACAGTCTAGCCAGACACCTAGGTACTTATAGATGTCCACATATCCTAGGTCAGAACCATTATTTCACTATTTTTCTCTTTGCATTGTTGGGAAGGTCCCGTAAGTAAGCTAGTAGTCTACACCTGTTGTTTATGAAGCATGTGACAAATAAAATGTGATTCCACGGGTGGGTGTCAAAATAAAGGTGTACTAGCATGAGTCGGCCACAAGATGGAGACAGTCTTGGTTTTACAATAGAGCAATTCTCCCATGTTTAAAAAAAACTAGGCAAGTCAGTTAAGAACAAATTCTTATTTACAATGACGGCCAAAAGGCCTCCTCCTCCTCCTGGGTTTATAAATAAACAAAACACACATTGCGTCAAGAGAGACACCACATCATAAAGAGAGACCTAAGACAACAACACAGCATGGCAGCAACACATGAAAACACAGCATGGTAGCAACACAACATTGTAGCAGCACAAAACATGATACAAACATTATTAAGACAGCACGAAGGGCAAGAAGGTAGAGACAACAACACATGCAAAGTGATTGAAACACTCAAACTGGACAGTTTTATCTCAATCTCATCATTCAAAGACTAAATCAAATCAAATCAAACTTTATTTGCCACATGAGCCGAATACAGCAAGTGTAGACTTTACCATGAAATGCTGAATACAACAAGTGTAGACTTTACAGTGAAATGCTGAATACAACAAGTGTAGACTTTACAGTGAAATGCTGAATACAGCAAGTGTAGACTTTACCATGAAATGCTGAATACAACAAGTGTAGACTTTACAGTGAAATGCTGAATACAGCAAGTGTAGACTTTACAGTGAAATGCTGAATACAGCAAGTGTAGACTTTACAGTGAAATGCTGAATACAACAAGTGTAGACTTTACAGTGAAATGCTGAATACAGCAAGTGTAGACTTTACCATGAAATGCTGAATACAACAAGTGTAGACTTTACAGTGAAATGCTGAATACAGCAAGTGTAGACTTTACAGTGAAATGCTGAATACAACAAGTGTAGACTTTACCGTGAAATGCTGAATACAGCAAGTGTAGACTTTACCGTGAAATGCTGAATACAGCAAGTGTACACTTTACCATGAAATGCTGAATACAGCAAGTGTAGACTTTACTGTAAAATGCTGAATACAGCAAGTGTAGACTTTACCATGAAATGCTGAATACAACAAGTGTAGACTTTACAGTGAAATGCTGAATACAGCAAGTGTAGACTTTACAGTGAAATGCTGAATACAACAAGTGTAGACTTTACCGTGAAATGCTGAATACAGCAAGTGTAGACTTTACCGTGAAATGCTGAATACAGCAAGTGTACACTTTACCGTGAAATGCTGAATACAGCAAGTGTAGACTTTACTGTAAAATGCTGAATACAGCAAGTGTAGACTTTACTGTAAAATGCTGAATACAACAAGTGTAGACTTTACCGTGAAATGCTGAATACAGCAAGTGTAGACTTTACCTTGAAATGCTGAATACAGCAAGTGTAGACTTTACTGTAAAATGCTGAATACAACAAGTGTAGACTTTACCGTGAAATGCTGAATACAACAAGTGTAGACTTTACCGTGAAATGCTGAATACAACAAGTGTAGACTTTACCGTGAAATGCTGAATACAGCAAGTGTAGACTTTACCGTGAAATGCTGAATACAGCAAGTGTAGACTTTACTGTAAAATGCTGAATACAGCAAGTGTAGACTTTACTGTAAAATGCTGAATACAACAAGTGTAGACTTTACCGTGAAATGCTGAATACAACAAGTGTAGACTTTACCGTGAAATGCTGAATACAACAAGTGTAGACTTTACCGTGAAATGCTGAATACAGCAAGTGTAGACTTTACCGTGAAATGCTGAATACAGCAAGTGTAGACTTTACCGTGAAATGCTGAATACAGCAAGTGTAGACTTTACTGTGAAATGCTGAATACAGCAAGTGTAGACTTTACTGTAAAATGCTGAATACAACAAGTGTAGACTTTACCGTGAAATGCTGAATACAACAAGTGTAGACTTTACCGTGAAATGCTGAATACAGCAAGTGTAGACTTTACTGTGAAATGCTGAATACAGCAAGTGTAGACTTTACCGTGAAATGCTGAATACAACAAGTGTAGACTTTACCGTGAAATGCTGAATACAACAAGTGTAGACTTTACCGTGAAATGCTGAATAAAGCAAGTGTAGACTTTACCGTGAAATCCTGAATACAACAAGTGTAGACTTTACCGTGAAATGCTGAATACAGCAAGTGTAGACTTGACTGTAAAATGCTGAATACAGCAAGTGTAGACTTTACTGTAAAATGCTGAATACAGCAAGTGTAGACTTTACCGTGAAATGCTGAATACAGCAAGTGTAGACTTTACTGTGAAATGCTGAATACAGCAAGTGTAGACTTTACTCTTTACTGTAAAATGCTGAATACAGCAAGTGTAGACTTTACTGTAAAATGCTGAATACAACAAGTGTAGACTTTTCCGTGAAATGCTGAATACAGCAATTGTAGACTTTACCGTGAAATGCTGAATACAGCAAGTGTAGACTTTACCGTGAAATGCTGAATACAGCAAGTGTAGACTTTACAGTGAAATGCTGAATACAGCAAGTGTAGACTTTACCATGAAATGCTGAATACAGCAAGTGTAGACTTTACCGTGAAATGCTGAATACAGCAAGTGTAGACTTTACCGTGAAATGCTGAATACAACAAGTGTAGACTTTACCGTGAAATGCTGAATACAGCAAGTGTAGACTTTACCGTGAAATGCTGAATACAACAAGTGTAGACTTTACCGTGAAATGCTGAATACAGCAAGTGTAGACTTTACCGTGAAATGCTGACTTACAATGTATAGAGTAAAGGATATACATATGAGATGAGTAATGTAGGGTATGTAAACATAAAGTGGCATAGTTTAAAGTGGCTAGTGAAACATGTATTATATAAAGATGGCAAGATGCAGTCAATGATATAGAGAACAGTATATACATATGAGATGAGTAATGTAGGGCATGTAAACATTATATTAAGTGGCATTGTAGAAAAGGCCCATGGAGTTGGTGGAATACTCCTTTAATTAATTGCCATTTACTCAGCTGGGCCAGGGGCGCTTTAATTAGGTCAGGTGGAAATGTCCAACAGATCTCAACTCCATAAAAGGAGGAAATTGCCATTGCCTGATCTCGCTGCTTTCTCTTCCCTAAATCCATCTGATCCAGAAGTTCTGTGCGTCCATGAATCCACGTAAGTCCACCGACTCTTACCTTTCATCTGAATGATCTGTGGTGATCGGGAGAGTGGGCCATTCAGTTATTGTTTATAGTTATCACCGCGGAGTGCGGCTTGGAGCGCACGCTTCAAACATATTGTGCAATGTGAATTGTTAATAATGACTGCTATGATTTTGATCTTTGATTATGAATTTGATTGTATACATGTTATTTGTTTCCTTTGTGATGCAGCACAGACTACCAGTAAATATACCACTTTATGGTTAAAGGAATTCCTGCCTCAGTCTCATACATTCCTCTGTCACCTGACACGTGACCACCTGTTCACCTTCACTGTCAGTCATCCTACCTGTCCAGCAACCCACACAGATTCCACTAATCTTTCAATGGTCCTTTGAGCCGGATGATGACTGAACCAAAGACAGGTGAAAAGGAAATGGAGGCGGAGAGGGAAGAATTGTCTCCACTGGAAGGAGGAAGAGAGGAGGAGAGAGCAGCTGAGAGAAAGGTCTTGGAACAAAGGAAATATCCAGGAGCTAAGCCTAAAGTAACAAAGGCTTCATCCTCAACCACCAGCAGCACCAGAAGAACCAGGCAAGCACCTGGTTATCTTAAGGACTATGTGGTCGAGGTTCCGACATCAAAGGGCAAGCCCACCAGAGCTCAAAGAGTTGATGGATCAACTATATGTTTCAGCCATCAACCATCCCCTCTGAGCCAAGGACCGGAAACTGCTTTGGAGCAGGAAAGTGGTCTACGTGAGGAACCTATGGAAGAGGTAACTCCCACTGCACAGGTCGACCAGCTTCCAGAGGCAGGCTCCGCTCACCCCTTAACTAATGGGAAATCGTCGAAGCACTCTAGACGGAGTGGGAGTTCGACCAGTGGATACCCCTTTGGAAGTGGCCATGGCAGCCGCCATTCACTAGCCCTCAGCAATTCACAGACCGCTGTCCTACAAGAGAGGATGAAACTATTAGCTTTGGAGGAAATTGAGCGTCAGATTGAGGAGGAACGACAGGCTGACGAACGATGTCACCAATTGGATGTGCAGGCCCGTAGAGCTCTACAGGAAAGGGAATTCATTGCCAAGGACCTGGCACAGCAGCGACGGCACCGTCAAGCCAGAAGGGAATTAGAGGAGGCACGGATGGTCTCATCCTTCCTGGAAAGGAACGAACAGGGAGTTGACCTGACCACCCCTCCACATGGACCTGAACTGTCTGCCTTTCTTTCCCAATCTGCCCCTCTGGTACAGCATGGCACACAGTCCTCGGAGGCTCCGGGGTCAACAGCCAACAAGGAGCACGGGAGACGGGCCGCTCCGCCAACGCCCTCTATGCCAGTGACACAAGTTAGCATTCCTCCATCTGGACAAAGCATCACTCCTTCGCCTTTCCGCCAATTACCAACCAAGGCAAATCGTTCCTTTCATCCAGGGCCAGGCCAGTCCTCAAACAACAGGTCGGAGGGCTCTCGCCCAATTCCGGCTGCCACAAATGGTGGGTCTGGGACAGTAGGTGACCGGCCCAATGAGGCCACAGTGGGCTCATCAGAAGTCCCGGGTTTATCCTTCACGCAACCAGAAGAGGGAGCCAACATTATGAAACTTCTAGTAGCCTCAGCCTATGGAATTCCCAGACCCAAACTGCCATACTTTGAAAACGGAAAGGAGAGTGAATTTGTCCTTTTGGAAATGGCATTGGAGAGTCTACTGGGTATTCACAGTCATCTGTCAGAACGCTACAAATACCAAGTACTAATGGATCATTTGCGGTTTCCAAGTGCATACAGGCTGGCCCAATCCTTTATGCATTCCGCAACACCATACACAACAGCTCTCCAGGCCCTGAAGGCGAGATATGGTGAGCCACGTCAGCTAGTCCAGAATGAACTAAACAACATCCTGAACACGTCTCCAATTAAAATGGGAGACCATGCTGCCTTCCAAGAATTCTCCCTGGCTGTCCAATCCCTGACCTCTATGCTCCAATCCGTTGAAGGAGAAGACGGGAACGAGCTAAAATGTGGCTCCCACGTGGACAGGCTTCTTAGCAAACTTCCAGTGTACCTCAGAGACAGTTTCATTGAACATTGTTTGAATAAGGGCATCCTGAAAGAGGGCTCGAGAAGCACCTATGCTCTCAGAGACCTGGCCACATGGTTGGAGGTGAAGGCAAAGGCGAAGAGCATCGCTCACCAGGCCACAATCTCCGCCATAGCCACAGGGGGAAGGAAGGAGTTTGAACGCCAGCAGGGACAGAAAAGACCAAATCCCACTACCATGTACTTAAATAGTGAGGCCGGGGAGGAACCCGGGAAGAAGACCCCTCTCAAGAGCAAGAACATCAAATTCCAGCCTTACTGCCCATATTGCAATAGTAAGGGGCACTTCCTTGGCTCATGCCCCAGAGTAAAAAAGCTCACTCAAACTCAATTGAAGGCCTGGATCACTTCAGGCGAGCGATGCTACAAGTGTGCCCGTAGCCATAAGGTGGAGACCTGCACATTGAGGAAACCCTGCAACCGCTGTGAAGAAATCCATCTCACCGTGTTGCATGATCTATTTCCCCAAGCAAAGAAGGAGCAGAGTATGCTCATGGTAGGAGCTGCAAAGGAGCTGTATCTCGACCAGCAGAACCGGTCTCCAAGGGTCATGTTGAAGGTGGTCAAGGTCACTCTGCAAAGTGAAGGGAGAAGCATTGATACATTCGCCGTTCTAGATGATGGGTCAGAAAGAACAATCATTCTCACAGCGGCCACCCGTCAGCTTAACCTGGAAGGGACCCCCGAGACCCTTAATCTCAGAACGGTGCGACACGATGTTATCCAAATGAAAGGCTCTGCTGTAACCTTCAGCATTTCACCTTCAGGAAACAGGGGCGTGGCCTATAACATCACCAATGCCTTCACGGCAGATGGCTTGAATCTCGCAGAGCACTCCTGCCCGGTAAGTGTTCTACAGAAACAATATCCTCATCTACGAGGATTGCCTCTTCCTAACCTGGCCAGAGTAGCACCACTTATCCTGATTGGGTCAGACCACCCACATCTCGTCACCCCGACTGAGCCTATACGAGCTGGACCAGAAGGAGGACCCATTGCTGTCCATACATCCTTGGGTTGGGCTGTGCAAGGTCCATCCCATCTACTTCTCTCCACCCAAGCTGTACAGTCACAGCAAGTCCTCTTCACCAGAAGCAATCCAGATGCAGCCACTGACCTCCTTCGGAATGTTGAGATGCTATGGAAGATGGACACCTTCTCCAACCGGAAGCTACAGGAGGTCACTCGCTCGAAAAATGACTCCTATGCATTAGACCTCCTGGAGAAGAGCACCACCACCACTGAAATGGATGGAGTTCGCAGGTATGCAACCCCACTGCTACGGGTGCCCAACCATCCTCCTCTGGCAACCACGACACGGGCTGTACTCTCACTACTGCGTGGAACAGAGCGACGCCTGGTGAAGAATCCTGAGCTTGTAGAAGTTCATAACCGAGAGATTCATAACCTTATGGAGGCAGGCCACACCCATGTCTCCTTTGTCATGGCCAGGTCCAGGGTCGCACCCAAGAAGCAGTTGTCAATGCCTAGGCTGGAACTCAGTGCTGCCCTTTCCGGAGCCCAGTTGGCCTCTACCTTGCGAGCCGAGCTCACCTTGTCAATCCAACGGGTCATCTACTGGAGTGATTCGACCACTGTATTGACCTGGCTCAAGTCGGAGTCCTGCAGGCATAAGGTGTTCGTCGGAACTCGCATCGCTGAAATCCAAGACCTAACAGAAGTCCAGGACTGGAGGTATGTTGATAGCATGAACAATCCTGCTGATGACATTACTAGAGGTAAAACCCTTAAGGAATGGGCTAAACCCCATCGCTGGAGCTTGGGACCACCATTCTTGTCCCAACCAGAGAACGAGTGGCCGACAGCCCCCAGGCGTGCGGCCCCTCCGCAACCAACTGAAGCTCATGAGTTAAGGAAGTCCGCCCAATGCTACAGTATTTCTACGGAACCAACAACGGCTCTCCCTGACCTAACACAATCCCAAACACTGCCGGATCTGATCACAGCCACAAACCAGACCTCAGATGGGGTGGCTTCTATACCTACCTCCCTCGCGGCAGAGACACTACTCCTCCAGCAAGCACAAGCAGTTAGCTTCCCTGAGGAGTTAAAAGCTCTGAAAGCCGGTAGGGAAGTGGCTAAGGGCAGCCGTCTTCTCTCTCTTGCCCCAGAATATGATCCAATCCTTGGAGTGATCAGAGTTGGAGGAGGCTGCGCCAAGCGGAGGTTTTGGACCCAGATGCTATCCACCCAATTATCCTCGACTCCAGACACCCTCTTACCAGGCTCCTCATCAAGAGTTATGATGAGCGGCTTCTCCACCCAGGGCCAGAGAGGGTCTATGGGGAGATGAGGCGGAAGTACTGGATAATTGGAGGACGAGGAGCCATTCGTAAGCACCAATACGCCTGCGTAGAATGTCAGAGATGGCGGGCCGGAGCTACGGTGCCCAAAATGGCAGATTTACCCCCTGCTCGCTTGCGCCTCCTTAAACCACCCTTCTGGTCAACAGGAGTAGATTGCTTCGGCCCCTTGATGATCAAGTTAGGTCGTCGTGTGGAAAAGCGCTGGGGCATTCTATTCAAGTGTATGACAACCAGATGTGTCCACCTGGACCTACTGGAGAGTTTGGATACGGAAGCCTTCCTCATGGCCCTACGGCGGTTTATCTCCCGACGGGGGGAAACCCTACGAGATCCTGGCTGACAGAGGTACGAACTTCAAGGCAGGAGAAGCCAGGTTAGAGGAAGCCTTCCAAGCCATGGAACCCAGCCTCCAGGATCAGCTGATGGACCAACAAAAAAAGAAGAACCGGACATATATCCGGCCAGTTGCCCGACTGATTCCTCTCCCTGAGATGACAGAGGATGGGGAGCAATGAGCCTTTTTGAGGAATGTGGAAATTAACAAATTTCCGGGGTGGCTGTAGAAAAGGCCCATGGAGTTGGTGGAATACTCCTTTAATTAATTGCCATTTACTCAGCTGGGCCAGGGGCGCTTTAATTAGGTCAGGTGGAAATGTCCAACAGATCTCAACTCCATAAAAGGAGGAAATTGCCATTGCCTGATCTCGCTGCTTTCTCTTCCCTAAATCCATCTGATCCAGAAGTTCTGTGCGTCCATGAATCCACGTAAGTCCACCGACTCTTACCTTTCATCTGAATGATCTGTGGTGATCGGGAGAGTGGGCCATTCAGTTATTGTTTATAGTTATCACCGCGGAGTGCGGCTTGGAGCGCACGCTTCAAACATATTGTGCAATGTGAATTGTTAATAATGACTGCTATGATTTTGATCATTGATTATGAATTTGATTGTATACATGTTATTTGTTTCCTTTGTGATGCAGCACAGACTACCAGTAAATATACCACTTTATGGTTAAAGGAATTCCTGCCTCAGTCTCATACATTCCTCTGTCACCTGACACGTGACCACCTGTTCACCTTCACTGTCAGTCATCCTACCTGTCCAGCAACCCACACAGATTCCACTAATCTTTCAGGCATTGTTTAAAGTGGCTAGTAATACATTTTTTAAATCAATTTCCATCCATTTCCATTATTAAAGTGAGCTGGAGTTGAGTCAGTGAGATAGATGCTGATTTTCAGTTTCTCGGTCCCTGCTTTGATGCACCTGTACTGACCTCGCCTTCTGGTTGATAGCGGGGTGAACAGGCAGTGGCTCGGGTGGTTGTTATCCTTGTTAGCGAGTTATACCATTTAAATTACTATTTTTATCATCAATAAAGTACCTGAAAACAGGGGAGAAATAATCACGAGAGTCATACGGTGTTGTATTCTCAAGTCAACGTTTAGTTCAATGAGAAAAGACTGCGATTTTCCCCAGGAATATGGGTGGAGACCAGAGCAATCGATCTCCGGCTCATAGATTAAGAGCATTTCGTAGATCACAGATTAACACTTTTAGGCACCACAAAATAAAGTAATCAATATAACGTTTACACATTACTCTCACAATTCGTACCCTTTGACAGATTTGAACTTTAACACTATTATATGAATGTTATCAATCTCTATCAACTAATACTGAATGCATCTTTTTAACCTTAGATGTTTTAAGATCCTCACATACTATGAATTTACTAATACTTTTTAACGTATAACAGGCTATGAATATTTCCTTTAACCTGTCACACATGCTCTGAGGACGCGGCTGGGGATGCCGTCTGGGCCTGCAGCCTTGTGAGGGTTAACACATTTCAATGTTTTACTCACGTCGGCTGCAGTGAAGGAGAGTCTGCAGGTTTTGGTAGCGGGCCGTGTCAGTGACACTGTATTGTCCTCAAAGCGAGCAAAGAAGTTATATAGTCTGTCTGGGAGCAAGACATCCTGGTCCGTGACGGGGCTGGTTTTCTTCTTGTAATCTATGATTGACTGTAGACCCTGCACCTACCCGCCTGTCCAACATCACTACTCTGGACGGCTCTGACTTAGAATACGTGGACAACTACAAATACTTAGGTGTCTGGTTAGACTGTAAACTCTCCCTCCAGACCCATATCAAACATCTCCAATCCAACGTTAAATCTAGAATTGGCTTCCTATTTCGCAACAAAGCATCCTTCACTCATGCTGCCAAACATACCCTTGTAAAACTGACCATCCTACCAATCCTCGACTTTGGCGATGTCATTTACAAAATAGCCTCCAATACCCTACTCAACAAATTGGATGCAGTCTATCACAGTGCAATCCGTTTTGTCACCAAAGCCCCATATACTACCCACCATTGCGACCTGTAAATCAAAATCAAAATCAAATCAAATTTTATTTGTCACATACACATGGTTAGCAGATGTTAATGCGAGTGTAGCGAAATGCTTGTGCTTCTAGTTCCGACAATGCAGTGATAACCAACAAGTAATCTAACTAACAATTCCAAAACTACTGTCTTATACACAGTGTAAGGGGATAAGGAACATGTACATAAGGATATATGAATGAGTGATGGTACAGAGCAGCATACAGTAGATGGTATCGAGTACAGTATATACATATGAGATGAGTGTGTAGACAAAGTAAACAAA
Source organism: Oncorhynchus gorbuscha (assembly GCF_021184085.1). NCBI lineage: Eukaryota > Metazoa > Chordata > Actinopteri > Salmoniformes > Salmonidae > Oncorhynchus > Oncorhynchus gorbuscha. The sequence goes on along the minus strand of NC_060174.1, from coordinate 111,189,173 downwards.
GTGGCATAGTTAAAGTGGCTAGTGATACATGTGTTACATAAGGATGCAGTCGATGTTGTAGAGTACAGTATATACATATGCATATGAGATGAATAATGTAGGGTAAGTAACATTATATAAGGTAGCATTGTTTAAAGTGGCTAGTGATATATTTACATCATTTCCCATCAATTCCCATTATTAAAATGGCTGGAGTTGGGTCAGTGTCAATGACAGTGTGTTGGCAGCAGCCACTCAATGTTAGTGGTGGCTATTTAACAGTCTGATGGCCTTGAGATAGAAGCTGTTTTTCAGTCTCTCGGTCCCAGCTTTGATGCACCTGTACTGACCTCGCCTTCTGGATGATAGCGGGGTGAACAGGCAGTGGTTCGGGTGGTTGATGTCCTTGATGATCTTTATGGCCTTCCTGTAACAACGGGTGGTGTAAGTGTCCTGGAGGGCAGGTAGTTTGCCCCCGGTGATGCGTTGTGCAGTCCTCACTACCCTCACTACCCTCACTACCCTCACTACCCTCTGGAGAGCCGTACGCTCTCGTTGGCTGGCCCTCGCTTCATACTCGTCGCCAAACCCACTGGCTCCATGTCATCTACAAGACCCTGCTAGGTAAAGTCCCCCCTTATCTCGCTGGTCACCATAGCATCTCCCACCTGTAGCACACGCTCCAGCAGGTATATCTCTCTAGTCACCCCCAAAACCAATTATTTCTTTGGCCTTCTCTCCTTCCAGTTCTCTGCTGCCAATGACTGGAACGAACTACAAAAATTTTACATTTACATTTAAGTCATTTAGCAGACGCTCTTATCTCTGAAACTGGAAACACTTATCTCCCTCACTAGCTTTAAGCACCAACTGTCAGAGCATCTTACAGATTACTGCACCTGTACATAGCCCACCTATAATTTAGCCCAAACAACTACCTATTTCCCAACTGTATTTTATTTATTTATTTATTTTGCTCCTTTGCACCCCATTATTTTTATTTCTACTTTGCACATTCTTCCATTGCAAAACTACCATTCCAGTGTTTTACTTGCTATATTGTATTTACTTTGCCACCATGGCCTTTTTTGCCTTTACCTCCCTTCTCACCTAATTTGCTCACATTGTATATAGACTTGTTTATACTGTATTACTGACTGTATGTTTGTTTTACTCCATGTGTAACTCTGTGTCGTTGTATCTGTCAAACTGCTTTGCTTTATCTTGGCCAGGTCGCAATTGTAAATGAGAACTTGTTCTCAACTTGCCTACCTGGTTAAATAAAGGTGAAAAATATATATATATATATACCTCTTGTGTCTGAGCCGTTGAATTGCAACTCTTCTTTGTCTCTATACTGACGCTTAGCTTGTTTGATTACCTTGCTGAGGGAATAGCTACACTGTTTGTATTCGGTCATGTGTTCCGGTCACCTTGCCCTGGTTAAAAGCAGTGGTTTGCGCTTTCAGTTTCGCTCGAATGCTGTCATCAATCCACGGTTTCTAGTTTGGGAATGTTTTAATAGTTGCTGTGGGTACGACATCACCGATGCACTCGCTCACCGAATCAGCGTATTCGTCAATGTTGTTGTTGGACGCAATGCGGAACATATCCCAATCCACATGATCGAAGCAGTCTTGAAGCGTGGAATCAGATTGGTCGGACTATATACAGGGGGCACCGGTACCAAGTCAATGTGGAAGGGTACAGGCTAGTTGAGGTAATCTGTACATGTAGGTCGGGGCGAAGTGACTATGCACAGGTAACAAACAAACAGCGAGTGGGGGGGTCAATGTAAATTGTCCGGTGACGATTTTATAAATTGTTCAGCATTCTTATGGCTTGGGGGTAGAAGCTGTTGAGGAGCCTTTAGGCTAGACTTGGTGCTCCGGTACCATTCAGCAGTCTTATGGCTTGGGGGTAGAAGCTGTTGAGGAGCCTTTAGGCTAGACTTGGTGCTCCTGTACCATTCAGCAGTCTTATGGCTTGGGGGTAGAAGCTGTTGAGGAGCCTTTAGGCTAGACTTGGTGCTCCTGTACCATTCAGCAGTCTTATGGCTTGGGGGTAGAAGCTGTTGAGGAGCCTTTTGGTCCTAGACTTGGTGCTCCGGTACCACTTACCATGCGTTAGCAGAGAAAACAGTCTATAACTTGAGTGACTGGAGTCTCTGACAATTTTATGGGCTTTCCTCTGACACAGCCAATTATATAGGTCCTGGATGGCAGGAAGCTTGGCCCCAGTGATGTACTGGGCTGTTCACACTACCCCCTGTAGCGCCTTACAGTCAGATGCCGAGCAGTTGCCATGCCAGGCGGTAATGCAACCACTGCATGCTCTCGATGGTGCAGCTGTAGAACCTTTTGAGGATCTAGGGGCCCATGCAAAATCTTTTCAGTCTCCTGAGTGGGAAAAGGTTTTGTAGTGCCCTCTTAACGACTGGATTGGTATGTTTGAATCATGATAGTTTGTTGGTGATGTGGACACCAAGGAAGTTGAAACTCTCAACCCGCTCCACTACAGCCCCGTCGATGTTGATGGGAACCTGTTTGGCCCTCCTCTTCCTATAGTCCATGATCAGCTCCTTTGTCTTGCTCACATTGAGAGAGAGGTTGTTGTCCTGGCACCACACTGCCAGTTCTCTGACCCACTTCCTATAGGACGTCTCATCGGCCTACCACTGTTGTGTCGTCAGCAAACTTAATAATGGTGTTGGAATCATGTTTGGCCATGCAGTCGTGGATGAACAGGGAATACAGGAGGGGACTAAGTACACACCCCTGAGGGGCCCCAGTGTTAAGAATCAGCGTGGCAGATTGTTGTTGCCTACTTTTATCACCTTGGGGCGGCACATCAGGTAGTCCAGGATCCAGCTGCAGAGGGATGTGTTTAGTCCCAGGGTCCTTAGCTTAGTGATTACGCTGAGCTGTAGTCGATGAACAGCATTCTCACATAGATGTTCTTTTTGTCCAGGTGACAAAGGGCAGTGTGGAGTGTGATTGAGATTGCGTCATCTCTGGATCTGTTTGGGCGGTATGCAAATTGGAGTTGGTCTGGGCGTCCGGGAGGATGCTGTTGATGTGAGCCATGACAAGCCTTCCAAAGCACTTCATGGCTACTTACGTGAGTGCCATGGGGCGGTAATCATTTAGGCAGGTTAGCTTCGCTTCCTTGGGCACAGGGACTATGGTGATCTGCTTGAAACATGTAGGTATTACAGACTCGGTCCGGGAGAGGTTGAAAATGTCAGTGAAGACACTTGACAGTTGGTCCGCGCATGCTTTGAGTACACGTCCTGGTAATCCGTCTGGCCCAGCGGCTTTGTGAATGTTGACCTGTTTTATGGTTTTGTTCACATCGGCTACCGAGAGCGTTATCACACAGTCACCCAGGCCATTATCACACAGTCATCTAGGCCATTATCACACAGTCACCCAGGCCATTATCACACAGTCACCCAGGCCATTATCACACAGTCACCCAGGCCATTATCACACAGTCACCCAGGCCATTATCACACAGTCACCCAGGCCATTATCACACAGTCACCCAGGCCATTATCACACAGTCACCCAGGCCATTATCACACAGTCACCCAGGCCATTATCACACAGTCATCCAGAACAGCTGGTGCTCTCGTGCATGCTTCAGTGTTGCTTGCCTCGAAGTGAGCATAAAAGGCATTTAGCTTGTCTGGTAGGTTCGCGTCACTGGGCAGCTTGCATCTGGGGTTCCTTTTTCTAGTTTTCAAACCCCCATCTGACAAGCATCAGGGTGTAGTAGGATTCAATCTATATCCTGACGCTTTGCCTGTTTGATGGTTCGTCTGAGGGCATAGCGGGATTTCTTATAAGAGTCCGGATTAGTCCTTGAAGTGGCAGGTCTAGCCTTTAGTTCATTGCGGATGTTGCCTGTAATCAATGGTTGGGGGATCATGCCTTCTGCTTGGGGTATGTACATACGGTCACTGTGGGGACGACGTCATCGATGCACTTATTGATGAAGCTGATGACTGAGGTGGTGGACTCCTCAATGCCATTGGATTAATCCCTGAACATATTCCAGTCTTTGTTGAAACAGTCCAGTAGTTTAGCATCCGCTTCATCTGACTACTTCCATATTGACCGAGTCACTGGTATTTCCTGCTTTAGTTTTTGTTTGTAAGCAGGTATCAGGAGGATAGAATTATGGTATAAATTGCTAAATGGAAGACGGGGGAGAGCTTTGCATCTCTGTGTGTGGAGTAAAGGTGGTGTAGGATTTTTTTCCCACTGGATTGGATGAGTCTTACTGCCAGTCTTACTGCCAGCTTTGCTTTGTGGTGGTAAATAGACGGCTACAAATAATACAGATGATAATTCTCTTGGTAGATAGTGTGGTCTATAGCTTATCATAAGGTACTCTACCTCAGGTGAGCAATACCTCGAGACTTCTTTAACATTAGACTCTCTTAGAAGATAGTGTGGTAGACAACTTGTCATAAGGTACTTTACAAACATGGACACAATCATGGACACTCGTTTTGTGCTGATACCATGTTGTGCTGCTGCCATGTTGTGTTGTTACCATGTTGTTGTCATGTTGTGTTGCTGTCATGCTGTGTTGTCATGTGTGTGCTGCCTTGCTATGGTGTCGTCTTAGGTCTCTATGATGTGTTGTGGTGTCCCTCTTGTCGTGATGTGTGTTTTGTTCTATATTTTTTATTTTTAATTCCTGTCCCTGCAGGAGGCCTTTTGCCTTTTTGGTAGACTGTCATTGTAAAATAAGAATTTGTTCTCAACTGACTTGCCTAGTAAATAAGGGTAACATAAAAATAAAACATTAACAGGTACCTCATGAAAGGTAATACATTTGAGGATGAATTAAACTAGTTTTCAGATACATCAGAAATGTTGTTTTCCAGACTGGATGTTCACAGATAAAACATGTGTCACTGGGCTTTTAGAGATGAACGTACCGTGTGTGTATTTACAGTGTCTGACTCACTGTTTCTCTGCCTGTATCCTCAGCCCATTGGCTTATATCTGTGGTTTCTCTGCCTGTATCCTCAGCCCATTTGCTTATCTACTGGTGTGTTTCAGGGGAAGGCGGAGGGACATAAGTGGGGATGAGTCACCAGTCTTTTTGTGACACAAACACACACCAGTAGATACGCCAATGGTGCTGAGGACACAGGCAGAGAAAACTCAGAGGGAGAGAGTGAGGAGACCAGACAAGAGTTGAGGAAGAAGAGGAAATCAAATCAAATGTATTTGTCACATCCCAGTTCTGTTATCCAGAAGCTCTTTTTGGTCATAAGAGATGGTAGCAGCAACATTATGTACAAAACAAGTTACGAACAATACGAAAAAACAAACAAAATAGCATGGAGGGCTGCCAATAAAACGGCAGCCCTCCCATCCAGCGCCAGTTTAGCAGAGGAGGAGAAGAGGAAGAAGAGGAAGGAGAGGAAGGAGGAGTAGAGGAAGGGCAGAGGAGAGGAAGAAGAGGAAGGAGGAGCAGAGGAAAAGAGGAGAAGGAGGAAGGGCAGAGGAGAGGAAGAAGAGGAAGCAGGAGCAGAGGAAGAGAGGAGAAGGAGGAGCAGGAGAGAGGAGGAGGAAGGGCAGAGGAGAGGAAGAAGAGGAAGGAGGAGCAGGAGGAGGAGGAGGAAGGGCAGAGGAGAGGAAGAAGGAGGAGGAGGGCAGAGAGGAGAAGGAGGAAGGGCAGAGGAGAGAAAGAAGAGGAAGGAGGAGAGCAGGAGAGGAAGAAGAGGAAGAAGGAGGAAGGGAGGAAGGGCAGAGGAGAGGAAAGGAGGAGAGGAAGGAGGGAGTAAGAGAGGAGAGGAAGAAGAGGAAGGAGAAGAGGAAGGAAGGGAGGAAGGTCAGAGGAGAGGAAGGAAGAAGGGAAGGAGGAGCAGAGGAAGAGAGGAGAGAGGAGGGAAGGAGGAAGGAGGAGTAGAGGAGAGGAAGAAGGAGGAAGGAGGAGCAGAGGAAGAAGAGGAGGAAGGAGGAAGGGCAGAGGAGAGAGGAAGAGGAGAGAAGAAGGAGGAGCAGAGGAAAGAAGAGGAGGAGCAGAGGAAGGAGGAGCAGGAGAGGAGAAGAGAAGGATGAGGAAGAAGAGGAGCAGAGGAGGAGAAGGAGAGGGCAGAAGAGAAGAGGAAAGGAGGAGGAGGAGAGAGGAGAAGGAGGAAGGGCAGAGGAGAGGAAGAAGAGGAAGGAGGAGCAGAGGAAGAGAGGAGAAGGAGGAAGGTCAGAGGAGAGGAAGAAGAGGAAGGAGGAGTAGACGAAGAGAGGAGAAGGAGGAAGGGCAGAGGAGAGGAATAAGAGGAAGGAGGAGTAGACGAAGAGAGGAGAAGGAGGAAGGGCAGAGGAGAGGAAGAAGAGGAAGGAGGAGGAAGGGCAGAGGAGAGGAAGAAGAGGAAGGAGGAGTAGACGAAGAGAGGAGAAGGAGGAAGGGCAGAGGAGAGGAAGAAGAGGAAGGAGGAGGAAGGGCAGAGGAGAAGGAGGAAGGGCAGAGGAGAGGAAGAAGAGGAAGGAGGAGGAAGGGCAGAGGAGAAGGAGGAAGGGCAGAGGAGAGGAAGCCCTCTACACATGATTTACATATGCTACAAGGCCAGTATTTGGTTTGCAACAGTTGTCGTCTGACTTAACCTCATGCCAAACTCATTCCGCGGAGTGCTGGGTGTCTGTGGGTTTTTGCTCCTCCTTGTACTTGATTGATGAATTAAGGTCACTAATTAGTAAAGAACTCTCCTGGTTGTCTAGGTCTTAATTGAAAGGGAAAAACCAGCACATACCCGGCCCTCTGTGGAGTTTGACCCGCCTGATCTAACCCTCTTCGACCCGTGCAATAATGTTGCTGTTTGGGTTTTTAAACTCCACCGTGTGTCGAGAATAAACATGACGAGACTGACAGTTTCTCTGTTCCAGGTGAAATTATAATGGATATATCCAAAGAAATGTAGATAGAAACTAAGGTCATTTCAGCTGCTTGATGTGATTGTGTGTTAGCTTTACTTGGCCACCGTTAGCTAGCAAATGAGCAGCTAGCCTGCATAAGTAACTAGCCTGCAAAAGTAACTAGCCTGCATAACTAACTAGCCTGCATAACTAAATGCCAATAATTTGTTCATATTTATACATTTATAAAATCATAAAAAAGGAAATTTACATTTTAGTCATTTAGCAGACACTCTTATCCAGAGTGACTTAATCTTAAAACAGACAACACATCACATCAGTACATTTTCGCACAACAAAGTAGTTCTCTGCAAAGTCAGTGAGAGTTGCGCCGTAATTTAAGATACTCTTCAAGGAGATAGATTTTCAGACCTTTTATAGGAAGAGATCCTATTTTTCATAATTTTACTGTAGAATTTAAAAAAAATTAACGACCAGGTCAAAACATCTCAATAGACTTAAGGACCTTCTTCCGGCGCCGACAGAGATGGCCGCCTCGATTCGCGTTCCTAGAAAACTATTGCGACCTTTTGCCACATTTCAGGCTTCAAACATAAAGATATAAAACTGTATTTTTTTGTGAAGAATCAACAACAAGTGGGACACAATCATGAAGTCGAACGACATTTATTGGATATTTCAAACTTTGTTAACAAATCAAAAACTGAAAAATTGGGCGTGCAAAATTATTCAGCCCCTTTACTTTCAGTGCAGCAAACTCTCTCCAGAAGTTCAGTGAGGATCTCTGAATGATCCAATGTTGACCTAAATGACTAATGATGATAAATACAATCCACCTGTGTGTAATCAAGTCTCCGTATAAATGCACCTGCACTGTGATAGTCTCAGAGGTCCGTTAAAAGCACAGAGAGCATCATGAAGAACAAGGAACACACCAGGCAGGTCCGAGATACTGTTGTGAAAAAGTTTAAAGCCGGATTTGGATACAAAAAGATTTCCCAAGCTTTAAACATCCCAAGGAGCACTGTGCAAGCGATAATATTGAAATGGAAGGAGTATCAGACCACAAAAAAATCTACCAAGACCTGGCCGTCCCTCTAAACTTTCAGCTCATACAAGGAGAAGACTGATCAGAGATGCAGCCAAGAGGCCCATGATCACTCTGGATGAACTGCAGAGATCTACAGCTGAGGTGGGAGACTCTGTCCATAGGACAACAATCAGTCGTATATTGCACAAATCTGGCCTTTATGGAAGAGTGGCAAGAAGAAAGCCATTTCTTAAAGATATCCATAAAAAGTGTCATTTAAAGTTTGCCACAAGCCACCTGGGAGACACACCAAACATGTGGAAGAAGGTGCTCTGGTCAGATGAAACCAAAATTGAACTTTTGGGCAACAATGCAAAACGTTATGTTTGGCGTAAAAGCAACACAGCTCATCACCCTGAATACGGCATCCCCACTGTCAAACATGGTGGTGGCAGCATCATGGTTTGGGCCTGCTTTTCTTCAGCAGGGACAGGGATGATGGTTAAAATTGATGGGAAGATGGATGGAGCCAAATACAGGACCATTCTGGAAGAAAACCTGATGGAGTCTGCAAAAGACCTGAGACTGGGACGGAGATTTGTCTTCCAACAAGACAATGATCCAAAACATAAAGCAAAATCTACAATTGAATGGTTCAAAAATAAACATATCCAGGTGTTAGAATGGCCAAGTCAAAGTCCAGACCTGAATCCAATCGAGAATCTGTGGAAAGAACTGAAAACTGCTGTTCACAAATGCTCTCCATCCAACCTCACTGAGCTCAAGCTGTTTTGCAAGGAGGAATGGGAACAAATTTCAGTCTCTCGATGTGCAAAACTGATAGAGACATACCCCAAGCGACTTACAGCTGTAATCACAGCAAAAGGTGGCGCTACAAAGTATTAACTTAAGGGGGCTGAATAATTTTGCATGCCCAATTTTTCAGTTTTTGATTTGTTAAAAAAGTTTGAAATATCCAATAAATGTCGTTCCACTTCATGATTGTGTCCCACTTGTTGTTGATTCTTCAAAAAAACTACAGTTTTATATCTTTATGTTTGAAGCCTGAAATGTGGCAAAAGGTCGCAAAGTTCAAGGGGGCCGAATACTTTCGCAAGGCACTGTAAGAGCAAAGTCAACTTACCAACATTACGACCAGGAATACGACTTTCCCGAAGCGGATCCAGGACAATGGATCGGATCCCAGCCGGCGACCAAAAACAACGAAGCCGTAGAAGGGGCAGACGGAGTGGTCTTCTGGTCAGGCTCCGTAGATGGGCACATCGCGCACCGCTCCCGAGTATACTACTCGCCAATATCTCTTGACAACAAGATATACAAAATCCATGCAAAGGTAGCCTTCAAGAGAGACATCAGAGACTGTAATGTTCTTTGTTTCACAGAAACATGGCTCACTCAAGACATGCTATCGGAAGTCGGGACAGCCAGCGGGTTTCTTCACGTATCATGCCGACAGAAACAAGCATCTTTCTGGCAAGAAGAAAGGCAGGGGTGTATGCCTTATGATTAACGAGACGTAGTGTGATCATAACAACATACAGGAACTCATGTCCTTGTGTTAACCTGACTTAGAATTCTTCACAATCAGATGCCGAGCGCATTATCTACCTAGAGAATTATCTTCAATTATAATCACAGCCGCATATAACACTCCCAAGCAGACACATCGATGGCCCTAAACAAACTTAATTTGAATCTATGTAAAATGGAAACCACATATCCTGAGGCTGCGTTTATTCTAGCTGGGGATTTTAGGAAGGCTAATCTGAAAACAAGGCTCCCTAAATTCCATCAGCATATCGATTTTGCTACCAGGGCCGGCAAAACCCTAGATCATTGTTATTCTAACTCCTGCGACACATATAAGGCCCTCCCCCGCCCGCCTTTCGGGAAAGCTGACCACGACTTTTGTTGCTCCCTGCCTATATATAGAAACCAAAACAGGAAGCTCCCGCACTCAGGTCCGACCAATCGTATTCCACACTTCAAGTTTGCTTCAATCATGTGGCCTGGGATATGTTCCGCATTGCGTCAATCAACAACATTGATGAATACGCTGATTCGGTGAGCAGGTTTAATAGCACAGCTAGCACAGTTTAATACCCACAGCGACTATTAAAACATTCCTTGACCAGAAACCGTGGATTGATGGCAGCATTCGAGCAAAACTGAAATCGCAAAACACTGCTTTTAATCAGGGCAAGGTGACCGGAAACATGACGGAATACAAAACAGTGTAGCTATTCCTGCCACAAGGCTATCAAACAAGCTAAGCGTCAGTTTAGAGACAAAGTAGAATCGCAATTGAACGACTCAGACACGAGAGGTATGTGGCAGGGTCTACAGTCAATCATTGACTATAAAAGGAAAACCAGCCCCGTCGCAGACCAGGATGCTCCCAGACAGACTATATAACTTCTTTGCTCGCTTTGAGGGCAATACAGTGACACTGACACGGCCCGCTACCAAAACCTGAATCTACTATTCATTATAAAACTCTACTATTCATTATATAACTCTACTGTTCATTATATAAATCTACTATTCATTATAAAACTCTACTGTTCATTATATAACTCTACTGTGCATTATATAAATCTACTATTCATTATATAACTCTACTGTTCATTATATAACTCTACTGTGCATTATTATTAAATCTACTATCCATTATAAAACTCTACTGTGCACTGTTCATTATATAACTATACTGTGCACTGTTCATTATATAAATCTACTGTTCATTATAAAACTCTACTGTGCACTGTTCATTATATAACTCTACTATTCGTTATAAAACTCTACTGTGCACTGTTCATTATATAAATCTACTGTTCATTATATAACTCTACTGTTCATTATATAACTCTACTGTGCATTATAAATCTACTATCCATTATAAAACTCTACTGTGCACTGTTCATTATATAACTCTACTGTGCACTGTTCATTATAAAACTCTACTGTGCACTGTTCATTATATAACTCTACTGTTCATTATAAATCTACTATCCATTATAAAACTCTACTGTTCATTAAATAACTCTACTATTCATTATATAACTCTACTATTCATTATATAACTCTACTATTCGTTATAAAACTCTACTGTGCACTGTTCATTAAATAACTCTACTATTCATTATATATAACACTACTATTCGTTATATAACTCTACTATTCGTTATAAATCTCTACTGTGCACTGTTCATTAAATAACTCTACTATTCATTATATATAACTCTACTATTCGTTATATAACTCTACTATTCGTTATAAATCTCTACTGTGCACTGTTCATTAAATAACTCTACTATTCATTATATATAACACTACTATTTGTTATATAACTCTACTATTCGTTATAAATCTCTACTGTGCACTGTTCATTAAATAACTCTACTATTCATTATATATAACACTACTATTCGTTATATAACTCTACTATTCGTTATAAATCTCTACTGTGCACTGTTCATTAAATAACTCTACTATTCATTATATAACTCTACTATTCATTATATATAACACTACTATTCGTTATAAAACTCCACTGTGCACTGTTCATTATATAAATCTACTGTTCATTATGAATCTACTATTCATTATAAATCTCTACTGTGCACTGTTCATTATATTATTGTATTTACTTTGCCACCATGGCCTTTTTTGCCTTTACCTCCCTTCTCACCTAATTTGCTCACATTGTATATAGACTTGTTTATACTGTATTATTGACTGTATGTTTGTTTTACTCCATGTGTAACTCTGTGTCGTTGTATCTGTCGAACTGCTTTGCTTTATCTTGGCCAGGTCGCAATTGTAAATGAGACCTTGTTCTCAACTTGCCTACCTGGTTAAATAAAGTTTAAATAAATAAATAAAATAAATATAACTCTACTGTTCATTATAAATCTACTATTCATTATAAAACTCTACTGTTCATTATAAAACTCTACTGTTCATTATAAATATACTATTCATTATATAACTCTACTGTTCATTATAAAACTCTACTGTTCATTATATAACTCTACTGTTCATTATAAAACTCTACTGTTCATTATATAACTCTACTGTTCATTATATAACTCTACTGTGCACTGTTCATTATATAACTCTACTGTTCATTGTACATCTACTATCCATTATAAAACTCTACTGTGTACTGTTCATTATATAACTCTACTGTTCATTATAAATCTACTATCCATTATAAAACTCTACTGTTCATTAAATAACTCTACTATTCATTAAATAACTCTACTATTAATTATATAACTCTACTATTCGTTATAAAACTCTACTGTGCACTGTTCATTATATAAATCTACTGTTCATTATGAATCTACTATTCATTATAAAACTCTACTGTGCACTGTTCATTATATAAATCTACTATTCATTATGAATCTACTATTCATTATAAAACTCTACTGTGCACTGTTCATTATATAAATCTACTGTTCATTATGAATCTACTATTCATTATAAATCTCTACTGTGCACTGTTCATTATATTATTGTATTTACTTTGCCACCATGGCCTTTTTTGCCTTTACCTCCCTTCTCACCTAATTTGCTCACATTGTATATAGACTTGTTTATACTGTATTATTGACTGTATGTTTGTTTTACTCCATGTGTAACTCTGTGTCGTTGTATCTGTCGAACTGCTTTGCTTTATCTTGGCCAGGTCGCAATTATAAATGAGACCTTGTTCTCAACTTGCCTACCTGGTTAAATAAAGTTTAAATAAATAAATAAATAAAATAAATATAACTCTACTGTTCATTATAAATCTACTATTCATTATAAAACTCTACTGTTCATTATAAAACTCTACTGTTCATTATAAATCTACTATTCATTATATAACTCTACTGTTCATTATAAATCTACTATTCATTATATAACTCTACTGTTCATTATAAAACTCTACTGTTCATTATAAATCTACTATTCATTATATAACTCTACTGTTCATTATAAAACTCTACTGTTCATTATAAAACTCTACTGTTCATTATATAACTCTACTGTTCATTATATAACTCTACTGTTCATTATAAAACTCTACTGTTCATTATATAACTCTACTGTTCATTATAAAACTCTACTGTGCACTGTTCATTATATAACTATACTGTTCATTATATAACTCTACTGTTCATTATATAACTCTACTGTTCATTATATAACTCTACTGTTCATTATAAAACTCTACTGTTCATTATATAACTCTACTGTTCATTATAAAACTCTACTGTGCACTGTTCATTATATAACTATACTGTTCATTATATAACTCTACTGTTCATTATATAACTCTACTGTTCATTATATAACTCTACTGTTCATTATAAAACTCTACTGTGCACTGTTCATTATATAACTCTACTGTTCATTATATAACTCTACTGTTCATTATATAACTCTACTGTTCATTATAAAACTCTACTATTCATTATAAAACTCTACTGTTCATTATAAAACTCTACTGTTCATTATAAATCTACTATTCATTATATAACTCTACTGTTCATTATGAATCTCCTATTCATTATAAAACTCTACTGTTCATTATAAAACTCTACTGTTCATTATAAATCTACTGTTCATTATACATGTACTATTCATTATAAAACTCTACTGTGCACTGTTCATTATATAACTATACTGTTCATTATATAACTATATTGTTCATTATATATCTCTACTGTTCATTATATAACTCTACTGTTCATTATAAAACTCTACTGTGCACTGTTCATTATATAACTCTACTGTTCATTATATAACTCTACTGTTCATTATATAACTCTACTGTTCATTATATAACTCTACTGTCCATTATAAAACTGTGCACTGTTTGTTATAAAACTATACTGTGCAATATACCACTCTACTGTTCATTATATAACTCTACTGTTCATTATAAAACTCTACTGTGCACTGTTCATTATATAACTCTTCTGTTCATTATATAACTCTACTGTTCATTATAAATCTACGGTGCACTGTTCATTATATAACTCTACTGTTCATTATATAACTCTACTGTTCATTATATAACTCTACTGTTCATTATAAATCTACTATCCATTATAAAACTCTACTGTGCACTGTTCATTATATAACTCTACTGTTCATTATATAACTCGACTGTCCATTATAAAACTCTACTGTGCACGGTTTGTTATAAAACTATACTGTGCAATATACCGCTCTACTGTTCGTTATAAACCTGCTGTGAACTCTACTGTTCATTATAAATTATACTGTGCATCAAGCTCTCTCCAAAATGTTATTTAAAAAAAAACCTGAATTTGACTAAAATAGAAGCTTTATTTTTTATGAAACTGTTGTGCAATATAAAACTTCCCTGTGCAATATACAACTCTACTGTTAAATATAAAATATAATGATCTACTGTGCACTCTACTGTTCATTATAAAACTCTTCTGTTCATTATTAAACTCATTATTAAACTCTTCTGTGCATTATAAAATTAAACTAAAATGATAAAACTCTACTGTTCATTATAAAACTCTACTGTTCATTATACAATTCTACTGTGTATTATATAACTCTACTGTGCATTATATAATTCTACTGTGCATTATATAATTCTACTGTGCATTATATAATTCTACTGTGCATTATATAATTCTACTGTGCCTTATATAACTCTACTGTGCATTATATAATTATACTGTGCATTATATAATTCTACTGTGCATTATATAATTCTACTGTGCATTATATAATTCTACTGTGCATTATATAATTCTACTGTGCATTATATAACTCTACTGTGCATTATATAATTCTACTGTGCATTATACAATTCTACTGTGCATTATATAATTCTACTGTGCATTATATAATTCTACTGTGCATTATATAACTCTACTGTGCATTATATAATTCTACTGTGCATTATATAATTCTACTGTGCATTATACAATTCTACTGTGCATTATATAATTCTACTGTGCATTATATAATTCTACTGTGCATTATATAATCTACTGTGCATTATATAATTCTACTGTGCATTATATAATATTATATAACTCTACTGTGCATTATATAATTCTACTGTGCATTATATAATTCTACTGTGCATTATACAATTCTACTGTGCATTATATAATTCTACTGTGCATTATATAATTCTACTGTGCATTATATAATTCTACTGTGCATTATACGCTCCAAAAAGGCATGAAAAATGGAACTTTAATAAAATAGTTGCTTTTATTGTTTCCTCTTATAGCAAAAATAGTCATGCTGATATGTACACATTGAACAGGGACATTTATTTCACATGAACTGTGGAGCTCTTCTTTGGCCCCTGAGTTTTACATTCTCACTTTTTTTAGATCACAGTTTAATCAGAGAAACAAACATAATCATTTATTTCTCCTCACTGGATGCTTTTTTGTTGTAAAGTGGACATTTTTGGTAGCTTTTTTGAGATGCAAGTATAAAGACGTGCAGATTTATTAAATCAAGCTCTGCTAGCTCACCCTTCCTCCTACCTCATCCCCTACATCTCTTCCCCTTCCTCTGCTTCTCTCCCCCTCTTCTTCTCCTTTCTCTTCTTTCTATCCTTCTCTCTCCTCTTCTTCTCCTTCTCTCCCCTCTTCTTCTCCTTTCTCTCCCCTCTTCTTCTCCTTTCTCTCCCCTCTTCTTCTCCTTTCTCTCCCCTCTTCTTCTCCTTCTCTCCCCTCTTCTTCTCCTTCTCTCCCCTCTTCTTCTCCTTTCTCTTCTTTCTATCCTTCTCTCTCCTCATCCTCTCCTTCTCTCCCCTCTTCTTCTCCTTCTCTCCCTCTTCTTCTCCTTCTCTCCCCTCTTCTTCTCCTTCTCTCCCCTCTTCTTCTCCTTTCTCTTCTTTCTATCCTTCTCTCTCCTCATCCTCTCCTTCTCTCCCCTCTTCTTCTCCTTCTCTCCCTCTTCTTCTCCTTCTCTCCCCTCTTCTTCTCCTTTCTCTTCTTTCTATCCTTCTCTCTCCTCATCCTCTCCTTCTCTCCCCTCTTCTTCTCCTTTCTCTCCCCTCTTCTTCTCCTTCTCTCCCCTCTTCTTCTCCTTTCTCTTCTTTCTATCCTTCTCTCTCCTCATCCTCTCCTTCTCTCCCCTCTTCTTCTCCTTCTCTCCCCTCTTCTTCTCCTTCTCTCCCCTCTTCTTCTCCTTTCTCTTCTTTCTATCCTTCTCTCTCCTCATCCTCTCCTTCTCTCCCTCTTCTTCTCCTTCTCTCCCCTCTTCTTCTCCTTCTCTCCCCTCTTCTTCTCCTTCTCTCCCTCTTCTTCTCCTTTCTCTTCTTTCTATCCTTCTCTCTCCTCATCCTCTCCTTCTCTCCCCTCTTCTTCTCCTTCTCTCCCCTCTTCTTCTCCTTCTCTCCCCTCTTCTTCTCCTTTCTCTTCTTTCTATCCTTCTCTCTCCTCATCCTCTCCTTCTCTCCCTCTTCTTCTCCTTTCTCTCCCTCTTCTTCTCCTTCTCTCCCCTCTTCTTCTCCTTTCTCTTCTTTCTATCCTTCTCTCTCCTCATCCTCTCCTTCTCTCCCCTCTTCTTCTCCTTCTCTCCCCTCTTCTTCTCCTTTCTCTCCCCTATTCTTCTCCTTTCTCTCCCCTCTTCTTCTCCTTCTCTCCCTCTTCTTCTCCTTTCTCTCCCCTCTTCTTCTCCTTTCTCTTCTTTCTATCCTTCTCTCTCCTCATCCTCTCCTTCTCTCCCTCTTCTTCTCCTTCTCTCCCTCTTCTTCTCCTTCTCTCCCCTCTTCTTCTCCTTTCTCTCCCCTCTTCTTCTCCTTTCTCTTCTTTCTATCCTTCTCTCTCCTCTTCTTCTCCTTCTCTCCCCTCTTCTTCTCCTTTCTCTCCCCTCTTCTTCTCCTTTCTCTCCCCTCTTCTTCTCCTTTCTCTCCCTCTTCTTCTCCTTCTCTCCCCTCTTCTTCTCCTTCTCTCCCCTCTTCTTCTCCTTTCTCTTCTTTCTATCCTTCTCTCTCCTCATCCTCTCCTTCTCTCCCCTCTTCTTCTCCTTCTCTCCCCTCTTCTTCTCCTTCTCTCCCCTCTTCTTCTCCTTCTCTCCCCTCTTCTTCTCCTTTCTCTTCTTTCTATCCTTCTCTCTCCTCATCCTCTCCTTCTCTCCCCTCTTCTTCTCCTTCTCTCCCCTCTTCTTCTCCTTCTCTCCCCTCTTCTTCTCCTTTCTCTTCTTTCTATCCTTCTCTCTCCTCATCCTCTCCTTCTCTCCCCTCTTCTTCTCCTTTCTCTCCCTCTTCTTCTCCTTCTCTCCCTCTTCTTCTCCTTTCTCTTCTTTCTATCCTTCTCTCTCCTCATCCTCTCCTTCTCTCCCCTCTTCTTCTCCTTTCTCTTCTTTCTATCCTTCTCTCTCCTCATCCTCTCCTTCTCTCCCCTCTTCTTCTCCTTCTCTCCCCTCTTCTTCTCCTTCTCTCCCCTCTTCTTCTCCTTCTCTCCCCTCTTCTTCTCCTTTCTCTTCTTTCTATCCTTCTCTCTCCTCATCCTCTCCTTCTCTCCCCTCTTCTTCTCCTTCTCTCCCCTCTTCTTCTCCTTCTCTCCCCTCTTCTTCTCCTTTCTCTTCTTTCTATCCTTCTCTCTCCTCATCCTCTCCTTCTCTCCCCTCTTCTTCTCCTTCTCTCCCCTCTTCTTCTCCTTCTCTCCCCTCTTCTTCTCCTTCTCTCCCTCTTCTTCTCCTTTCTCTTCTTTCTATCATTCTCTCTCCTCATCCTCTCCTTCTCTCCCCTCTTCTTCTCCTTCTCTCCCCTCTTCTTCTCCTTCTCTCCCCTCTTCTTCTCCTTCTCTCCCTCTTCTTCTCCTTCTCTCCCCTCTTCTTCTCCTTTCTCTTCTTTCTATCCTTCTCTCTCCTCATCCTCTCCTTCTCTCCCCTCTTCTTCTCCTTCTCTCCCCTCTTCTTCTCCTTCTCTCCCCTCTTCTTCTCCTTTCTCTTCTTTCTATCCTTCTCTCTCCTCATCCTCTCCTTCTCTCCCCTCTTCTTCTCCTTTCTCTCCCCTCTTCTTCTCCTTCTCTCCCCTCTTCTTCTCCTTTCTCTTCTTTCTATCCTTCTCTCTCCTCATCCTCTCCTTCTCTCCCCTCTTCTTCTCCTTCTCTCCCCTCTTCTTCTCCTTCTCTCCCCTCTTCTTCTCCTTTCTCTTCTTTCTATCCTTCTCTCTCCTCATCCTCTCCTTCTCTCCCCTCTTCTTCTCCTTCTCTCCCTCTTCTTCTCCTTCTCTCCCCTCTTCTTCTCCTTTCTCTTCTTTCTATCCTTCTCTCTCCTCATCCTCTCCTTCTCTCCCTCTTCTTCTCCTTCTCTCCCCTCTTCTTCTCTCCTTTCTCTTCTTTCTATCCTTCTCTCCCCTCTTCTTCTCCTTCTCTCCCCTCTTCTTCTCCTTTCTCTCCCTCTTCTTCTCCTTTCTCTCCCCTCTTCTTCTCCTTCTCTCCCCTCTTCTTCTCCTTTCTCTTCTTTCTATCCTTCTCTCTCCTCATCCTCTCCTTCTCTCCCCTCTTCTTCTCCTTCTCTCCCCTCTTCTTCTCCTTCTCTCCCCTCTTCTTCTCCTTTCTCTTCTTTCTATCCTTCTCTCTCCTCATCCTCTCCTTCTCTCCCCTCTTCTTCTCCTTCTCTCCCTCTTCTTCTCCTTCTCTCCCCTCTTCTTCTCCTTTCTCTTCTTTCTATCCTTCTCTCTCCTCATCCTCTCCTTCTCTCCCCTCTTCTTCTCCTTCTCTCCCCTCTTCTTCTCCTTCTCTCCCCTCTTCTTCTCCTTTCTCTTCTTTCTATCCTTCTCTCTCCTCATCCTCTCCTTCTCTCCCCCTCTTCTTCTCCTTCTCTCCCTCTTCTTCTCCTTCTCTCCCTCTTCTTCTCCTTTCTCTTCTTTCTATCCTTCTCTCTCCTCATCCTCTCCTTCTCTCCCCTCTTCTTCTCCTTCTCTCCTTCTTCTCCTTCTCTCCCCTCTTCTTCTCCTTTCTCTCCCTCTTCTTCTCCTTCTCTCCCCTCTTCTTCTCCTTTCTCTTCTTTCTATCCTTCTCTCTCCTCATCCTCTCCTTCTCTCCCCTCTTCTTCTCCTTCTCTCCCCTCTTCTTCTCCTTCTCTCCCCTCTTCTTCTCCTTTCTCTCCCCTCTTCTTCTCCTTTCTCTTCTTTCTATCCTTCTCTCTCCTCATCCTCTCCTTCTCTCCCCTCTTCTTCTCCTTCTCTCCCCTCTTCTTCTCCTTTCTCTCCCCTCTTCTTCTCCTTCTCTCCCCTCTTCTTCTCCTTTCTCTTCTTCCTATCCTTCTCTCTCCTCATCCTCTCCTTCTCTCCCCTCTTCTTCTCCTTCTCTCCCCTCTTCTTCTCCTTCTCTCCCCTCTTCTTCTCCTTTCTCTCCCCTCTTCTTCTCCTTTCTCTTCTTTCTATCCTTCTCTCTCCTCATCCTCTCCTTCTCTCCCCTCTTCTTCTCCTTCTCTCCCCTCTTCTTCTCCTTCTCTCCCCTCTTCTTCTCCTTTCTCTTCTTTCTATCCTTCTCTCTCCTCATCCTCTCCTTCTCTCCCCTCTTCTTCTCCTTCTCTCCCCTCTTCTTCTCCTTCTCTCCCCTCTTCTTCTCCTTTCTCTTCTTTCTATCCTTCTCTCTCCTCATCCTCTCCTTCTCTCCCCTCTTCTTCTCCTTCTCTCCCCTCTTCTTCTCCTTCTCTCCCCTCTTCTTCTCCTTTCTCTTCTTTCTATCCTTCTCTCTCCTCATCCTCTCCTTCTCTCCCTCTTCTTCTCCTTCTCTCCCCTCTTCTTCTCCTTCTCTCCCCTCTTCTTCTCCTTTCTCTTCTTTCTATCCTTCTCTCTCCTCATCCTCTCCTTCTCTCCCTCTTCTTCTCCTTCTCTCCCTCTTCTTCTCCTTCTCTCCCCTCTTCTTCTCCTTTCTCTCCCCTCTTCTTCTCCTTCTCTCCCTCTTCTTCTCATTTCTCTTCTTTCTATCCTTCTCTCTCCTCATCCTCTCCTTCTCTCCCCTCTTCTTCTCCTTCTCTCCCCTCTTCTTCTCCTTCTCTCCCCTCTTCTTCTCCTTTCTCTCCCCTCTTCTTCTCCTTTCTCTTCTTTCTATCCTTCTCTCTCCTCATCCTCTCCTTCTCTCCCCTCTTCTTCTCCTTCTCTCCCCTCTTCTTCTCCTTTCTCTCCCCTCTTCTTCTCCTTCTCTCCCTCTTCTTCTCCTTTCTCTTCTTCCTCTCCTTCTCTCTCCTCATCCTCTCCTTTCTCTTCTTTCTATCCTTCTCTCCCCTCTTCTTCTCCTTTCTCTCCCCTCTTCTTCTCCTTCTCTCCCTCTTCTTCTCCTTTCTCTTCTTCCTCTCCTTCTCTCTCCTCATCCTCTCCTTTCTCTTCTTCCTTCCTCCTTCTCTCTCCTCATCCTCTCCTTTCTCTTCTTCCTCTCCTTCTCTCCCCTCTTCTTCTCCTTTCTCTTCTTTCTATCCTTCTCTCTCCTCATCCTCTCCTTCTCTCCCCTCTTCTTCTCCTTTCTCTCCCCTCTTCTTCTCCTTTCTCTTCTTTCTATCCTTCTCTCTCCTCTTCTGCTCCTTCTCTCCTCTTCTGCTCCTTCTTTCTCTCCTCTTCTGCTCCTTCTCTCCTCTTCTGCTCCTTCTCTCTCCTCATCCTCTCCTTCTCTCCCCTCTTCTTCTCCTTCTCTCCCCTCTTCTTCTCCTTCTCTCCCCTCTTCTTCTCCTTTCTCTTCTTTCTATCCTTCTCTCTCCTCATCCTCTCCTTCTCTCCCCTCTTCTTCTCCTTCTCTCCCCTCTTCTTCTCCTTCTCTCCCTCTTCTTCTCCTTTCTCTTCTTTCTATCCTTCTCTCTCCTCATCCTCTCCTTCTCTCCCCTCTTCTTCTCCTTCTCTCCCTCTTCTTCTCCTTCTCTCCCCTCTTCTTCTCCTTTCTCTTCTTTCTATCCTTCTCTCTCTCATCCTCTCCTTCTCTCCCTCTTCTTCTCCTTCTCTCCCCTCTTCTTCTCCTTCTCTCCCCTCTTCTTCTCCTTTCTCTTCTTTCTATCCTTCTCTCTCCTCATCCTCTCCTTCTCTCCCCTCTTCTTCTCCTTCTCTCCCTCTTCTTCTCCTTCTCTCCCCTCTTCTTCTCCTTTCTCTTCTTTCTATCCTTCTCTCTCCTCATCCTCTCCTTCTCTCCCCTCTTCTTCTCCTTCTCTCCCCTCTTCTTCTCCTTCTCTCCCCTCTTCTTCTCCTTTCTCTCCCCTCTTCTTCTCCTTCTCTCCCCTCTTCTTCTCCTTTCTCTTCTTTCTATCCTTCTCTCTCCTCATCCTCTCCTTCTCTCCCCTCTTCTTCTCCTTCTCTCCCCTCTTCTTCTCCTTCTCTCCCCTCTTCTTCTCCTTTCTCTCCCCTCTTCTTCTCCTTTCTCTTCTTTCTATCCTTCTCTCTCCTCATCCTCTCCTTCTCTCCCCTCTTCTTCTCCTTCTCTCCCCTCTTCTTCTCCTTTCTCTCCCCTCTTCTTCTCCTTCTCTCCCCTCTTCTTCTCCTTTCTCTTCTTCCTATCCTTCTCTCTCCTCATCCTCTCCTTCTCTCCCCTCTTCTTCTCCTTCTCTCCCCTCTTCTTCTCCTTCTCTCCCCTCTTCTTCTCCTTTCTCTCCCTCTTCTTCTCCTTTCTCTTCTTTCTATCCTTCTCTCTCCTCATCCTCTCCTTCTCTCCCCTCTTCTTCTCCTTCTCTCCCCTCTTCTTCTCCTTCTCTCCCCTCTTCTTCTCCTTTCTCTTCTTTCTATCCTTCTCTCTCCTCATCCTCTCCTTCTCTCCCCTCTTCTTCTCCTTCTCTCCCCTCTTCTTCTCCTTCTCTCCCCTCTTCTTCTCCTTTCTCTTCTTTCTATCCTTCTCTCTCCTCATCCTCTCCTTCTCTCCCCTCTTCTTCTCCTTCTCTCCCTCTTCTTCTCCTTCTCTCCCCTCTTCTTCTCCTTTCTCTTCTTTCTATCCTTCTCTCTCCTCATCCTCTCCTTCTCTCCCCTCTTCTTCTCCTTCTCTCCCCTCTTCTTCTCCTTCTCTCCCCTCTTCTTCTCCTTTCTCTTCTTTCTATCCTTCTCTCTCCTCATCCTCTCCTTCTCTCCCCTCTTCTTCTCCTTCTCTCCCCTCTTCTTCTCCTTCTCTCCCCTCTTCTTCTCCTTTCTCTCCCCTCTTCTTCTCCTTCTCTCCCCTCTTCTTCTCATTTCTCTTCTTTCTATCCTTCTCTCTCCTCATCCTCTCCTTCTCTCCCCTCTTCTTCTCCTTCTCTCCCCTCTTCTTCTCCTTCTCTCCCCTCTTCTTCTCCTTTCTCTCCCCTCTTCTTCTCCTTTCTCTTCTTTCTATCCTTCTCTCTCCTCATCCTCTCCTTCTCTCCCCTCTTCTTCTCCTTCTCTCCCCTCTTCTTCTCCTTTCTCTCCCCTCTTCTTCTCCTTCTCTCCCCTCTTCTTCTCCTTTCTCTTCTTCCTCTCCTTCTCTCTCCTCATCCTCTCCTTTCTCTTCTTTCTATCCTTCTCTCCCCTCTTCTTCTCCTTTCTCTCCCCTCTTCTTCTCCTTCTCTCCCCTCTTCTTCTCCTTTCTCTTCTTCCTCTCCTTCTCTCTCCTCATCCTCTCCTTTCTCTTCTTCCTCTCCTTCTCTCTCCTCATCCTCTCCTTTCTCTTCTTCCTCTCCTTCTCTCCCCTCTTCTTCTCCTTTCTCTTCTTTCTATCCTTCTCTCTCCTCATCCTCTCCTTCTCTCCCCTCTTCTTCTCCTTTCTCTCCCCTCTTCTTCTCCTTTCTCTTCTTTCTATCCTTCTCTCTCCTCTTCTGCTCCTTCTCTCCTCTTCTGCTCCTTCTTTCTCTCCTCTTCTGCTCCTTCTCTCCTCTTCTGCTCCTTCTCTCTCCTCTTCCTCTCCTTCTAATCCCCTCTTCTTATCATCTCTCCTCTTCCTCTAGTTCTCTCTCCTTTTCCTTTCCTTCTCTCTCCTCTTCCCCTCCTTCTCACTTCTCTCCATCCAATCCTTCTCTCTCCTCTTCTTCTCCATCCAATCCCACTGCCTCCCTCCCTCCCACCCTCCCTCCCTCTGTCATGTGGTAGTGTCTGTCTCTCGGTCTGTCTCTAGTACATTCTGCGTTTCATGTATATTTTTGAAATCAAGTTTTCCAGTTCTTCCTCACTGTCCAGCTGAGGAACCAGCCCATCATCCTCTTCATAGTCCCCTCCCACCCTTCCCCCGGCCACACCCAAGCCCCCAGGCCCTGGGGGGTAGTAGTAGGTGGGGCGACTGCTCTGGGGAGAGAGGGGTCTGGGCTGGGGGAGGGGCTGATATGTCCGGGGGTGTGGCAAGATGTAGTTGGAGATGTAGGGGGGTGAGGGGAGACGGGGTGGGAGGGGCTGTTGTCTCCAGCCCTGCCCACCTCTCCCTTTTTCCCTGCCCCCTGCCCTGTGTCTGCGTCTGTTTGGCTGGAGCTCGTAGTCTGGGAGTGGGCGGTGGGGCAGCTCCGCCCCCATGAGCATCTTGTCGTAGTACTGGGGTTTGGGGTAGGGGAAGATTACAGGGTAGAAGGCACGGTAGGGTTTCTGATAGTAGGGGTAGGACGGAAAGGCTAGGAACTGTTTCTGGGGTTTGAACCAAACGTCCTTCTGTTTCTGGGGTTTGAACCAGACGTCCTTCTGTTTCTGGGGTTTGAACCAGACGTCCTGCTTGTAGGCCTTGGCCTTGGCTCTGTCCTTTTGCCACTTGTTCTTGTAGGGCTGGTAGTAAGGGTCCTTCTTGGGGTTGGAGGAGGCTGTGTAGTGGTACATGGAGCCTGTCACTAGGGGAGGGGGAACTAGGGGACGGTAACGCGGGGCGACCGGGTTGCTAAGCGACGTCAGGTCCTTTCTCTTCTTCTTCTCCTCTACGTTGGAGATGATCTGGACCACGTCGTCGGCCGGCAGGTGCAGCTTGCTGCTGATCTCGATCAGTCTGTCAATCATCTGCTGGTCCAGGTCATCCTTGTCGGTTACCACCTCCTCTGACCGTTTGTCCTCCACAGCGTTTGTGCCGGCCTTCTGCCTGGGCGTGAGGTACGGCGTTCCCTGCTGTTTCCTCTCCATGTACTGCAGCAGCATGTCAGAGGCGATGTCCGCAAGTCGCTGCTCCTCTTCTCTGGCCCTCTCTGCCTCCTTCTGCTGCCGCTGCACTTCTTGCTGGTCCACAAGCGCACGTGCATCCTCCTCTGCCCACGACAGAGCCTCCCCTTCCCCCCCCTCCTCTTCTGCCTTGTTCTCAAAGTTGTCCATGAAGTTGCCCCTCAGGGGTGTGTTGCGTGCCCTCTCCTCCTCCCAGCGGAGCCTCTTGCCAGCCTGTGCCAGCTGGGTGTTATAGGCCTTGTATCCCTTCAGAGGAGGACGAATCTCATTGTCTTGGAGACCGAGGTCTATGTTCTGGAAGTAGCCCCGAGCCTTCCGCTGGAGAGATGAGTCACTAGGCCTCCCCTCCTCTCCTCTCCTACTCCCCTCTGCTCCTTTCTCCTCCTCACCTCCCCATCTCCCTCCTTCTCCACCTTCTTCTTCCTCCTCCCCCTCTTCCTCCTCCTCTTCCTTCTGCTGTCTTCCCTCCTCACTCCCTCCACCAGCTCTGTCCCGCTCTCCCTCTAGAGGCCAGTCTCTGTCCTCCAACCTCTTCCTCTCCTCCCTCTCCTCCTCACCTCCCCGTCTCCCTCGTTCTCCACCTTCTTTTTCCTCATCCCCCTCTTCCTCCTCCTCTTCCTTCTGCTGTCTTCCCTCCTCACTCCCTCCACCAGCTCTGTCCCGCTCTCCCTCTAGAGGCCAGTCTCTGTCCTCCAACCTCTTCCTCTCCTCCTCTCCTCCTCACCTCCCCGTCTCCCTCGTTCTCCACCTTCTTTTTCCTCATCCCCCTCTTCCTCCTCCTCTTCCTTCTGCTGTCTTCCCTCCTCACTCCCTCCACCAGCTCTGTCCCGCTCTCCCTCTAGAAGCCAGCCTCTGTCCTCCAACCTCTTCCTCTCCTCCCTCTCCTCCTCTTCCTCATTCCTCTCTCTTAATTCCTCTCCCAGAGCTGCTGCCACTAGTGCTGCTTCTAGTTGTTCCATCCTCTTCTCCTCCTCTATCCCAACCTCTCTCCTCATCTCCTCACCCCCTTTCTCCTCCAAAGGGACTAGGTCAGCCTCTTCCTGTCCCTCTCCCCTCTCCTGTGCCTGTGCTTTCCCGGTGTGGTCCAGGGCCTTCAGAAATAAAGAGGCTAGTGCCCGGGCAGGGTCCATGTCTGCGGGACCAACATGGCTCTGTTCCTGACTCTGCTCCTTTACCTGGTCCAGGGGAGAGCGGAGGGGGCTGGGGCTGAGGCTGTCCTTTTTGAGGTGAGTCCTGGAGCGCCCCTCCTCCCCACTCTCTTCCCCCCCCACAGGGGCAGAGGCCAGCTCTGGAGCGACAGTGAGCAGGACCAATAGAATGAGTTGGGTTGTGGAGGGAGCGTGGTGACTGGTCATGACCATACAGAACACCTGGAGGAGGGAGGTGTCAGGAAAGCGGGAGAGAGATTATTATAGACAGAAATGATTATAGACAGAGATTATTATATCAGAGATTATTACAGACAGAGATTATTACAGACAGAGATTATTATAGACAGAGATTATTATAGACAGAGATTATTATAGACAGAGATTATTATAGACAGAGATTATTATAGACAGAGATTATTATATCAGAGATTATTACAGACAGAGATTATTACAGACAGAGATTATTACAGACAGAGATTATTATAGACAGAGATTATTATAGACAGAGATTATTATAGACAGAGATTATTATATCAGAGATTATTACAGACAGAGATAATTACAGACAGAGATTATTATAGACAGAGATTATTATAGACAGAGATTATTACAGACAGAGATTATTACAGACAGAGATTATTATAGACAGAGATTATTATATAGATTATGTTTTTCATGCTGTATCGTTAATAATACTATTGCTGGTCATCTGAGCTGTGTTACACTTCTCTATAAAACGATACATGGATGGATAAATGAATGGATGGATGGATGGGATGGATTGATTGACTGATTGTTTGATGGATTATTGATTGAATGAATGGATGGATGGATGAATGGGTCTGAATGGATGAATGAATGGGTCTCCTGACCCCTCCTGTCTCAGCCTCCAGTATTTATGCTGCAGTAGTTTATGTTTCGGGGGGCTAGGGTCAGTTTGTTATATCTGGAGTACTTCTACTGTCCTATTCGGTGTCCTGTGTTAACTTAAGTGTGCTCTCTCTAATTCTCTCTTTCTTTCTGTCGCTTGCAGGACCTGAGCCCTAGGACCATGCCTCAGGACTACTTGACATGATGACTCCTTGCTGTCCCCAGTCCACCTGGCCATGCTGCTGCTCCAGTTTCAACTGTTCTGCCTTATTATTATTGGACCATGCTGGCCATTTATGAACATTTGAACATCTTGGCCATTTTCTGTTATAATCTCCACCCGGCACAGCCAGAAGAGGACTGGCCACCCCACATAGCCTGGTTCCTATCTAGGTTTCTTCCTAGATTTCTTCCTTTCTAGGGAGTTTTCCTAGCCACTGTGCTCCTACATCTGCACTGCTTCCTGTTTGGGGTTTTAACGCTGGGTTTCTGTGTAGCACATAGTGACATCGGCTGATGTTAAAAGGGATTTATAAATACATTTGATTGAAATAGATATATATTGTAGTTAAGAGTATAAAGAGTATAGAGATATATTGTAGTTAATGGTATAGAGATATATTGTAGTTAAGAGTATAAAGAGTATAGAGATATATTGGAGTTAATGGTATAGAGATATATTGTAGTTAAGAGTATAAAGAGTAGAGAGATATATTGTAGTTTAGAGTATAAGAGTAAGAGTATAGAGATATATTTTAGATACGAGTATAAACAGTATAGAGATATATTGTAGTTAAATAAAGAGTATAGAATATTGATTTAAGAGTATTCAAATATATTGTAGTTAAGTGTATAAAGAGTATAGAGATATATTGTAATTAAGAGGTCAAGGAGGATAGATATATATTTCAGTTAATAGTATAAATTGTGTAGAGATACAGTGGGGCAAAAAAGTATATAGTCAGCCACCAATTGTGTAAGTTCTCCCACTTAAAAATATGAGAGGCCTCTGATTTTCATCATAGGTACACTTCAACTATGACAGACAAAATGAGAAAAAAATCCGGAAAATCACATTGTAGGATTTTTTATGAATTTATTTACAAATTATGGTGGAAAATAAGCATATGGTCAATAACAAAAGTTTATCTCAATACTTTGTTATATATATTGGCAATGACAGAGGTCAAATGTTTTCTGTTTTTGATGATCTTCATCAAATTTTTTATGTAAGTCTTCACATGGTTTTCACACACTGTTGCTGATATTTTGGCCCATTCCTCCATGCAGATCGCCTCTAGAGCAGTGATGTTTTGGGGCTGTTGCTGGGCAACACGGACTTTCAACTCCCTCCAAAGATTTTCTATGGGGTTGAGATCTGGAGACTGGCTAGGCCACTCCAGGACCTTGAAATGGGCGGTGTGTGTTTGGGATCATTGTCATGCTGAAAGACCCAGCCACGTTTAATCTTCAATGCCCTTGCTGATGGACGGAGGTTTTCACTCAAAATCTCACGATACATGGCCCAATTCATTCTTTCCTTTACACGGATCAGTCGTCCTGGTCCCTTTGCAGAAAAACAGCCCCAAAGCATGATGTTTCCACCCCCATGCTTCACAGTAGGTATGGTGCTCTATGGATGCAACTCCGGAATCTTTGTCCTCCAAACACGACGAGTTGAGTTTTTACCAAAAAGTTATATTTTGGTTTCATCTGACCATATGCCATTCTCACAATCTTCTTCTGGATCATCCAAATGCTCTCTAGCAACTTCATGTACTGGCTTAAGCAGGGGGACACGTCTGGCACTGCAGGATTTGAGTCCCTGGTGGTGTAGTGTGTTACTGATGGTAGGCTTTGTTACTCTGGCCCCAGCTCTCTGCAGGTCATACATTGGCGCGCTACGTTCAGTAGTTTCAAAAACAAAAAAAAAGGTGATATTGCAGAGAGCCTTACGTAGAAGATATACTGATATATTGTAGTTAAGATATTAACGAGTTTAGAGATATATTGTAGTTAAGAGTATAGAGATATATTTTAGTTAAGAGTATGAAGATTATAGAGACATATTGTAGCATATATTCATTGGTATAAAAGCTGTGTACAGGTTGTATATTACTATAAAAGCTATTTTCAGGCTCTACACTTTTAATAGAAAAGCTAGTCTAGTCAAGTCAGTTAATAACAATGTTTTATTTACAATGATGGCATACAACGTTCAAACCCTCCCTTAACCCCGACAACACTTTTCTCAGTTGGAGGAACCTTTTGGGGGTGTGTTTCAGAGCCAAGAACCATAAGGTACTTCATGGAACTTTGAGGATCTTGGAAGAACCCTTGTTGAACCTCTAATGTTAAGAGCATAGCAGCAGCGGGGAGAAGCAGCCAGAGACGTACTATACTGACCTACTGCCTGTTGCATTCAGTATAGCCTGGCGGTTAGAGCGTTGGGCCAATAATAGAAAGATCGCTAGTTCAAATCCCAAAGGTAACAAATATGTTGATGTGCGCTTAATCTCAATTGCTCAAGGGCAGCTATTAATAATGGCAGACCGTGGCCATGAGAGTTGGGATAAAAACATCATTTCCAATTTTAACATGTTTATTAATACACAAGTGTGTGTGTATGAAATAGGACAAATACAAGCACCCACCATTCACTCTGACTGAAGGACTGTTAATTAAATACACCCACCATTCACTCTGACTGAAGGACTGTTAAATACACCCACCATTCACTCTGACTGAAGGACTGTTAATTAAATACACCCACCATTCACTCTGACTGAAGGACTGTTAATTACTCTGATTAAATACACCCACCATTCACTCTGACTGAAGGACTGTTAAATACACCCACCATTCACTCTGACTGAAGGACTGTTAATTAAATACACCCACCATTCACTCTGACTGAAGGACTGTTAATTAAATACACCCACCATTCACTCTGACTGAAGGACTGTTATAAATACACCCACCATTCACTCTGACTGAAGGACTGTTAATTAAATACACCCACCATTCACTCTGACTGAAAGACTGTTAATTAAATACACCCACCATTCACTCTGACTGAAGGACTGTTAATTAAATACACCCACCATTCACTCTGACTGAAGGACTGTTAATTAAATACACCCACCATTCACTCTGACTGAAGGACTGTTAATTAAATACACCCACCATTCACTCTGACTGAAGGACTGTTAAATACACCCACCATTCACTCTGACTGAAGGACTGTTAATTAAATACACCCACCATTCACTCTGACTGAAGGACTGTTAATTAAATACACCCACCATTCACTCTGACTGAAGGACTGTTAATTAAATACACCCACCATTCACTCTGACTGAAGGACTGTTAATTAAATACACCCACCATTCACTCTGACTGAAGGACTGTTAAATACACCCACCATTCACTCTGACTGAAGGACTGTTAATTAAATACACCCACCATTCACTCTGACTGAAGGACTGTTAAATACACCCACCATTCACTCTGACTGAAGGACTGTTAATTAAATACACCCACCATTCACTCTGACTGAAGGACTGTTAAATAAATACACCCACCATTCACTCTGACTGAAGGACTGTTAATTAAATACACCCACCATTCACTCTGACTGAAGGACTGTTATAAATACACCCACCATTCACTCTGACTGAAGGACTGTTAATTAAATACACCCACCATTCACTCTGACTGAAGGACTGTTATAAATACACCCACCATTCACTCTGACTGAAGGACTGTTAATTAAATACACCCACCATTCACTCTGACTGAAGGACTGTTAATTAAATACACCCACCATTCACTCTGACTGAAGGACTGTTAATTAAATACACCCACCATTCACTCTGACTGAAGGACTGTTAATTAAATACACCCACCATTCACTCTGACTGAAGGACTGTTAATTAAATACACCCACCATTCACTCTGACTGAAGGACTGTTAATTAAATACACCCACCATTCACTCTGACTGAAGGACTGTTAATTAAATACACCCACCATTCACTCTGACTGAAGGACTGTTAATTAAATACACCATTCACTCTGACTGAAGGACTGTTAATTAAATACACCCACCATTCACTCTGACTGAAGGACTGTTAATTAAATACACCCACCATTCACTCTGACTGAAGGACTGTTATAAATACACCCACCATTCACTCTGACTGAAGGACTGTTAAATGGTTGACTGTTTTCTGCTGAGTCAAATAAGACATCATATTATTTACCTGAGACAACATTCCACAGGAGACTGATGTCTAACACACGTTACAGAAGTAGCCTTTACATCAACACTTTGCGCACTATTGGTTCTGGTACGGTGCGAGACAGAGGTTAGTTAGGTGTGGGGAAACCACAAGTATCCACTGGCTAAAAGCTCTATTTGTAACCATGTATGTGTTTAAAACGCGTACATTTTGGGAGGACAAAACCGGTATCTAAATAGCATGGACATATTCTCCCATATGCCCCTGGAGCTAAAGCACCATCCTCACCTCAGCCACCAAGCCAAGAACACACCCACTGCCTTCCCATACTCCCATATGGACACCAGCCCGAGTTCGTCTGCCCCCCCACCCGACTGCACACAAGGACAGCCACGTTGATAACGTTAACCCACCTTCTCTGGTTCCATTCATTCACAACCGAGTTCGTTAAGACACCTCATGATCACGTCTCCGCCTGAGGTCAAATGGTATGTAGAATGTTCAGAAATACTGTTCCGGATGTGTGAAATGTCCTCTTTCCTGATGTCATGTTTAGCTGTAGATCGAGGCGAAGAAAGCAGCTTTCTAACCTTTAAATCCAAGGTGAAGAAAGCAGCCTTCTAACCTTTAAATCCAAGGTGAAGAAAGCAGCCTTCTAACCTTTAAATCCAAGGTGAAGAAAGCAAACTTCTAACCTTTAAATCCGAGGTGAAGAAAGCAGCCTTCTAACCTTTAAATCCAAGGTGAAGAAAGCAGCCTTCTAACCTTTAAATCCAAGGTGAAGAAAGCAGCCTTCTAACCTTTAAATCCAAGGTGAAGAAAGCAGCCTTCTAACCTTTAAATCCAAGGTGAAGAAAGCAGCCTTCTAACCTTTAAATCCAAGGTGAAGAAAGCAGCCTTCTAACCTTTAAATCCAAGGTGAAGAAAGCAGCCTTCTAACCTTTAAATCCAAGGTGAAGAAAGCAGCCTTCTAACCTTTAAATCCAAACCTTTAAATCCAAGGTGAAGAAAGCAGCCTTCTAACCTTTAAATCCAAGGTGAAGAAAGCAGCCTTCTAACCTTTAAATCCAAGGTGACATATACAGCACATCAGATGTATTTATAAGGTAGGCAAAATGGTGACAAACGTTAAAAGAGACTAAATGTGTTATATATGTGGTTTAATATGCACCTCTGTGTCTTCATGCTATGACAATTTGGCCAGAATAGAGTTCACAACAACCCAAATGAACCTGAATGTCTTTAACCCCAATGTAATAATATCCTAACCTAATCCTAACCTAATCCTAACCTAATCCTAACCTAATCCTAACCTAATCCTAACCTAATCCTAACCTATAGCCTCCAATGCTTCAGCCTAACCAGGTGTTCCGTCTACCATCACACAGCAGGAGACAAACAGACAGTAAATAACTCAACCTTTCTTTAAGCTATATTTAACCTTCCTTTAACCTCTATTTATCTAGGCAAGTCAGTTAAAGAACAAATTCTTATTTACAATGACAGCCTCCCCCGGCCAAACCCTCCCATAACCCGGACGACGCTGGGTCAATGACAGCCTCCCCCGGCCAAACCCTCCCGTAACCCGGACGACGCTGGGTCAATGACGGCCTCCCCCGGCCAAACCCTCCCGTAACCCGGACGACGCTGGGTCAATGAGCTACTTCCAACAGAACATCCCTGCAAGCTCTCGACCTCACTTCATCTTTAGACAGAGTCACTATGTTCTGTAAAACTGCTTTTCTTCATTCATCAACCAAAACATTGTTCTAGATTCCAAACGTAGAACGTTCCCTTTAATTTATGACTTGTTCATTCTTCAGAGAGTTTAGTTAAAATATGAACACTAATTATCCGATATCCAAGCATTACTGAGTCCACGGTGGGAGCAAGCAGAGAAACAAAGACAATGAAAGAGAGAGAAAGATGCTGTAACTCACCTGTTGTTCAGCAAGGGAGAAGTGCTGTATCTCGTGACTCAGGTAGTCTCTAAGCTTTCACCTCAGAAATCATTCATAAACAGTTTCAACTCTTCTCCCGGTGGACTAGACTATCACAAACTACCTGGAAATATTATATTGGTGTTTTTGGGGGGTTTATAAGTCTTGTGATGCGTTTGTTTTCTCAAGAAACAACTGTCACAAACACTCGATGTTGCATCTGCGCGTAGTGGGTAGTTTTCAGCACCACGGCCAGCGCAACTTTCCTTTATATACCACCTTCCTGTTGAAGTGACGTGGTATGACTGACGTCAGCTCCATTGATAGGAATGTCCATGTGGAGATGGGTATGCTGGCCCGCATGCTGATGAATGAATGGAAATGGCATGAATGAAATTGTACTTTACCTCAATGAAGGGAGAACATTGTGTCTGTGGAAAGAGAGTGGCAGCAGACATTTTCTGACTGAGATGTTGTAGGTTGGTTAAATTAGTTCCCATCCTGCCCAGACAGCAGCATTATGTTCAGGAGAAGAGGGGAAAAAGCACAGTGAGTCTGTCTGATAGCTTATTAATTAAGGTGATATGATGATGTGTTCAGAAGGGGGAAAGGCATAGTGAGTCTGTCTGATAGCTTATTAATTAAGGTAATTTGATGACATGTCTCCAAGACTGAAAGACTGGTGCAGTTCCGTTCTCCTCTGATCGTCGGTGGAGGGGCCGCAGGAGGGAGCAGCCGTGACGCATGTAGTTCAGCTCCACTGCTCCATTTATCTTCATTTTTCATCCGCTTTTTGTCTCAGGCCATCTCTGGCTCCCCTCCCATCTGTCAGCCACCCCTCCCGTCTGTCAGCCACCCCTCCCATGTGTCAGCCACCCCTCCCATCTGTCAGCCACCCCCCCCCCATCTGTCAGTCACCCCTCCCAACTTTCAGCCACCCCTCCCATCTGTCAGCCACCCCTTCCTATCTGTCAGCCACCTCATATGTCAGACACCCCTCCCATCTATCAGGCACCCCTCCCATCTGTCAGCCACCCCTCCCATCTGTCAGCCACCCCTCCCATCTGTAAGCCACCCCTCCCATCTGCCAGCCACCCTTTAATTCTGTCAGCTACCCCTCCCATCTGTCAGCCACCCCTCCCATCTGTCAGCCACCCTTCCCATCTGTCAGCTACCCCTCCCATCTGTCAGCCACCCTTCCCATCTGTCAGCTACCCCTCCCATCTGTCAGCTACCCCTCCCATCTGTCAGCCACGCCTCCCATCTGTCAGCCACCCTTCCCATCTGTCAGCCACCCCTCCCTCCCATCTGTCAGCCACCCCTCCCTCCCATCTGTCAGTCACCCCTCCCATCTGTCAGTCACCCCTCCCATCTGTCAGGCACCCCTCCCATCTGTCAGCCACCCCTCCCATCTCTCAGCCACGCCTCCCATCTGTCAGTCACCCCTCCCATCTGTCAGCCACCCCTCCCATCTGTCAGCCACCCCTCCCATCTGTCAGCCACCCTTCCCATCTGTCAGCCACCCCTCCCATCTGTCAACCACCCCTCCCATCTGTCAGCCACCCTTCCCATCTGTCAGCTACCCCTCCCATCTGTCAGCCACCCTTCCCATCTGTCAGCTACCCCTCCAATCTGTCAGCCACTCCTCCCATCTGTCAGCCACCCCTCCCAACTGTCAGCCACCCTTACCATCTGTCAGCGACAACTCCCATCTGTCAGCCACCCTTCCCATCTGTCAGCTACCCCTCCCATCTGTCAGCCACCACCCCATCTGTTAGCCATGCCTCCCATCTGTCAGCCACACCTCCCATCTGTCAGCCATCCCCCCATCTGTCAGCCACCCCTCCCTCCCATCTGTCAGCCACCCCTCCCATCTGTCAGCCACCCTTCCCATCTGTCAGCCACCCCTCCGATCTGTCAGCCACGCCTCCCATCTGTCAGCTACCCCTCCCATATGTCAGCCACCCCTTCCATCTGTCAGCCTAGCCTCCCATCTGTCAACCACCCCTCCCTCCCATCTGTCAGCCACCCTTCCCATCTGTCAGCCACGCCTCCCATCTGTCAGCCACCCCTCCCTCCCATCTGTCAGCCACGCCTCCCATCTGTCAGCCACCCTTCCCATCTGTCACCCACCCCTCCCATCTGTCAGTCACCCCTCCCATCTGTCAGCCACCCCTCCCATCGCTCAGCCACGCCTCCCATCTGTCAGTCAACCCCCCATCTGTCAGGCACCCCTCCCATCTGTCAGCCACCCCTCCCATATCTCAGCCACGCCTCCCATCTGTAAGCCACCCCACCCATCTGTCAGCCACCCCTCCCATCTGTCAGCCACCCCTCCCATCTGTAAGCAACCCCACCCATCTGTCAGCCACCCCTCCCATCTGTCAGCCACCCCTCCCATCTGTCAGCCACTCCTCCCATCTGTCAGCCACCCTCCCATCTGTCAGCCACCCCCCATCTGTCAGCCTAGCCTCCCATCTGTCAGCCACCCCTCCCTCCCATCTGTCAGCCACCCCTCCCATCTGTCAGCCACTCCTCCCATCTGTCAGCCACCCTCCCATCTGTCAGCCACCCCCCCATCTGTCATCCATCCCCCATCTGTCAGCCACCCCTCCCTCCCATCTGTCAGCCACCACTCCAATCTGTCAGCCACCCCTCCCATCTGTCAGCCACCCCTCCGATCTGCCAGCCACCCCTCCCATCTGTCAGCCACCCCTCCCTACCATCTACCATCCCATCTGTCAGCCATCCCTCCCATCTGTCAGCCACCCTTCCCATCTGTCAGCCACCCCTCCGATCTGTCAGCCACGCCTCCCATCTGTCAGCTACCCCTCCCATATGTCAGCCACCCTTCCATCTGTCAGCCTAGCCTCCCATCTGTCAGCCACCCCCTCCCTCCCATCTGTCATCCACGCCTCCCATCTGTCAGTCAACCCCCCCATCTGTCAGGCACCCCTCCCATATCTCAGCCACGCCTCCCATCTGTAAGCCACCCTTCCCATATGTCAGCCACCCCTCCCATCTGTCAGCCACCCCTCCCATCTGTCAGCCACGCCTCCCATCTGTCAGCTACCCCTCCCATATGTCAGCCACCCCTTCCATCTGTCAGCCTAGCCTCCCATCTGTCAGCCACCCCTCCCTCCCATCTGTCATCCACGCCTCCCATCTGTCAGTCAACCCCCCCATCTGTCAGGCACCCCTCCCATATCTCAGCCACGCCTCCCATCTGTAAGCCACCCTTCCCATATGTCAGCCATCCAGCCACCCCTCCCATCTGTCAGCCACCCCTCCCATCTGTCAGCCACGCCTCCCATCTGTCAGCCACCCTCCCATCTGTCAGCCACCCCCCCATCTGTCAGCCTAGCCTCCCATCTGTCAGCCACCCCTCCCTACCATCTGTCAGCCACCCTTCACAACTGTTAGCCACGCCTCCCATCTGTCATCCACGCCTCCCATCTGTCAGCCACCCCCCATCTGTCAGCCACCCCTCCCATCTGTCAGCCACCCCTCCCATCTGTCAGCCACCCCTCGCATCTGCCAGCCACCCCTCCCATCTGTCAGCCACCCCTCCCTCCTATCTGTCAGCCACCCCTCCCATCTGTCAGCCACCCCTCCCATCTGTCAGTCACCCTTACCACCTGTCAGCCACCCCTCCCATCTGTCAGCCACGCCTCCCATCTGTCAGCCACCCTTCCCATCTGTCAATCACCCCTCCCTCCCATCTGTCAGCCACCCCTCCCATCTGTCAGCCACGCCTCCCATCTGTCAGCCACCCCTCCCTCCCATCTGTCAGTCACCCCTCCCATCTGTCAGCCACCCCTCCCATCTGTCAGTCACCCCTCCCATCTGTCAGCCACCCCTCCCATCTCTCAGCCACGCCTCCCATCTGTAAGCCACCCCTCCCATCTGTCAGCCACCCCTCCCATCTGTCAGCCACCTCATCTGTCAGCCACCCCTCCCATCTGTCAGCCACCCTTTCCATCTGTCAGCTACCCCTCCCATCTGTCAGCCACCCCTCCCATCTGTCAGCTACCCTTCCCATCTGTCAGCTACCACTCCAATCTGTCAGCCACGCTTACCATCCGTCAGATACCCCTCCCATCTGTCAGCCACCTATCCCATCTGTCAGCTACCCCTCCTATCTGTCAGCTACCCTTCCCATCTGTCAGCCACCCCTCCCATCTGTTAGCCACGCCTCCCATTTGTCAGCCACGCCTCCCATCTGTCAGCCTAGCCTACCATCTGTCAGCCACCCCTCCCTCCCATCTGTCAGCCACGCCTCCCATCTGTCAGCCACCCCTCCCATCTGTCAGCTACCCTTCCCATCTCTCAGCCACCCCTCCCTCCCATCTGTCAGCCACCCCTCCCTCCCATCTGTCAGCTACCCCTCCCATCTCTCATTCACTCCTCCCATCTGTCAGTCACCCTTCCCATCTGTCAGCCACCCCTCCCATATGTCAGCCACGCTTCCCATCTGTCAGCCACACTCCCCATCTGTCAGCCACCCCTCCCTCCCATCTGTCAGCCACACTTCCCATCTGTCAGCCACCCCTCCCTCCCATCTGTCAGCCAACCCTCCCATCTCTCAGCCACGCCTCCCATCTGTCAGTCACCCCTCCCATCTGTCAGCCACCCCTCCCATCTGTCAGCCACCCCTCCCATCTGTCAGGCATCCTTCCCATCATTCAGCCACCCCTCCCTGCCATCTGTCAGCCACCCCTCCCTCCAATCTGTCAGCCACCCCTCCCACCCATCTGTCAGCAACCACTCCCATCTGTCAGACACCCCACCCATCTGTCAGCCACCCTTCCCATCTGTCAGCCACGCCTCCCATCTGTCAGCTACCCCTCCCATATGTCAGCCACCCCTCCCATCTGTCAGCCACGCCTCCCATCTGTCAGCCACCCCTCCCTCCCATCTGTTAGCCACCCCTCCCATCTGTCAGCCACGCCTCCCATCTGTCAGCCAACCCTCCTATCTGTCAGCCACCCCTCCCATCTGTCAGCCACCCCTCCCATCTGTCAGCCACCCCTCCCACCTGTCAGCCACCCTTCCCATCTCTCAGCCACCCCTCCCTCCCATCTGTCAGCCACCCCTCCCTCCCATCTGTCAGCCAACCCTCCCATCTGTCAGCCACGCCTCCCATCTGTCAGCCACCCCTCCTATCTGTCAGCCACCCCTCCCATCTGCCAGCCACCCCTCCCATCTGTCAGCTACCCTTCCCATCTCTCAGCCACCCCTCCCTCCCATCTGTCAGCCACCCCTCACATCTGTCAGCCACCCCTCCCATCTGTCAGCCACCCTTCCCATCTCTCAGCCACCCCTCCCTCCCATCTGTCAGCCACCCCTCACATCTGTCAGCCACGCCTCCCATCTGTCAGCCACCCCTCCCTCCCAACTGTCAGTCACCCCTCCCATCTGTCAGCCACCCCTCCCATCTGTCAGCCACCCCTCCCATCTGTCAGCCACCCCTCCCATCTCTCAGCCACGCCTCCCATCTGTAAGCCACCCCTCCCATCTGTCAGCCACCCCTCCCATCTGTCAGCCACCTCATCTGTCAGCCACCCCTCTCATCTGTCAGCCACCCTTTCCATCTGTCAGCTACCCCTCCCATCTCTCAGCCACCCCTCCCATCTGTCAGCCACCCCTCACATCTGTCAGCCACGCCTCCCATCTGTCAGCCACCCCTCCCTCCCAACTGTCAGTCACCCCTCCCATCTGTCAGCCACCCCTCCCATCTCTCTGCCACGCCTCCCATCTGTAAGCCACTCCTCCCATCTGTCAGCCACACCTCCCTCCCATCTGTCAGTCACCCCTCCCATCTGTCAGCCACCCCTCCCATCTGTCAGCCACTCCTCCCATCTCTCAGCCACGCCTCCCATCTGTAAGCCACCCCTCCCATCTGTCAGCCACCCCTCCCATGTGTCAGCCACCTCATCTGTCAGCTACCCCTCTCATCTGTCAGCCACCCTTTCCATCTGTCAGCTACCCCTCCCATCTCTCAGCCACCCCTCCCATCTGTCAGCCACCCCTCCCATCTGTCAGCCACCCTTCCCATCTGTCAGCCACCCCTCCCTCCCATCTGTCAGCCACCCCTCCCTCCAATCTGTCAGCCACCCCTCCCACCCATCTGTCAGCAACCCCTCTCATCTGTCAGACACAGCACCCATCTCTCAGCCACCCCTCCCTCCCATCTGTCAGCCACCCCTCCCATCTGTCAGCCACGCCTCCCATCTGTCAGCCACCCCTCCCATCTGTCAGCCACCCCTCCCATCTGTCAGCCACCCCTCCCATCTCTCAGCCACGCCTCCCATCTGTCAGCCACCCCTCACATCTGTCAGCCACGCCTCCCATCTGTCAGCCACCCCTCCCTCCCAACTGTCAGTCACCCCTCCCATCTGTCAGCCACCCCTCCCATCTGTCAGCCACCCCTCCCATCTCTCTGCCACGCCTCCCATCTGTAAGCCACTCCTCCCATCTGTCAGCCACACCTCCCTCCCATCTGTCAGTCACCCCTCCCATCTGTCAGCCACCCCTCCCATCTGTCAGCCACCCCTCCCATCTCTCAGCCACGCCTCCCATCTGTAAGCCACCCCTCCCATCTGTCAGCCACCCCTCCCATCTGTCAGCCACCTCATCTATCAGCCACCCCTCTCATCTGTCAGCCACCCTTTCCATCTGTCAGCTACCCCTCCCATCTCTCAGCCACCCCTCCCATCTGTCAGCCACCTCATCTGTCAGCCACCCCTCTCATCTGTCAGCCACCCTTTCCATCTGTCAGCTACCCCTCCCATCTCTCAACCACCCCTCCCATCTGTCAGCCACCCCTCACATCTGTCAGCCACGCCTCCCATCTGTCAGCCACCCCTCCCTCCCAACTGTCAGTCACCCCTCCCATCTGTCAGCCACCCCTCCCATCTGTCAGCCACCCCTCCCATCTCTCTGCCACGCCTCCCATCTGTAAGCCACTCCTCCCATCTGTCAGCCACCCCTCCCATCTGTCAGCCACCCCTCCCATCTCTCAGCCACGCCTCCCATCTGTAAGCCACCCCTCCCATCTGTCAGCCACCCCTCCCATCTGTCAGCCACCTCATCTATCAGCCACCCCTCTCATCTGTCAGCCACCCTTTCCATCTGTCAGCTACCCCTCCCATCTCTCAGCCACCCCTCCCATCTGTCAGCCACCCCTCCCATCTGTCAGCCACCCTTCCCATCTGTCAGCCACCCCTCCCTCCCATCTGTCAGCTACCCCTCCCATCTCTCATTCACTCCTTCCCATCTCTCATTCACCCATCTGTCAGTCACCCTTGCCATCTGTCAGCCACCCCTCCCATATGTCAGCCACGCCTGCCATCTGTCAGCCACACTTCCCATCTGTCAGCCACCCCTCCCTCCCATCTGTCAGCCACCCCTCCCATCTCTCAGCCACGCCTCCCATCTGTCAGTCACCCCTCCCATCTGTCAGCCACCCCTCCCATCTGTCAGCCACCCCTCCCATCTGTCAGCCACCCCTCACATCTGTCAGCCACACCTCCCATCTGTCAGCCACCCCTCCCTCCCAACTGTCAGTCACCCCTCCCATCTGTCAGCCACCCCTCCCATCTGTCAGCCACCCCTCCCATCTCTCTGCCACGCCTCCCATCTGTAAGCCACTCCTCCCATCTGTCAGCCACACCTCCCTCCCATCTGTCAGTCACCCCTCCCATCTGTCAGCCACCCCTCCCATCTGTCAGCCACCCCTCCCATCTCTCAGCCACGCCTCCCATCTGTAAGCCACCCCTCCCATCTGTCAGCCACCCCTCCCATCTGTCAGCCACCTCATCTGTCAGCCACCCCTCTCATCTGTCAGCCACCCTTTCCATCTGTCAGCTACCCCTCCCATCTCTCAGCCACCCCTCCCATCTGTCAGCCACGCCTGCCATCTGTCAGCCACACTTCCCATCTGTCAGCCACCCCTCCCTCCCATCTGTCAGCCACCCCTCCCATCTCTCAGCCACGCCTCCCATCTGTCAGTCACCCCTCCCATCTGTCAGCCACCCCTCCCATCTGTCAGCCACCCCTCCCATCTGTCAGCCATCCCTCCCATCTGTCAGCCACCCCTCCCTCCCATCTGTCAGCCACCCCTCCCTCCAATCTGTCAGCCACCCCTCCCACCCATCTGTCAGCAACCCCTCCCATCTGTCAGACACCCCACCCATCTGTCAGCCACCCCTCCCATCTGTCAGCTACCCCTCCCATATGTTAGCCACCCCTCCCATCTGTCAGCCACGCCTCCCATCTGTCAGCCACACCTCCCATCTGTCAGCCACCCCTCCCTCCCATCTGTCAACCACCCTTCCCATCTGTCAGCCACGCCTCCCATCTGTCAGCCACCCCTCCTATCTGTCAGCCACCCCTCCCATCTGTCAGCCACCCCTCCCATCTGTCAGCCACCCCTCCCATCTGTCAGCCACCCTTCCCATCTCTCAGCCACCCCTACTATCTGTCAGCCACCCCTCCCATCTGTCAGCCACCCCTCCCATCTGTCAGCCACCCTTCCCATCTCTCAGCCACCCCTCCCATCCCATCTGTCAGCCACCCTCACATCTGTCAGCCACGCCTCCCATCTGTCAGCCACCCCTCCCTCCCAACTGTCAGTCACCCCTCCCATCTGTCAGCCACCCCTCCCATCTGTCAGCCACTCCTCCCATCTCTCTGCCACGCCTCCCATCTGTAAGCCACTCCTCCCATCTGTCAGCCACACCTCCCTCCCATCTGTCAGTCACCCCTCCCATCTGTCAGCCACCCCTCCCATCTGTCAGCCACCCCTCCCATCTCTCAGCCATGACTCCCATCTGTAAGCCACCCCTCCCATCTGTCAGCCACTCCTCCCATCTGTCAGCCACCTCATCTGTCAGCCACCCTTTCCATCTGTCAGCTACCCCTCCCAACTCTCAGCCACCCCTCCCATCTGTCAGCCACCCCTCCCATCTGTCAGCCACCCTTCCCATCTGTCAGCCACCCCTCCCTCCCATCTGTCAGCTACCCCTCCCATCTCTCATTCACTCCTCCCATCTGTCAGTCACCCTTCCCATCTGTCAGCCACCCCTCCCATATGTCAGCCACGCCTGCCATCTGTCAGCCACACTTCCCATCTGTCAGCCACCCCTCCCTCCCATCTGTCAGCCACCCCTCCCATCTCTCAGCCACGCCTCCCATCTGTCAGTCACCCCTCCCATCTGTCAGCCAGACCTCCCATCTGTCAGCCACCCCTCCCATCCGTCAGCCACCCTTCCCATCTGTCAGCCACCCCTCCCTCCCATCTGTCAGCCACCCCTCCCTCCAATCTGTCAGCCACCCCTCCCACCCATCTGTCAGCAACCCCCCATCTGTCAGACACCCCACCCATCTGTCAGCCACCCTTCCCATCTGTCAGCCACGCCTCCCATCTGTCAGCTACCCCTCCCATATGTCAGCCACCCCTCCCATCTGTCAGCCACGCCTCCCATCTGTCAGCCACCCCTCCCTCCCATTTGTCAACCACCCCTCCCATCTGTCAGCCACTCCTCCCATCTGTCAGCCACACCTCCCTCCCATCTGTCAGTCACCCCTCCCATCTGTCAGCCACCTCTCCCATCTGTCAGCCACCCCTCCCATCTCTCAGCCACCCCTCCCATCTGTCAGCCACCCTTCCCATCTCTCAGCCACCCCTCCCTCCCATCTGTCAGCCACCCCTCACATCTATCAGCCACGCCTCCCATCTGTCAGCCACCCCTCCCTCCCAACTGTCAGTCACCCCTCCCATCTGTCAGCCACCTCTCCCATCTGTCAGCCACCCCTCCCATCTCTCAGCCACGACTCCCATCTGTAAGCCACCCCTCCCATCTGTCAGCCACCTCTCCAATCTGTCAGCCACCTCATCTGTCAGCTACCCCTCTCATCTGTCAGCCACCCTTTCCATCTGTCAGCTACCCCTCCCATCTCTCAGCCACCCCTCCCATCTGTCAGCCACCCCTCCCATCTGTCAGCCACCCTTCCCATCTGTCAGCCACCCCTCCCTCCCATCTGTCAGCTACCCCTCCCATCTCTCATTCACTCCTCCCATCTGTCAGTCACCCTTCCCA
Source organism: Oncorhynchus gorbuscha (assembly GCF_021184085.1). Classification (NCBI taxonomy): domain Eukaryota; kingdom Metazoa; phylum Chordata; class Actinopteri; order Salmoniformes; family Salmonidae; genus Oncorhynchus; species Oncorhynchus gorbuscha. Next base: position 111,146,874 of record NC_060174.1, on the reverse strand, counting down.
TCTGTCAGCCACCCCTCCCATCTGTCAGCCACGCCTGCCATCTGTCAGCCACACTTCCCATCTGTCAGCCACCCCTCCCTCCCATCTGTCAGCCACCCCTCCCATCTCTCAGCCACGCCTCCCATCTGTCAGTCACCCCTCCCATCTGTCAGCCACCCCTCCCATCTGTCAGCCACCCCTCCCATCTGTCAGCCATCCCTCCCATCTGTCAGCCACCCCTCCCTCCCATCTGTCAGCCACCCCTCCCTCCAATCTGTCAGCCACCCTCCCACCCATCTGTCAGCAACCCCTCCCATCTGTCAGACACCCCACCCATCTGTCAGCCACCCCTCCCATCTGTCAGCTACCCCTCCCATATGTTAGCCACCCCTCCCATCTGTCAGCCACGCCTCCCATCTGTCAGCCACACCTCCCATCTGTCAGCCACCCCTCCCTCCCATCTGTCAACCACCCTTCCCATCTGTCAGCCATGCCTCCCATCTGTCAGCCACCCCTCCTATCTGTCAGCCACCCCTCCCATCTGTCAGCCACCCCTCCCATCTGTCAGCCACCCCTCCCATCTGTCAGCCACCCTTCCCATCTCTCAGCCACCCCTACTATCTGTCAGCCACCCCTCCCATCTGTCAGCCACCCCTCCCATCTGTCAGCCACCCTTCCCATCTCTCAGCCACCCCTCCCTCCCATCTGTCAGCCACCCCTCACATCTATCAGCCACGCCTCCCATCTGTCAGCCACCCCTCCCTCCCAACTGTCAGTCACCCCTCCCATCTGTCAGCCACCCCTCCCATCTGTCAGCCACTCCTCCCATCTCTCTGCCACGCCTCCCATCTGTAAGCCACTCCTCCCATCTGTCAGCCACACCTCCCTCCCATCTGTCAGTCACCCCTCCCATCTGTCAGCCACCCCTCCCATCTGTCAGCCACCCCTCCCATCTCTCAGCCATGACTCCCATCTGTAAGCCACCCCTCCCATCTGTCAGCCACTCCTCCCATCTGTCAGCCACCTCATCTGTCAGCCACCCTTTCCATCTGTCAGCCACCCTCCCATCTGTCAGCCACCCCTCCCATCTGTCAGCCACCCCTCCCATCTGTCAGCCACCCTTCCCATCTGTCAGCCACCCCCCTCCCCCATCTGTCAGCTACCCCTCCCATCTCTCATTCACTCCTCCCATCTGTCAGTCACCCTTCCCATCTGTCAGCCACCCCTCCCATATGTCAGCCACGCCTGCCATCTGTCAGCCACACTTCCCATCTGTCAGCCACCCCTCCCTCCCATCTGTCAGCCACCCCTCCCATCTGTCAGCCACCCCTCCCATCTGTCAGCCACCCCTCCCATCTCTCAGCCATGACTCCCATCTGTAAGCCACCCCTCCCATCTGTCAGCCACTCCTCCCATCTGTCAGCCACCTCATCTGTCAGCCACCCCCATCTTCCATCTGTCAGCCACCCCTCCCATCTCTCAGCCACCCCTCCCATCTGTCAGCCACCCCTCCCATCTGTCAGCCACCCTCCCATCTGTCAGCCACCCCTCCCATCTGTCAGCCACCCCTCCCATCTCTCAGCCACTCCTCCCATCTGTCAGTCACCCTTCCCATCTGTCAGCCACCCCTCCCATCTGTCAGCCACGCCTGCCATCTGTCAGCCACACTTCCCATCTGTCAGCCACCCCCTCCCATCTGTCAGCCACCCCTCCCATCTCTCAGCCACGCCTCCCATCTGTCAGTCACCCCTCCCATCTGTCAGCCAGACCTCCCATCTGTCAGCCACCCCTCCCATCCGTCAGCCACCCTTCCCATCTGTCAGCCACCCCTCCCTCCCATCTGTCAGCCACCCCTCCCTCCAATCTGTCAGCCACCCCTCCCACCCCCATCTGTCAGCCACCCCCCCATCTGTCAGACACCCCACCCATCTGTCAGCCACCCTTCCCATCTGTCAGCCACCCTCCCATCTGTCAGCCACCCCCCCATCTGTCAGCCACCCATCCCATCTGTCAGCCACCCTCCCATCTGTCAGCCACCCCTCCCTCCCATCTGTCAGCCACCCCTCCCATCTGTCAGCCACTCCTCCCATCTGTCAGCCACCCTCCTCCCATCTGTCAGTCACCCCTCCCATCTGTCAGCCACCTCTCCCATCTGTCAGCCACCCCTCCCATCCCATCTCAGCCACCCCTCCCATCTGTCTGTCAGCCACCCTTCCCATCTCTCAGCCACCCCTCCCCTGTCAGCCACCCCTCATCTGTCAGCCACCCCTCCCATCTGTCAGCCACCCCTGTCCCTCCCATCTGTCAGTCACCCCTCCCATCTGTCAGCCACCTCTCCCATCTGTCAGCCACCCTCCCATCTGTCAGCCACCCAGCTCCCCCATCTGTCAGCCACCCTTCCCATCTGTCAGCCACCCCTCCCTCCCATCTGTCAGCTACCCTCCCATCTGTCTCATTCACCCTCCCATCTGTCAGTCACCCTTCCCATCTGTCAGCCACCCCTCCCATCTGTCAGCCACGCCTGCCATCTGTCAGCCACACTTCCCATCTGTCAGCCACCCCCCCCTCCCATCTGTCAGCCACCCTCCCATCTCTCAGCCACGCCTCCCATCTGTCAGTCACCCCTCCCATCTGTCAGCCAGACCTTCCATCTGTCAGCCACCCCTCCCATCTGTCAGCCACCCTTCCCATCTGTCAGCCACCCCTCCCTCCCATCTGTCAGCCACCCCTCCCTCCAATCTGTCAGCCACCCCTCCCACCCATCTGTCAGCAACCCCCCCATCTGTCAGACACCCCACCCATCTGTCAGCCACCCTTCCCATCTGTCAGCCACGCCTCCCATCTGTCAGCTACCCCTCCCATATGTCAGCCACCCCTCCCATCTGTCAGCCACGCCTCCCATCTGTCAGCCACCCCTCCCTCCCATCTGTCAGCCACCCCACCCATCTGTCAGCCACGCCTCCCATCTGTCAGCCACCCCTCCTATCTGTCAGCCACCCCTCCCATCTGTCAGCCACCCCTCCCATCTGTCAGCCACCCTTCCCATCTCTCAGCCACTCCTCCCTCCCATCTGTCAGCCACCCCTCCCATCTGTCAGCCATGCCTCCCATCTGTCTGCCACGCCTCCCATCTGTCAGCCACCCCTCCCTCCCATCTGTCAGTCACCCCTCCCATCTGTCAGCCACCCCTCCCATCTGTCAGCCACCCCTCCCATCTCTCAGCCACGCCTCCCATCTGTAAGCCACGCCTCCCATCTCTCAGCCACCCCTCCCTCCCATCTGTCAGTCACCCCTCCCATCTGTCAGCCACCCCTCCCATCTGTCAGCCACCCCTCCCATCTCTCAGCCACGCCTCCCATCTCTCAGCCACCCCTCCCATCTGTCAGCCACCCTCCCATCTGTCAGCCACCCCTCCCTCCCATCTGTCAGCCACCCTTCCCATCTGTCAGCCACCCCTCCTCCCATCTGTCAGCCACCCCTCCCTCCCATCTGTCAGCCACCCCCTCCCATCTGTCAGCCTACCCCTCCCATCTGTCATCTGCTCCCTCCCTCCCATCTGTCAGCCACCCCTCCCATCTGTCAGCCACCCCCCATCCCATCTGTCAGCCACCCTCCCATCTCCCATCTGTCAGCCACCCCTCCCTCCCATCTGTCAGCCACCCCTCCTCCCATCTGTCAGCCACCCCTGTCAGCCTCCCATCTGTCAGCCACCCTCCCATCTGTCAGCCACCCTCCCATCTGTCAGCCATCCAGCTCCCACCCCTCCCATCTCAGCCCCATCTGTCAGCCACCCCTCCCATCTGTCCTCCCATCTGTCAGCCACCCTCCCATCTGTCAGCCACCCCTCCCATCTCCTCCCATCTGTCAGCCACCCTTCCCATCTGTCAGCCACCCCCATCTGTCCTCCCCCATCTGTCAGCCACCCCACCCCGCCCATCTGTCAGCCACGCCTCCCATCTGTCAGCCACCCCTCCCTCCCATCTGTCAGCCACCCTCCCCATCTGTCAGCCACCCTCCCATCTGTCAGCCACCCTCCCATCTGTCAGCCACCCCCATCCCCACCCCTCCCATCTGTCAGCCACCCTCCCTCCAATCTGTCAGCACCCTCCCATCTGTCAGCCACCAGCTCCCATCTGTCAGCCACCCCCATCTGTCAGCTACCCCTCCCATCTGTCCCATCTCTGTCAGCCACCCCTCCTCCCATCTGTCAGCCACCCCTCCCATCTGTCAGCCACCCCCCATCCCATCTGTCAGCCACGCCTCCCATCTGTCAGCCACCCTCCCCATCTGTCAGCCACCCTCCCATCTGTCTGTCAGCCACCCTCCCATCTGTCAGCCCCATCTGTCAGCCACCCCTCCCACCACCTCCCATCTGTCAGCCTCCCATCTGTCAGCCACCCTCCCATCTGTCAGCCACCCCTCCCATCTGTCAGCCATCTGTCAGCCACCCCTCCCATCTGTCAGCCACCCTCCCATCTGTCAGCCACCCTCCCATCTGTCAGCCACCCCTCCCATCTGTCAGCCACCCCCCCATCCCATCTGTCAGCCACCCTCCCATCTGTCAGCCACCCTCCCATCTGTCAGCCACCCTCCCATCTGTCAGCCACCCCCCATCTGTCAGCTACCCCTCCCATCTGTCAGCCACCCCTCCCATCTGTCAGCCACCCCATCTGTCACCCCTCCCCATCTGTCAGCCACCCCTCCCATCTGTCAGCCACCCCTCCCATCTGTCAGCCACCCTCCCATCCCATCTCCCATCTGTCAGCCACCCCTCCCATCCCATCTGTCAGCCACTGTCCTCCCATCTGTCAGCCACCCTCCCTCCCATCTGTCAGCCACCCCTCCCATCTCCATCCCATCTGTCAGCCTCCCATCTGTCAGCCACCCCTCCCATCTGTCAGCCACCCTCCCATCTGTCAGCCACCCTCCCATCCAGCCACCTCATCTCCCATCTGTCAGCCACCCTCCCATCTGTCAGCCACCCTCTCCCATCCATCTGTCAGCCACCCCTCCCATCTGTCAGCCACGCCTCCCATCTGTCAGCCACCCCTCCCTCCCATCTGTCAGCCACCCCTCCCATCTGTCAGCCACCCATCCCCACATCTGTCAGCCACCCCTCCCATCTGTCACCCTCCATCTGTCCCACCCTTCCCATCTGTCAGCCACCCCCCCATCCCATCTGTCAGCCACCCCTCCCATCTGTCAGCCACCTTCCCATCTGTCAGCCACGCCATCCCATCTGTCAGCCACCCCTCCCATCTGTCAGCCACCCCTCCCTCCCATCTGTCAGTCACCCTCCCATCTGTCAGCCACCCTCCCATCTGTCAGCCACCCCTCCCATCTGTCAGCCACCCCTCAGCCACGCCTCCCATCTGTCAGCCACCCCTCCCTCCCATCTGTCAGTCACCCCTCCCATCTGTCAGCCACCCCTCCCATCTGTCAGCCACCCCATCCCATCTCTCAGCCACGCCTCCCATCTGTCAGCCACGCCTCCCATCTGTCAGCCACCCCTCCCTCCCATCTGTCAGCCACCCCTGTCAGCCATCTCCCATCTGTCAGCCACCCTCCCATCTGTCAGCCACCCCTCCCATCTCTCAGCCACCCCTCCCATCTGTCTCCCATCTGTCAGCCACCCTCCCATCTGTCAGCCACCCCTCCCATCCCATGTCAGCCACCCCTCCCATCTGTCAGCCACCCCTCCCATCTGTCAGCCACCCTTCCCATCTGTCAGCCACCCCCATCCTCCCATCTGTCAGCCACCCCTCCCATCTGTCAATCTGTCAGCCACCCTCCCTCCCATCTGTCAGCATCTGTCACCCCCCCATCTGTCAGCCACCCCTCCCATCTGTCAGCCACCCTCCCATCTGTCAGCCACCCTCCCATCTGTCAGCCACCCCCTCCCCCCCTCCCATCTGTCAGCCACCCTCCCATCTGTCAGCCACCCTTCCCATCTGTCAGCCTCCCATCTGTCAGCCACCCTCCCATCCATCTGTCAGCCACGCCTCCCATCTGTCAGCCACCCCTCCCATCTGTCAGCCACCCTTCCCATCTGTCAGCCACGCCTCCCATCTGTCAGCTACCCCTCCCATATGTCAGCCACCCATCCCATCTGTCAGTCACGCCTCCCATCTGTCAGCCACCCCTCCCTCCCATCTGTCAGCCACCCCACCCGCCCATCTGTAAGCCACGCCTCCCATCTGTCAGCCACCCCTCCCTCCCATCTGTCAGTCACCCCTCCCATCTGTCAGCCACCCCTCCCATCTGTCAGCCACCCCTCCCATCTGTCAGCCACCCCTCCCATCTGTCAGCCACCCCTCCCATCTGTCAGCCACCTCATCTGTCAGCCACCCCTCTCATCTGTCAGCCACCCTTTCCATCTGTCAGCTACCCCTCCCATCTGTCAGCCACCCCTCCCATCTGTCAGCCACCCCTCCCATATGTCAGCGACGCCTCCCATCTGTCAGCCACCCTTCCTATCTGTCAGCCACCCCTCCCTCCCATCTGTCAGCTACCCCTCCCATCTCTCATTCACGCCCCCATCTGTCAGTCACCCTCCCATCTGTCAGCCACCCCTCCCATCTGTCAGCCACCCCTCCCATCTGTCAGCCACGTCCCACATCCCCATCTGTCAGCCACCCCTCCCATCTGTCAGCCCTCCCATCTGTCAGCCACCCCTCCCATCTGTCAGCCACCCTCCCATCTGTCAGCCACCCCTCCCATCTGTCAGCCACCCCTCCCATCTGTCAGCCACCCTCCCATATGTCAGCCACCCATCTGTCAGCCACCCCTCCCATCTGTCAGCCACCCCTCCCACCCCTCCCATCCCATCTGTCAGCCACCCCCCATCTGTCAGCTACCCCTCCCATCTGTCAGCCCCCTCCCATCTGTCAGCCACTCTTCCCATCTGTCAGCCACCCTCCCATCTGTCAGCCACCCCTCCCATCTGTCAGCCACCCCTCCCCCATCTCCCCCATCTGTCAGCCACCCCCCATCTCTGTCAGCCACCCTCCCTCCCATCTGTCAGCCACCCTCCCATCTGTCAGCCACCCCTCCCATCTGTCAGCCACCCTTCCCATCTGTCAGCCACCCTCCCATCTGTCAGCCACCCTCCCATCTGTCAGCCACCCTCCCATCTGTCAGCCACCCTCCCATCTGTCAGCCACCCCTCCTCCCATCTGTCAGCCACCCTCCCATCCCATCTGTCAGCCACCCCTCCCATCTGTCAGCCACCCTCCCCATCTGTCAGCCACTCTTCCCATCCCATCTGTCAGTCACCCACCAGCCACCCCTCCCATCTGTCATCTGTCAGCCACCCCTCCCATCTGTCAGCCACCCTTTCCATCTGTCAGCTACCCCTCCCATCTGTCAGCCACCCCTCCCATCTGTCAGCCACCCTCTCCCCCATCTGTCAGCGACGCCTCCCATCTGTCAGCCACCCTTCCTATCTGTCAGCCACCCCTCCCTCCCATCTGTCAGCTACCCTCCCATCTCTCATTCAGCGCCCCCCCATCTGTCAGTCACTGTCCCACTCCTCCCATCTGTCAGCCACCCCTCCCATCTGTCAGCCACCCCTCCCATCTGTCAGCCACGCCTCCCATCTGTCAGCCACCCCTCCCTCCCATCTGTCAGCCACGCCTCCCATCTGTCAGCCACCCCTCCCATCTGTCAGCCACCCCCATTCCCATCTGTCAGCCACGCCTCCCATCTGTCAGCCACCCCTCCCATCTGTCAGCCACCCATCCCATCTGTCAGCCACCCCTCCCATCTGTCAGCCACCCCTCCCTCCCATCTGTCAGCCACCCCTTCCATCTGTCAGCTACCCCTCCCATCTGTCAGCCACTCTTCCCATCTGTCAGCCACGCCTCCCATCTGTCAGCTACCCCTCCCATATGTCAGCCACCCCTCCCATCTGTCAGCCACGCCTCCCATCTGTCAGCCACCCCTCCCTCCCATCTGTCAGCCACGCCTCCCATCTGTCAGCCACCCCTCCCATCTGTCAGCCACCCTTCCCATCTGTCAGCCACCCTTCCCATCTGTCAGCCACGCCTCCCATCTGTCAGCTACCCCTCCCATATGTCAGCCACCCATCCCATCTGTCAGCCACGCCTCCCATCTGTCAGCCACCCCTCCCTCCCATCTGTCAGCCACCCTTCCATCTGTCAGCTACCCTCCCATCTGTCAGCCACTCTTCCCATCTGTCAGCCCACGTCTCCCATCTGTCAGCTACCCCTCCCATATGTCAGCCACCCCTCCCATCTGTCAGCCACGCCTCCCATCTGTCAGCCACCCCTCCCTCCCATCTGTCAGCCACGCCTCCCATCTGTCAGCCACCCCTCCCATCTGTCAGCCACCCTTCCCATCTGTCAGCCACGCCTCCCATCTGTCAGCTACCCTCCCATATGTCAGCCACCCCTCCCATCTGTCAGCCACCCCTCCCTCCCATCTGTCAGCCACCCCTCCCTCCCATCTGTCAGCCACCCTCCCTTCTGTCAGCCACCCCTCCCATCTGTCAGCCACCCCTCCCTCCCATCTGTCAGCCACCCTCCCATCTGTCAGCCACACCTCCCATCTGTCAGCCACCTCTGATCAGCCGTTATCTTCCTCCGCCACACACACGCATAGTGAATAGAGGGGGATTAACCCCGGTTCTGAGTTTAATAGAGGGTGATGAACCCCGGCTCTGAGTTGAATAGAGGGTGATGAACCCTGGCTTTGAGTTGTATAGAGGGTGATTAACCCCGGCTCTGAGTTGAATAGAGGGTGATTGGCTCTTAGTTGAATAGAGGGTGATTAACCCCGGCTCTGAGTTGATCAGAGGGTGATTGGCTCTGAGTTGAATAGAGGGTGATTGGCTCTCAGATGGCTCTTAGTTGAATAGAGGGTAATTGGCTCTCAGATGGCTGATCAGAGTTGACCAGAGAGTTGAATGTGTGTCTATGTTCCTTTCTTATTTACATCGTAGTCATTTACCAAGCACTCTTATCCAGAGAGACTTCCAGGTTGTGCATTCAATTAAGATAGCTAGGTGGGACAACCATATATCTCAGTCATAAAAACATTTCCTCAATAAAGGTTAGAGCTGTTAACATGGTGATAGTGTGGGTCGTACTTTTAGTACTTTAGTGTTAGTTCACAAAAGGCTTTTTTTGTGTGGTGGAAGAGGTACTGTAGAGTTTCAGATGTTTTCTGAAGATGGGCAGCGACTCTGCTGTCCTTGCGTCAGGGGGAAGATGGTTCCACCGTTGGGGTGCCAGGACAGAGAAGAGACTGGGCTGAGTGGAACTCACCTGTTGTTCCGCAAGGGACATGTCTGTGGGTTTAATCTGAAGGTAGAACATGTCTGTGGGTTTAATCTGAAGGTAGAACATGTCTGTGGGTTTACTCTGCAGGTAGAACATGTCTGTGGGTTTAATCTGAAGGTAGAACGTGTCTGTGTGTTTAATCTGAAGGTAGAATTTCTGCCCCTGAACAGGCAGTCAACCCACTGTTCCTAGGCCGTCATTGAAAATAAGAATATGTTCTTAACTGACTTGCCTAGTAAAATAAAGGTAAAAAAAAAAATTGACACACCTACTCATTCAAGGGTTTTTCTTTATTTTTTAAAACTATTTTCTACATTGTAGAATAATAGTGAAGACATCAAAACTATGAAATAATGTAGTGAACTATGGAATCATGTAGTAATCTTTTTTAACAATTCCAAATATATTTTATATTTGTGATTCTTCAAAGTAGCCACCCTTTGCCTTGATGACAGCTTTGCACACTCTTGGCATTCTCTCAAACAGCATCATGAGGAATGTTTTTCCAACAGTCTTGATGGAGTTCCCACATATGCTGAGCACTTGTTGGCTGATTTTCCTTCACTCTGCAGTCCAACTCATCAAATCAAATCAAATTGTATTGGTCACATACACATGGTTTGCAGATGTTATGTTCGTCAAAAGAGAGATCAAGGTCCAGAGTAACGCCGAGGTCCTTCACAGTTTTATTTGAGACAACTGTACAACCATTAAGATTAATTGTCAGATTCAACAGAAGATCTCTTTGTTTCTTGGGACCTAGAACAAGCATCTCTGTTTTGTCCAAGTTTAAAAGTAGAAAGTTTGCAGCCATCCACTTCCTTATGTCTGAGACACAGATTTCTAGCGAGGGCAATTTTGGGGCTTCACAATGTTCCATTTAAATGTACAGCTGTGTGTCATCCGCATCGCAGTGAAAGTTAACATTATGTTTTCGAATGACATCCCCAAGAAGTAATATATATAGTGAAAACAATAGTGGTCCTAAAACGGAACCTTGAGGAACACCAACATTTACAGTTGATTTGTCAGAGGACAAACCATTCACAGAGACAAACTGATATCTTCCCGACAGATAAGATCTAAACCAGTCCAGAACTTGTCCGTGTAGACCAATTTGGGTTTCCAATCTCTCCAAAAGAATGTGGTGATCGATGGTATCAAAAGCAGCACTAAGGTCTAGGAGCACGAGGACAGATGCAGAGCCTCAGTCTGATGCCATTAAAAGGTAATTTACCACCTTCACAAGTGCAGTCTCAGTGCTATGATGGGGTCTAAAACCAGACTGAAACATTTCATATACATTGTTTGTCTTCGGGAAGGCAGTGAGTTGCTGCGCAACAGCCTTTTCAAACATTTTTGAGAGGAATGGAAGATTCGATATAGGCCCGATAGTTTCGTTTTTTTGTATTTTCTGGGTCAAGGTTTGGCTTTTTCAAGAGAGGCTTTATTACTGCCACTTTTAGTGAGTTTGGTACACATCCGGTGGATAGAGAGCCGTTTATTATGTTCAACATAGGAGGGCCAAGCACAGGAAGCAGCTCTTTCAGTAGTGTAGTTGGAATAGGGTATTTTCAGCATTGTGTCAAGAGATATAGTCCTAAAACACTTGAGTATCTCCCTTGATCCTAGGTCCTGGCAGAGTTGTGCACACTCAGGACAACTGAGCTTTGAAGGAATACGCAGATTTAAAAAGGAGTCCGTAATTTGCTTTCTAATAATCATGATCTTTTTTTCAAAGAAGTTAATTAATTTATTACTGCTGAAGTGAAAGCCATCCTCACTTGGGGAATGCTGCTTTATTAGTTAGCTTTGCGACAGTATCAAAAATACATTTCGGATTGTTCTTATTTTCCAATTGTGACTAGGGGGCACTATTTTCATTTTTGGAAAAATAACGTTCCCGTAGTAAACAGGATATTTTGTCAGAAAAATATGCTAGAATATGCATATAATTGACAGCTTGGGATAGAAAACACTCTAAAGTTTCCAAAACTGTAAAAATATTGTCTGTGAGTACAACTGATATTGCAGGCGAAAGTCTGAGAAAAATCCAATCCGGAAGTGACTCATCTTTTGAAAGCTCTGCGTTCCAATGTGTCCCTATTAAGCAGTGAATGGGCTATCAACCAGATTACTCTTTCTCCTTATTCCCCAAGGTGTCTACAGCATAGTGACGTAGTTTTACACATTTATGTTGAAGAATACCCGTAAGCGGCTACATTGCGTATGTGGTCACCTGATGGCTCTCAGAGTGATTGTAGCGTAAATTACAGAGGTAGCCATTATTCCAATTGGTCCTACTGAAAAACCAATTGTCCAGGTGGATATATTAAGGAATAGATATTTGAAAAACACCTTGAGGATTGATTATAAACAACGTTTGCCATGTTTCTGTCGATATTATGGAGCTAATTTGGAATATTTTTGGTGTTTTCGTGACTGCAATTTCCAGGCGATTTCTCAGCCAAATGTGAAGAACAAACGGAGCTATTTCGCCTACAAAAATAATCTTTTGGGAAAAAAGGAACATTGGCTATCTAACTGGGAGTCTCGTGAGTGAAAACATCCGAAGCTCATCAAAAGTAAACAATTTAATTTGATTGCTTTTCTGATTTCCGCGACCAAGTTACCTGCTGCTAGCTGGACAAAATGCTATGCTAGGCTATCGATAAACTTACACAAATGCTTGTCTAGCTTTGGCTGTAAAGTATATTTTGAAAATCTGAGATGACAGGATGATTAACAAAAGCCTAATTGTGTCTCAATATATTTCACTTGTGATTTTCATGAATAGGAATATTTTCTAGAAATATTTATATCCGTTAAATTAGTGTCAGTCGATGATTACGCTCCCGGACTCGGGATGGGGAGTCATTAGAGGTTTTAATTAAGTTGGAAAAATAGGATGATCGAGCAGCAGTAAGGGATCTTCGATACTACATGGTGTAACGGTTTTCTTCCATTGAAGGAGAGGAGGACCAAAATGCAGCGTTGTTAGTGTCTAACATGTTTAATAAAGACAATAAATGTGAACACTACAAAATAACAAAATGTGAGAAACCGAAACAGTCCTATCTGGTGCAGAGACACAAAGACAGAAGACAACCACCCACAAAACCAAACACAAAACAGGCTACCTAAATATGGTTCCCAATCAGAGACAATGACAAAATCCTGCCTCTGATTGAGAGCCATATTAGGCCAAACAACAAACCCAACATAGAAACACAAAACATAGAATGCCCACTCAGGTCACGTCCTGACCAACAATAAAACAAAGAAACACAAAAGAACTATGGTCAGAACGTGACAGTATCCCCCCAACAAGGTGCGGACTCCGACCGCAAAACCTCAACCTATAGGGGAGTGTCTGGGTGGGCATCTGTCCGCGGTGGCGGCTCTGGCGCAGGACGTGGAACCCACTCCACCATAGTCTTTGTCCGCTTTAGTCTCCTCCTAGGAACGGCGACCCTCACCGCCAACCTTGAACTGGCAACCCTACTAAAGGGCCCGAGAGGTAGCTCAGGACCGAGAGGTAGCTCAGGACCGAGAGGTAGCTCAGGACCGAGAGGTAGCTCAGGCTGGTTGACGACTCTGGCAGCTTCTGGCAGACTGGCGGCTCTGGCGGCTCCTGGCTGACTGACGGCTATGGCGGCACCTGGCTGACTGGCGGCTCTGGCGGCTCCTGGCTCATTGGCGGCTCTGGCAGCTCCTGGCTGACTGGCGGCTCTGGCGGCTCCTTGCAGACTGGCGGCTCTGGCGGCTCCTTGCAGACTGGTGGCTCAGGACAGACGAGAGACTCTAGCAGCTCTGGACAGGCGGGAGACTCTAGCAGCTCTGGACAGGCGGGAGACTTTAGCAGCTCTGGACAGGCGGGAGACTCTAGCAGCTCTGGACAGATGGGAGAATCTGGAGGCGCTGGAGAGGAGGAAGGCTCTAGCAGCGCTGGACAGGCGGGAGCTCCTGTAGACAAAGGACAGAGAGACAGCCTGGTGCGGGAGGCTACTGGAGTACTGGAGATCTTGAGAGCAGGGCTGGCACCATCCACCCTGGCTGGATCTTCACCCTAGCCCGGCAGATGTGGGGAGCTGGGATGTAGCGCACCAGGCTAAGCACGCGTACTGGGGACACTGTGCGCTCCACCGCATAACACGGTGCCTGACCATTACAACGCCCGCCACAGTTAGCACGGCTAGGAGCACTGTGGCGCTGAGCTGGCACAGGACGTGCAGGGCTAGGGAGGTGCACAGGAGGCCTGGTGCGTGAGACTGGCACAGTCTTAACCAGACGGCGAGCACGCACCTCAGGACGAGTCTCAATGGTGATAGCTGAGCTGACTACACTGACTGTGCTAGTGGCAGACTCCACTATGCTGGCAGGCTGGCTAACAGCCTGCTGCCTGGCCTGCACCCTATTTCATTGTGGAGCTAGAGGAGTTAGAGCCCTGTCTATGTTGGTAGATAAGATGAGAGCACCCCTCCAGCTAGGATGGAGTCCGTCACTCCTCAGCAGGCCAGGCTTGGTCCTGTCTGTGGGTGAGTCCCAGAAAGAGGGCCAATTATCTACAAATTATATATTTTGGGAGGGGCAGAAAACAATTGTGAGACTGCTGTGGAGCTCATCACTACCCCTAACTGGGAGTGGGCCAGAGACAATTACCCGATGCCGACACATCTTTCTAGCTGATTTACACGCTGAAGCTATGTTGCACTTGGTGAACTCTGACTGTTTCATCCTAACATCATTGGTGCCGACGTGGATAACAATATCTCTATACTCTCTACACTCACCAGTTTTAGCTTGCAGCACAGCTATCCTCGCCGTAAGGCGATCGTTCTCCTGTAGCTGATTCATAGTCAAGACTGGGTCATAGTCAGGTCTGGGTAATACTCAGGACTGGGTCATAGTAGCTGGGTTATAGTCAGGACTGGGTCACAGTCAAGACTGGGTCATAGCAGCTAGGTCATATTCAGGACCGGGTCAAATTAAGGACTGGGTCATATTCAGGACTGGGTCATAGTCAGGACTGGGTCATAGTCAAGACTGAGTCATAGTAGCTAGGTCATTTTCAGGACTGGGTAATATTCAGGACTGGGTCATATTCAGGATTGTGTCAGAGTCAAGACTGGGTCATAGTCAAGATGGGGTCATATTCAGGACTGGGTCACAGTAGATGGATCATAGTCAAGACTGGGTCATAGTAGCTGGGTCATAGTAGCTGGGTCATAGTAGTTGGGTCATATTCAGGACTGGGTCATAGTAGTTGGGTCATAGTCAAGACTTGTTCATAGTAGCGGAGTCATAGTCAGGACTGGTTCATAGTCAGGAATGGGTCATAGTCAGGACTGGGTCATAGTAGATGGGTCATAGTCAGGACTTTGTCATAGTAGATGGGTCATAGTCAGGACTGGGTCATAGTAGCTGGGTCATAGTCAGGACTGGGTCATAGTAGATGGGTCATAGTCAGGACTTTGTCATAGTAGATGGGTCATAGTCAGGACTGGGTCATAGTAGCTGGGTCATAGTCAGGACTTTGTCATAGTAGATGGGTCATAGTCAGGACTGGGTCATAGTAGCTGGGTCATAGTAGATGGGTCATAGTAGATGGGTCATAGTAGATGGGTCATAGTCAGGACTGGGTCATAGTCAGAACTTGGTCATAGTCGGGACTGGGTCATAGTAGCTGGGTCATAGTAGATAGGTCATAGTAGATGGGTCATAGTAGCTGGGTCATAGTAGCTGGGTCATAGTCAGGACTTTGTCATAGTAGATGGGTCATAGTCAGGACTGGGTCATAGTAGCGGAGACAAAGTCAGGACTGGGTCATACAAAGGACTTGGTCATTGTTGGGACTGGGTCATAGTCAGGACTGGGTCATAGTCAGGACTGGGTCATAGTCAGGACTGGGTCATAGTCAGGACTGGGTCATAGTAGCGGAGTCATAGTCAAGACTTGGTCATACAAAGGACTTGGTCATTGTTGGGACTGGTTCATAGTCAGGACTGGGTCATAGTAGCTAGGTCATAGTCAGGACTGGGTCATAGTCAGGACTGGGTCATAGTAGCTAGGTCATAGTCAGGACTGGGTCATAGTAGCTAGGTCATAGTCAGGACTGGGTCATAGTCGGGACTGGGTCATATTCAGGACTGTGTCATAGTCAATACTCGGTCATAGAAGATGGGTCATAGTCAGGACTGGGTCATAGTCAGGACTGGTCATAGTAGCTGGGTCATAGTCAGGACTTTGTCATAGTAGATGGGTCATAGTCAGGACTGGGTCATAGTAGCTGGGTCATAGTAGATGGGTCATAGTAGATGGGTCATAGTAGATGGGTCATAGTCAGGACTTGGTCATAGTCGGGACTGGGTCATAGTAGCTGGGTCATAGTAGATAGGTCATAGTAGATGGGTCATAGTAGCTGGGTCATAGTAGCTGGGTCATAGTCAGGACTTTGTCATAGTAGATGGGTCATAGTAGCTGGGTCATAGTCAGGACTTTGTCATAGTAGATGGGTCATAGTCAAGACTGGGTCATAGTCAGGACTGGGTCATAGTCAAAACTGGGTCATAGTAGCTAGGTCATATTCAGGACTGGGTCATATTCAGGACTGGTGTTAGAGCCGATTTGGACATATTTGTATAAAAGACCGAACATATGGAGCTCCATGTATATTTGTGTAAATGTATTAAATATGAATGTAAATGATGAAATATTAGGTACGTACCTTTATGATTTATATTTACCCGATTGAGATATATTAATTTGTTGTTAGTGTAACTTAGTTTTTGGCCCCCCCTCTTGCCTGTTCATTGTATTGTGGTAAGTGTGTTAGGATAAACGCCTCCCATCTGTCAGCCACCCCTCCCATCTGTCAGCCACCCTTCCCATCTGTCAGCCACCCTTCCCATCTGTCAGCCACGCCTCCCATCTGTCAGCTACCCCTCCCATATGTCAGCCACCCATCCCATCTGTCAGCCACGCCTCCCATCTGTCAGCCACCCCTCCCTCCCATCTGTCAGCCACCCCTTCCATCTGTCAGCTACCCCTCCCATCTGTCAGCCACTCTTCCCATCTGTCAGCCACGTCTCCCATCTGTCAGCCACCCCTCCCTCCCATCTGTCAGTCACCCCTCCCATCTGTCAGCCACCCCTCCCATCTGTCAGCCACCCCCCATCTCCAGCCACGCCTCTCTCCCACGCCTCCCATCTGTCAGCCACCCCCCATCCCTCCCATCTGTCAGTCACCCTCCCATCTGTCAGCCACCCCTCCCATCTGTCAGCCACCCCCCTCCCATCTCCATTCCACGCCTCCCATCTGTCAAGCCACGCCTCCCATCTGTCAGCCACCCCTCCCTCCCATCTGTCAGTCACCCCTCCCATCTGTCAGCCACCCCTCCCATCTCTCAGCCACGCCTCCCATCTGTCAGCCACCCCTCCCATCTGTCAGCCACCTCATCTGTCAGCCACCCCTCTCATCTGTCAGCCACCCTTTCCATCTGTCAGCTACCCCTCCCATCTGTCAGCCACCCCTCCCATCTGTCAGCCACCCCTCCCATATGTCAGCGACGCCTCCCATCTGTCAGCCACCCTTCCTATCTGTCAGCCACCCCTCCCTCCCATCTGTCAGCTACCCCTCCCATCTCTCATTCACGCCCCCCATCTGTCAGTCACCCCTCCCATCTGTCAGCCACCCCTCCCATCTGTCAGCCACCCCTCCCATCTGTCAGCCACGCCTCCCATCTGTCAGCCACCCCTCCCTCCCATCTGTCAGCCACGCCTACTATCTGTCAGCCACCCCTCCCATCTGTCAGCCACCCTTCCCATCTGTCAGCCACGCCTCCCATCTGTCAGCTACCCCTCCCATATGTCAGCCACCCATCCCATCTGTCAGCCACGCCTCCCATCTGTCAGCCACCCCTCCAGCTCCCATCTGTCAGCCACGCCTCCCATCTGTCAGCTACCCCTCCCATATGTCAGCCACCCCTCCCATCTGTCAGCCACGCCTCCCATCTGTCAGCCACCCCTCCCTCCCATCTGTCAGCCACGCCTCCCATCTGTCAGCCACCCCTCCCATCTGTCAGCCACCCTTCCCATCTGTCAGCCACCCTTCCCATCTGTCAGCCACGCCTCCCATCTGTCAGCTACCCCTCCCATATGTCAGCCACCCATCCCATCTGTCAGCCACGCCTCCCATCTGTCAGCCACCCCTCCCTCCCATCTGTCAGCCACCCCTTCCATCTGTCAGCTACCCCTCCCATCTGTCAGCCACTCTTCCCATCTGTCAGCCACGTCTCCCATCTGTCAGCTACCCCTCCCATATGTCAGCCACCCCTCCCATCTGTCAGCCACGCCTCCCATCTGTCAGCCACCCCTCCCTCCCATCTGTCAGCCACGCCTCCCATCTGTCAGCCACCCCTCCCATCTGTCAGCCACCCTTCCCATCTGTCAGCCACGCCTCCCATCTGTCAGCTACCCCTCCCATATGTCAGCCACCCCTCCCATCTGTCAGCCACCCCTCCCTCCCATCTGTCAGCCACCCCTCCCTCCCATCTGTCAGCCACCCCTCCCTTCTGTCAGCCACCCCTCCCATCTGTCAGCCACCCCTCCCTCCCATCTGTCAGCCACCCCTCCCATCTGTCAGCCACACCTCCCATCTGTCAGCCACCTCTGATCAGCCGTTATCTTCCTCCGCCACACACACGCATAGTGAATAGAGGGGGATTAACCCCGGTTCTGAGTTTAATAGAGGGTGATGAACCCCGGCTCTGAGTTGAATAGAGGGTGATGAACCCTGGCTTTGAGTTGTATAGAGGGTGATTAACCCCGGCTCTGAGTTGAATAGAGGGTGATTGGCTCTTAGTTGAATAGAGGGTGATTAACCCCGGCTCTGAGTTGATCAGAGGGTGATTGGCTCTGAGTTGAATAGAGGGTGATTGGCTCTCAGATGGCTCTTAGTTGAATAGAGGGTAATTGGCTCTCAGATGGCTGATCAGAGTTGACCAGAGAGTTGAATGTGTGTCTATGTTCCTTTCTTATTTACATCGTAGTCATTTACCAAGCACTCTTATCCAGAGAGACTTCCAGGTTGTGCATTCAATTAAGATAGCTAGGTGGGACAACCATATATCTCAGTCATAAAAACATTTCCTCAATAAAGGTTAGAGCTGTTAACATGGTGATAGTGTGGGTCGTACTTTAGTACTTTAGTGTTAGTTCACAAAAGGCTTTTTTTGTGTGGTGGAAGAGGTACTGTAGAGTTTCAGATGTTTTCTGAAGATGGGCAGCGACTCTGCTGTCCTTGCGTCAGGGGGAAGATGGTTCCACCGTTGGGGTGCCAGGACAGAGAAGAGACTGGGCTGAGTGGAACTCACCTGTTGTTCCGCAAGGGACATGTCTGTGGGTTTAATCTGAAGGTAGAACATGTCTGTGGGTTTAATCTGAAGGTAGAACATGTCTGTGGGTTTACTCTGCAGGTAGAACATGTCTGTGGGTTTAATCTGAAGGTAGAACGTGTCTGTGTGTTTAATCTGAAGGTAGAATTTCTGCCCCTGAACAGGCAGTCAACCCACTGTTCCTAGGCCGTCATTGAAAATAAGAATATGTTCTTAACTGACTTGCCTAGTAAAATAAAGGTAAAAAAAAAAATTGACACACCTACTCATTCAAGGGTTTTTCTTTATTTTTTAAAACTATTTTCTACATTGTAGAATAATAGTGAAGACATCAAAACTATGAAATAATGTAGTGAACTATGGAATCATGTAGTAATCTTTTTTTAACAATTCCAAATATATTTTATATTTGTGATTCTTCAAAGTAGCCACCCTTTGCCTTGATGACAGCTTTGCACACTCTTGGCATTCTCTCAAACAGCATCATGAGGAATGTTTTTCCAACAGTCTTGATGGAGTTCCCACATATGCTGAGCACTTGTTGGCTGATTTTCCTTCACTCTGCAGTCCAACTCATCAAATCAAATCAAATTGTATTGGTCACATACACATGGTTTGCAGATGTTATGTTCGTCAAAAGAGAGATCAAGGTCCAGAGTAACGCCGAGGTCCTTCACAGTTTTATTTGAGACAACTGTACAACCATTAAGATTAATTGTCAGATTCAACAGAAGATCTCTTTGTTTCTTGGGACCTAGAACAAGCATCTCTGTTTTGTCCAAGTTTAAAAGTAGAAAGTTTGCAGCCATCCACTTCCTTATGTCTGAGACACAGATTTCTAGCGAGGGCAATTTTGGGGCTTCACAATGTTCCATTTAAATGTACAGCTGTGTGTCATCCGCATCGCAGTGAAAGTTAACATTATGTTTTCGAATGACATCCCCAAGAAGTAATATATATAGTGAAAACAATAGTGGTCCTAAAACGGAACCTTGAGGAACACCAACATTTACAGTTGATTTGTCAGAGGACAAACCATTCACAGAGACAAAC
This sequence comes from Oncorhynchus gorbuscha, assembly GCF_021184085.1. Lineage (NCBI taxonomy): Eukaryota > Metazoa > Chordata > Actinopteri > Salmoniformes > Salmonidae > Oncorhynchus > Oncorhynchus gorbuscha. The sequence goes on along the minus strand of NC_060174.1, from coordinate 111,127,147 downwards.
TGATATCTTCCCGACAGATAAGATCTAAACCAGTCCAGAACTTGTCCGTGTAGACCAATTTGGGTTTCCAATCTCTCCAAAAGAATGTGGTGATCGATGGTATCAAAAGCAGCACTAAGGTCTAGGAGCACGAGGACAGATGCAGAGCCTCAGTCTGATGCCATTAAAAGGTAATTTACCACCTTCACAAGTGCAGTCTCAGTGCTATGATGGGGTCTAAAACCAGACTGAAACATTTCATATACATTGTTTGTCTTCGGGAAGGCAGTGAGTTGCTGCGCAACAGCCTTTTCAAACATTTTTGAGAGGAATGGAAGATTCGATATAGGCCCGATAGTTTCGTTTTTTTGTATTTTCTGGGTCAAGGTTTGGCTTTTTCAAGAGAGGCTTTATTACTGCCACTTTTAGTGAGTTTGGTACACATCCGGTGGATAGAGAGCCGTTTATTATGTTCAACATAGGAGGGCCAAGCACAGGAAGCAGCTCTTTCAGTAGTGTAGTTGGAATAGGGTATTTTCAGCATTGTGTCAAGAGATATAGTCCTAAAACACTTGAGTATCTCCCTTGATCCTAGGTCCTGGCAGAGTTGTGCACACTCAGGACAACTGAGCTTTGAAGGAATACGCAGATTTAAAAAGGAGTCCGTAATTTGCTTTCTAATAATCATGATCTTTTTTTCAAAGAAGTTAATTAATTTATTACTGCTGAAGTGAAAGCCATCCTCACTTGGGGAATGCTGCTTTATTAGTTAGCTTTGCGACAGTATCAAAAATACATTTCGGATTGTTCTTATTTTCCAATTGTGACTAGGGGGCACTATTTTCATTTTTGGAAAAATAACGTTCCCGTAGTAAACAGGATATTTTGTCAGAAAAATATGCTAGAATATGCATATAATTGACAGCTTGGGATAGAAAACACTCTAAAGTTTCCAAAACTGTAAAAATATTGTCTGTGAGTACAACTGATATTGCAGGCGAAAGTCTGAGAAAAATCCAATCCGGAAGTGACTCATCTTTTGAAAGCTCTGCGTTCCAATGTGTCCCTATTAAGCAGTGAATGGGCTATCAACCAGATTACTCTTTCTCCTTATTCCCCAAGGTGTCTACAGCATAGTGACGTAGTTTTACACATTTATGTTGAAGAATACCCGTAAGCGGCTACATTGCGTATGTGGTCACCTGATGGCTCTCAGAGTGATTGTAGCGTAAATTACAGAGGTAGCCATTATTCCAATTGGTCCTACTGAAAAACCAATTGTCCAGGTGGATATATTAAGGAATAGATATTTGAAAAACACCTTGAGGATTGATTATAAACAACGTTTGCCATGTTTCTGTCGATATTATGGAGCTAATTTGGAATATTTTTTGGTGTTTTCGTGACTGCAATTTCCAGGCGATTTCTCAGCCAAATGTGAAGAACAAACGGAGCTATTTCGCCTACAAAAATAATCTTTTGGGAAAAAAAGGAACATTGGCTATCTAACTGGGAGTCTCGTGAGTGAAAACATCCGAAGCTCATCAAAAGTAAACAATTTAATTTGATTGCTTTTCTGATTTCCGCGACCAAGTTACCTGCTGCTAGCTGGACAAAATGCTATGCTAGGCTATCGATAAACTTACACAAATGCTTGTCTAGCTTTGGCTGTAAAGTATATTTTGAAAATCTGAGATGACAGGATGATTAACAAAAGCCTAATTGTGTCTCAATATATTTCACTTGTGATTTTCATGAATAGGAATATTTTCTAGAAATATTTATATCCGTTAAATTAGTGTCAGTCGATGATTACGCTCCCGGACTCGGGATGGGGAGTCATTAGAGGTTTTAATTAAGTTGGAAAAATAGGATGATCGAGCAGCAGTAAGGGATCTTCGATACTACATGGTGTAACGGTTTTCTTCCATTGAAGGAGAGGAGGACCAAAATGCAGCGTTGTTAGTGTCTAACATGTTTAATAAAGACAATAAATGTGAACACTACAAAATAACAAAATGTGAGAAACCGAAACAGTCCTATCTGGTGCAGAGACACAAAGACAGAAGACAACCACCCACAAAACCAAACACAAAACAGGCTACCTAAATATGGTTCCCAATCAGAGACAATGACAAAATCCTGCCTCTGATTGAGAGCCATATTAGGCCAAACAACAAACCCAACATAGAAACACAAAACATAGAATGCCCACTCAGGTCACGTCCTGACCAACAATAAAACAAAGAAACACAAAAGAACTATGGTCAGAACGTGACAGTATCCCCCCAACAAGGTGCGGACTCCGACCGCAAAACCTCAACCTATAGGGGAGTGTCTGGGTGGGCATCTGTCCGCGGTGGCGGCTCTGGCGCAGGACGTGGAACCCACTCCACCATAGTCTTTGTCCGCTTTAGTCTCCTCCTAGGAACGGCGACCCTCACCGCCAACCTTGAACTGGCAACCCTACTAAAGGGCCCGAGAGGTAGCTCAGGACCGAGAGGTAGCTCAGGCTGGTTGACGACTCTGGCAGCTTCTGGCAGACTGGCGGCTCTGGCGGCTCCTGGCTGACTGACGGCTATGGCGGCACCTGGCTGACTGGCGGCTCTGGCGGCTCCTGGCTCATTGGCGGCTCTGGCAGCTCCTGGCTGACTGGCGGCTCTGGCGGCTCCTTGCAGACTGGCGGCTCTGGCGGCTCCTTGCAGACTGGTGGCTCAGGACAGACGAGAGACTCTAGCAGCTCTGGACAGGCGGGAGACTCTAGCAGCTCTGGACAGGCGGGAGACTTTAGCAGCTCTGGACAGGCGGGAGACTCTAGCAGCTCTGGACAGATGGGAGAATCTGGAGATGGGCTGGAGAGGAGGAAGGCTCTAGCAGCGCTGGACAGGCGGGAGCTCCTGTAGACAAAGGACAGAGAGACAGCCTGGTGCGGGAGGCTACTGGAGTACTGGAGATCTTGAGAGCAGGGCTGGCACCATCCACCCTGGCTGGATCTTCACCCTAGCCCGGCAGATGTGGGGAGCTGGGATGTAGCGCACCAGGCTAAGCACGCGTACTGGGGACACTGTGCGCTCCACCGCATAACACGGTGCCTGACCATTACAACGCCCGCCACAGTTAGCACGGCTAGGAGCACTGTAGCGCTGAGCTGGCACAGGACGTGCAGGGCTAGGGAGGTGCACAGGAGGCCTGGTGCGTGAGACTGGCACAGTCTTAACCAGACGGCGAGCACGCACCTCAGGACGAGTCTCAATGGTGATAGCTGAGCTGACTACACTGACTGTGCTAGTGGCAGACTCCACTATGCTGGCAGGCTGGCTAACAGCCTGCTGCCTGGCCTGCACCCTATTTCATTGTGGAGCTAGAGGAGTTAGAGCCCTGTCTATGTTGGTAGATAAGATGAGAGCACCCCTCCAGCTAGGATGGAGTCCGTCACTCCTCAGCAGGCCAGGCTTGGTCCTGTCTGTGGGTGAGTCCCAGAAAGAGGGCCAATTATCTACAAATTATATATTTTGGGAGGGGCAGAAAACAATTGTGAGACTGCTGTGGAGCTCATCACTACCCCTAACTGGGAGTGGGCCAGAGACAATTACCCGATGCCGACACATCTTTCTAGCTGATTTACACGCTGAAGCTATGTTGCACTTGGTGAACTCTGACTGTTTCATCCTAACATCATTGGTGCCGACGTGGATAACAATATCTCTATACTCTCTACACTCACCAGTTTTAGCTTGCAGCACAGCTATCCTCGCCGTAAGGCGATCGTTCTCCTGTAGCTGATTCATAGTCAAGACTGGGTCATAGTCAGGTCTGGGTAATACTCAGGACTGGGTCATAGTAGCTGGGTTATAGTCAGGACTGGGTCACAGTCAAGACTGGGTCATAGCAGCTAGGTCATATTCAGGACCGGGTCAAATTAAGGACTGGGTCATATTCAGGACTGGGTCATAGTCAGGACTGGGTCATAGTCAAGACTGAGTCATAGTAGCTAGGTCATTTTCAGGACTGGGTAATATTCAGGACTGGGTCATATTCAGGACTGGGTCATATTCAGGATTGTGTCAGAGTCAAGACTGGGTCATAGTCAAGATGGGGTCATATTCAGGACTGGGTCACAGTAGATGGATCATAGTCAAGACTGGGTCATAGTAGCTGGGTCATAGTAGCTGGGTCATAGTAGTTGGGTCATATTCAGGACTGGGTCATAGTAGTTGGGTCATAGTCAAGACTTGTTCATAGTAGCGGAGTCATAGTCAGGACTGGTTCATAGTCAGGAATGGGTCATAGTCAGGACTGGGTCATAGTAGATGGGTCATAGTCAGGACTTTGTCATAGTAGATGGGTCATAGTCAGGACTGGGTCATAGTAGCTGGGTCATAGTCAGGACTGGGTCATAGTAGATGGGTCATAGTCAGGACTTTGTCATAGTAGATGGGTCATAGTCAGGACTGGGTCATAGTAGCTGGGTCATAGTCAGGACTTTGTCATAGTAGATGGGTCATAGTCAGGACTGGGTCATAGTAGCTGGGTCATAGTAGATGGGTCATAGTAGATGGGTCATAGTAGATGGGTCATAGTCAGGACTGGGTCATAGTCAGAACTTGGTCATAGTCGGGACTGGGTCATAGTAGCTGGGTCATAGTAGATAGGTCATAGTAGATGGGTCATAGTAGCTGGGTCATAGTAGCTGGGTCATAGTCAGGACTTTGTCATAGTAGATGGGTCATAGTCAGGACTGGGTCATAGTAGCGGAGACAAAGTCAGGACTGGGTCATACAAAGGACTTGGTCATTGTTGGGACTGGGTCATAGTCAGGACTGGGTCATAGTCAGGACTGGGTCATAGTCAGGACTGGGTCATAGTAGCGGAGTCATAGTCAAGACTTGGTCATACAAAGGACTTGGTCATTGTTGGGACTGGTTCATAGTCAGGACTGGGTCATAGTAGCTGGTCATAGTCAGGACTGGGTCATAGTAGGGTCATAGTCAGGACTGGGTCATAGTAGCTAGGTCATAGTCAGGACTGGGTCATAGTAGCTAGGTCATAGTCAGGACTGGGTCATAGTCGGGACTGGGTCATATTCAGGACTGGGTCATATTCAGGACTGTGTCATAGTCAATACTCGGTCATAGAAGATGGGTCATAGTCAGGACTGGGTCATAGTAGCTGGGTCATAGTAGATGGGTCAGAGTCAAGACTGGTTCATAGTAGCTGGGTCATAGTCAGGACTTTGTCATAGTAGATGGGTCATAGTCAGGACTGGGTCATAGTAGCTGGGTCATAGTAGATGGGTCATAGTCAGGACTTGGTCATAGTCGGGACTGGGTCATAGTAGCTGGGTCATAGTAGATAGGTCATAGTAGATGGGTCATAGTAGCTGGGTCATAGTAGCTGGGTCATAGTCAGGACTTTGTCATAGTAGATGGGTCATAGTAGCTGGGTCATAGTCAGGACTTTGTCATAGTAGATGGGTCATAGTCAAGACTGGGTCATAGTCAGGACTGGGTCATAGTCAAAACTGGGTCATAGTAGCTAGGTCATATTCAGGACTGGGTCATATTCAGGACTGGTGTTAGAGCCGATTTGGACATATTTGTATAAAAGACCGAACATATGGAGCTCCATGTATATTTGTGTAAATGTATTAAATATGAATGTAAATGATGAAATATTAGGTACGTACCTTTATGATTTATATTTACCCGATTGAGATATATTAATTTGTTGTTAGTGTAACTTAGTTTTTGGCCCCCCCTCTTGCCTGTTCATTGTATTGTGGTAAGTGTGTTAGGATAAAGGCAGGAAGTTGGGCCTTCGGGAGGGGAGAGTCCTTGCTAGATGCGGGAGCGGTATAGTTTTTTGACCATACAGACATACAGTGTCATGTTTTGTCATTTATTATCTTGTCTTGTCCCTGTGCTTCCCATTCTATTCGTTTCCCTCTGCTGGTCTTATTAGGTTCTTTCCCTCTTTCTATCCCTCTCTCCCCCTCCCTCTCTCACTCTCTCAAAGTTCCTGCTCCCAGCTGTTCCTATTCCCCTAATCATCATTTAGTCTTCCCACACCTGTTCCCGATCCTTTTCCCTGATTAGAGTCCCTATTTCACTCCTTGTTTCCGTCGTACCTGCCCCGGGATCCTCATTTATAATTCACCGTGCTGTGTCAATGTTTTGCCCTGTCATGTCGTGTTTCCCTCAGGATGCTGCGGGTGAGCAGGTGTCTGAGTCTGCTAGGACTGGTGCCTTCCCGAGGCAACCTGCATTTACATTTACATTTACATTTCTCGATCAAGTCTCCAGTCTGTTCTTGTCTTTACGTGTAGTATTATGCTTTTTGTTTTGTAAAGTTTATTCTGGATTAAATACTCTGTTTTCGCCAAGTCGCTTTTGGGTCCTCATTCACCTGCATGACAGAAGGATCCGACCGAGGAATGGACCCAGCGACTACAGGGTCACTAGTCCAAGGGCCATGCTGGCAGACACGAGCAGGAATATGCCGTGGAGAACCTGGCCGTCAGGTTTCCGACCTCTCTGGACAGTCATCCTGTCCACCCATCCAGAGTCTTCGTCTCGTGCCACCTGTTACTGGCCTGGTCCAGAACCTAGGGTTAATAACCCACCTTGCTACTCCGGGCAGCCCACTGAGTGCCGCTCCTTTCTCACCCAGTGTGAGATTGTGTTCTCTCTCAACCCAACACATACTCTAGAGAGAGTCATTACGTCATTTCACTCCTTACTGGCCGGGCCAGAGTGGGGCACAGCTATCTGGGAGGCAAGGGCTGATTGTTCTAACAATTACCAGAACTTTAAAGAGGAGATGATTCGGGTTTTTGACCGTTCAGTTTTTGGTGGGGAGGCTTCTAGGGTCCTGGCTTCCCTATGCCAAGGTGATCGATCCATAACGGATTACTCTATAGAGTTTCGTACTCTTGCTGCCTCTAGTGACTGGAACGAGCCGGCGCTGCTCGCTCGTTTTCTGGAGGGACTCCACACAGTGGTCAAAGATGAGATTCTCTCTCGGGAGGTTCCTTCCTGTGTGGACTCTTTGATCGCTCTCGCCATCCGCTTAGCCCTAGGCGAATGGCGACAGTGGTTGGAGGGGGCGACCGTTCCTTTTGTCGTTTGGACAGACCATAAGAACCTTGAGTACATCCGTTCTGCCAAACGACTTAATGCCCGTAGCTTTCGGTTTGTCTTACCGTCCGGGTAGCAAGAACACCAAGCCTGATGCCTTATCCCGTCTGTTTAGTTCTTCTGTGGCTTCTACTGATCCCGAGGGGATTCTTCCTTATGGGCGTGTTGTCGGGTTGACAGTCTGGGGAATTGAAAGACAGGTTAAGGCACTCACGCACACTGCGTCGTAGCTGGGCTTGTCCTAGTAACCTCCTTTTTCGTTCCTGTTTCCACTGGGCTGTTCTTCATGGGCTACTCTGCCAAGGCTGGTCATCCCGGTGTTCGAGGCACTCTTGCGTCTATTCGCCAGCGATTTTGGTGGCCGACTCAGGAGCGTGACACGCGCCGGAACTTCGTGGCTGCTTGTCACTGCGCGCAGACTAAGTCGGGTAACTTCCTCCTGTCATAGACCGATTCCTTCTCGGGTCTCACATAGACTTCATTACCGGTCTGCCTTTGTCTGCGGGGAAGACTGTGATTCTTACGGTTGTCGATAGGTTCTCTAGGACATTTCATTCCCCTCGTAAACTTCCTTCCGCTAAGGAGACGGCACAAATAGTGTGTTCAGATGGCCTCCCGTTAGACATAGTCACAGTTTTGGAGGGAGTTCTGTCGTTTGATTGTCCGTCAGTCTCTCTTCCGGGTTTCATCCCCAGTCTAACGGTCAAGCAGAGAGGGCCAATCAGACGATTGGTCGCATACTACGCAGCCTTTCTTTTCAGAAACCCTGCGTCTTGGGCAGAACAGCTCCCCTGGGCAGAATACGCTCACAACTCGCTTCCTTCGTCTGCTACTGGGTTTTCTCCGTTTCAGAGTAGTCTGGGCCTCCTCTATTCTCTTCCCAGCTTGCCGAGTCCAGGTCCCTCCGCTCAAGCGTTTGTCCAACGTTGTGACGCACCTGGAGGAGGGTGAGGTCTGCACTTTGCCGCTACAGGGCACAGACTGTGAGAGCCGCCAATAAACGCAGGATTAAGAGTCCTAGGTATTGTGCGGCCAGAGAGTGTGGCTTTCCACTAACCTTCCTCTACGACAGCTTCTCGTAAGTTGACTCCCGATTGGTCCGTTCCGTGTCTCCCAGGTCGTCAATCCTGTCGCTGTGCGAGCTCTTCCGCGACATCTTCGTGTATCCTGTCTTCCATGTCTCCTGTGTTAAGCCCTTTCTTCGCACCCCGTTCGTCTTCCCTCCCCCCTCCCGTCCTTGTCGAGAGCGCACCTATTTACAAGGTACATAAGATCATGGACATGCGTTCTCGGGGACGGGGTCAAAGTGGATTGGGAGGGTTACGGTCCTGAGGAGGAGTTGGGTTCCGTCTCGGGGCGTGCTGGACCGTTCACTCATTGATGATTTCCTCCGTTGCCGCCAGGATTCCTCTCGAGGAGGCGCTCGGTGAGTGGGGGTACTGTCATGTTTTGTCATTTATTATCTTGTCTTGTCCCTGTGCTTCCCATTCTATTCGTTTCCCTCTGCTGGTCTTATTAGGTTCTTTCCCTCTTTCTATCCCTCTCTCTCCCCTCCCTCTCTCACTCTCTCGCTAATTTCTATCGTTCCGTTCCTGCTCCCAGCTGTTCCTATTCCCCTAATCATCATTTAGTCTTCCCACACCTGTTCCCGATCCTTTTCCCTGATTAGAGTCCCTATTTCACTGTTTCCCGTATTGGATCCTCATTTATAATTCACCGTGCTGTGTCAATGTTTTGCCCTGTCGTGTCGTGTTTCCCTCAGATGCTGCGTGGTGAGCAGGTGTCTGAGTCTGCTAGGTTCAAGTGCCTTCCCGAGGCAACCTGCATTTCTCGATCAAGTCTCCAGTCTGTTCTTGTCTTTACGTGTAGTATTATGCTTTTTGTTTTGTAAAGTTTATTCTGGATTAAATACTCTGTTTTCGCCAAGTCGCTTTTGGGTCCTCATTCACCTGCATGACATACAGGTCATAATATGTATTTTCCATATCAAGTATTTTGTGCTTTAAGTTGATTGGAGACTCATTTATTTGTTAGATATAAGAAGAATAAACATTTTTGTTGCACCATATCCCTGGATGTCATGGAATGTTTGGCCGTTTGGAAACCTTGAGTGTGGACTGTATGCGTACCAAACAACCCCGCTTCAGGCTTGGGCAGTGGCTATGGTAAAGACGAAAGGAAGCCACTACAATCAAGTCAAAAAACTCCGCGAAGGATTACTATCGGAAGGAAATCTCCGGTTCTGACACACGCTGGATATTGTTCTATTTGTAATTGCATTCGGCTCGTAAGGACAGCTCGCTTGGAAGGATTTGAACTCCTAGAATTCGCCAGCCGTGAGTAACCACTGCGAATGAATGAGCTGCCCTGTTCAATGCGATCATTTGATCATGCATATTATGGAAGCGCAAATGTGCTTTTAAATGGAATGTTTGATAAACTTGGGAATGGAATTCAAAACACAGCGTTGTGAAAACAATTAAGAAGTTTAAGTTTGGGAAACACTGAGATCCTACGCACAATGTAGCCTAATCTTATGTCTAATATTTGGCCTAACGTGGAAATGCAATGCATCAACGCAACAAATTGCAATCTAAGGATCTGAAGATACTGCGTGTTTAAACTTCATTAAAGGGACAACTTATAATGGGATGAAATGTTTAAAACGCATCTAAAATGCCGAACTTGCACATGTTCAATTCAAAATGGGTCAATATGCTGAAATGGAGGACTGTGTTTTAAAGCATTAAAGGAGGTCTAAAGGGGCATTACGTTTAACAATCAAAAACCAACAACTGTGTCATTGTAAATTGAGTGAACTAAAAGTGAATGATTGAGGATGAAATCCCAAATAAGACTCCACTGGAGAGGGCAGAGGAGCATCTAAATTCACTCTATGCAGCCCGGAGAGGCAAACTTGGAGTGTGTACACGCAAAATGAATGAAATAAAAGCCCTTCTTGTTGATGGAGGAAACATTGAAACTGTGAATGAGAGTCTTGAAGCATTTCATGCTGTTGTCAATGACTTTAAGAATGCTCATGATTCTGTGCTAGAGCTGGTCACAGAGGAGGAACACGAACAGGAGAGCATTAACTATTATCAACCAAGAATGAGAACTTATGAACATTTCCTGAAAGAGGTAGAAATATGGAAAAAAGCTGAAATCGAGCCACAAACGCTCATTGAACCACACGACAGCATTTCCAATGTGTCAAAAACATCAAGTAAAACAAAGTCTTCTAAAACTGCTTCCTCAGTGTCCTCTGCACGCCTAAAAGCTGAGGCAGAACGAGCAGCTCTACTAGCTCGCCAAGCATCATTACAGGACAAGCATGCATTGGAACTGGAGAAAGCTCAACTGAATGTTAGGATGGAAAAAATGGCACTGGAAATGGACATAGCAGCATATAATGCCAAACTGAAGGTTCTGGAGAGTGTTGAGTCAACTTCTCAATCCCATTCTGTGGCAGCCCATTTTCTAAGCAAAGAAGATGGAATGAACTCTTATAATAATATATATATAATATATGCCATTTAGCAGACGCTTTTATCCAAAGCGACTTACAGTCATGTGTGCATACATTCTACGTATGGGTGGTCCCGGGGATCGAACCCACAACCCTGGCGTTACAAGCGCCATGCTCTACCAACTGAGCTACACAGGACCACCAGGACCACCAGGAACCAGGAACCCGAGGTCTATAAGGAACCCAAACCATCACCTGTTGCATTTGCTGCATTAGGTGCAGTTCCAAAGACCCCATTACAAAGAGTTTTACAACAACCGACCACAAAGCCATCAAAACCTATTCAGAAAACAGTCATAAACCACACCCTTCAGCAGCCAACATCGAGGTCTAGCAATCAACACAGAATCAACACTGCGGGTATCAGCCATAATACCAGCCATGATAACCTCTCTACTGTCATGCAAAGGCAGAATGAAATTGCTGACCTCCTTGTACTACAGCACAAACAGGCCACACTCCCTGTTAGGGAGATACCCATGTTTGACGGTGATCCTCTAAACTTTAGGCCATTTATGCATGCATTTGAGCATTTGAGCATGGAATAGAATATAAGACAAGCAGTCACCAGGATAGGCTCTATTACCTGGAACAGTACACCTCTGGTCAGCCCAAGGATCTGGTCCGTAGTTGTCTGCATATGGAAGCCAGAAGAGGCTATGCAGAGGCTAAGAGGTTGTTAAAGGAACACTTTGGCAATGAAATCAAAGTCACCACTGCTTACATGGAAAAAGCTTGGAACTGGATACACATCAAACCGGATGATGGAAAGGGACTGGGTGGCTATGCACTCTATCTTAGAGGATGCTGTAACGCTATGCAAGACCTACAGAACATGGAAGAGCTTAATCTCCCCTCCAACATAAAGTTGATCATGTCAAAACTTCCTTACAAACTAAGGGAAAAATGGAGGTCTACGGCATGTGATATTTTAGAGAGAAGCCACCTGAGGGCCCAGTTCAGTGACCTTGTGACGTTCATGGAAAAACAGGCCAAAATACTGCAGGATCCGTTGTACGGAGATATCCAAGATCCCCTGACCAACAAAAGGTATTTTAAAACTAAAACAGAAGCTGTCTTTAAACAGCAGTTCAAATCCAAGAGTAGGGGAAGCAGCTTTGCCACTGCAGTAGATGTAGTGGCAGATTGTGACTCGGAAAAACCTCTAAAAGAACAAACATTCAAAGTCAAGAAACCAGGCGCTTACCCTTCTGATGCTCCCAGTATCTCATGTGTATTTTGCGCTGGTGAGCATTTCCTGGTCGACTGCCAACAGGTGAAGGCACAGCCACATGAAGCCAAGGTTGAGTTTCTGAGATCAAAAGGCCTTTGTTTTGGCTGTTTGATGAGAGGACACTTAAGCAAAGAATGTAAAAGAAGGATGACCTGTCAGAAATGTCAAAGAAACCACCCCACTATCCTGCACATTGAAGGAAGAGAGAGATTTAGATCTCTGAAGGCAGATACGAGGGGTGTAGTAGTAAAGCGGAAGGAGACTGTCAGCAGTGCTCTTGTTTCACTGGAAGCTGGTGAAGATACCGGGGCCGGTACAGATTGTGCACTTGCGATTGTGCCAGTTCAAGTAAAGATGGCAAATGGAAGCAAGTCTACGTTAACCTATGCATTTCTCGATTCTGGTAGCTCAGCAACATTTTGTACGGAGAGACTCATGAGGCAGTTGCAAGCTAAAGGCACTGAGACTGAAATTCTGCTACGCACAATGGGGCAGGAGAGTCCTACCAAGAGCTTTGAGATATCTGGATTAGAGATTGGCAATGTGGAAGGTGACACATTTCTTGCATTACCAAAGGTCTACACCCAAAATAAGATCCCAGTGACAAGAGAGAACATTCCCACTCAGAAAGATCTCAAAAGTTGGCCATACCTGAAAGAAGTTCAGTTGAAGGAAATTGACGCCGACGTCGAACTCCTGATTGGCGTAAATGCTCCAAAGGCAATGGAACCCTGGAAAATCATAAATAGTCAAGGCAACGGATGCAGTATGCAGTGAAAACCCTCTTTGGATGGGTGATGAACGGTCCTCTTAACAATTGTACCATGGCAGAAGAATCTGGGCATCCTACGGTGATGGCCAATCGTATCTCAATTGCCGACCTGGGGGTTCTTCTTGTAAATGAGTACAACCATGACTTCCCTGAGAGAGGGTATGAAGAGAAAAGTGAGATGTCAGCTGAGGATCGTAGGTTTATGGAGATCGTATCAAGCTCCATAACCCTCAAAGACCATCACTACTACTTACCATTGCCCTTTCGCAAAACAGATGTAGTCCTGCCAAACAATCGTGACATGGCAAAGCAGCGGGCTCTAAATATTATCAGTAAGTTCAAGAAGGACAAAGGTTACGCTGCAGAGTACAAAGGCTTCATGGAAGAGATGATAACAAAAGGTTACGCCGAGAAGGTACCACAAGAACAGCTCCTCAGAGAGAAAGGCAAGGTATGGTACATACCACACCATGGCGTTCACCATAAGCGCAAAGGAACGATACGAGTAGTGTTTGACTGTTCATCATCCTATAAAGGTATATCTCTTAACAGTGAACTCCTTCAAGGCCCTGACCTGGCAAACACGCTTATAGGAGTCTTGCTAAGATTTCGGCAAGAGCACATTGCCATGATGGCAGACATCGAAGGAATGTTCCATCAAGTACGTGTCCATGAAGATTACTTAGACTTCCTGCGATTCCTATGGTGGCCGGATGGTGATAATAACAAAAGTTTGGAGGAGTACAGAATGACGGTACATCTTTTTTGTGCTATATCCTCTCCAAGTAGTGCAAACTTTGCACTGCGAAAGACTGCAGAAGACAACTGTGTGAGGTACGTTGAAGAAGTAATTCAAACAGTCAAGTCCAACTTCTATGTTGATGACTGCCTCAAGTCAGTGGCCACAGAAGAACAAGCCATAGCTCTCACGAAAAACCTCAGGGATGTGTGCTCTCAGGGTGGGTTCAAATTGACCAAGTGGGTCAGCAACAGCCGCACTGTGCTGGCTTCTATCCCTGATGAACACAAAGCCTAGCAGATGAAAGAACTGGACCTGGACAGAGAAAAGCTGCCTGTTGAAAGAGCACTTGGAATCCGATGGAACATTGAAAGTGATGCATTTACCTTCCGAGTCACTGTCAAGAACAGACCCCTTACAAGAAGAGGTATTCTCTCAACTGTCAGCTCTATTTATGATCCATTAGGTTTCCTCGCCCCATTTGTATTAAAGGCAAAGCAAATCCTTCAAGTGCTCTGCAAGCTAAAGTGTGGATGGGATGAAGTCATTCCTGAAGAACACTCTATTTCATGGCAGAGATGGCTCTCAGAGCTTGACCAGCTCTCCAGATTCCAGATAGACAGGTGTATGATGCCTGAGAACTTTGGTCAAGTCAAGACGGCACAGCTGCATCACTTCGGTGATGCAAGTGAACAAGGTTATGGCACGGCAAGTTACCTTAGGTTCACAAACGGTATGGAAAAGGTTCACATTGCATTCATACTGGGGAAATCAAGGGTGACTCCACTCAAGCAGATGACAATCCCCAGACTGGAACTTGCTGCAGCAACATTGGCAGTGCGAGTGGACAGGATGTTAAGGTTGGAGCTCCAGATTGAACTTGAGGAGTCAACTTTTTGGACGGACAGCCAGTCTGTGCTAAAATACATCCGCAATGATACCAAGAGATTCCATACCTTTGTGGCTAATAGGGTTGCTATGATCCGTGACCTATCGAAAGCAAAACAGTGGAGGTATTTGAATTCAAAACACAACCCAGCCGATGATGCCTCAAGAGGATTAAATGTTGAAATGTTCCTGAACTCAAAGAGATGGCGTAAAGGACCAGAATTCCTGGAGAAAACAGAAATTCAATGGCCGAAAGTCCCAGAGGAGCTTAGCTCCATCCCTCCGGATGATCCAGAGGTGAGAAAAGACGTAATCGTAAACCATACAAGTGTGAAAGAAAAGAGTCCAACCAGCAAACTGATTGAGTACTATTCAACATGGAACAGCTTGAAGAAAGCAGTTGCCTGGATGCTGAAACTGAAGAAACGTCTTCTACAGTTAAGCCAGAAAAGGAAAATTATCTCTCAAACTGATCCAAGATCAGATCAGAGTCTGACAAACTCACTGAAGGAACAAATTGACAAGTTCAAACTGACGTTTGGAAAAGAAAGTCTGTCTGTGGACGACCTAGATGAAGCAGAAAAGGTCATCATCCGATTTGAACAACGACAGCACTTTAAACAAGAAATTGCACTAGTTGTGAAAGGAAAACAATGTGCCAAGAGAAGTGGCTCAATCTGTAAGCTTGATCCAATTATTGACAATGGCATTCTGAGAGTAGGAGGAAGGTTAAGCAAAGCTGCTATGCCTACGGAACTAAAGAATCCTATGATCCTGCCCAAAGACTCTTACATCTCTAGACTGATCTTACTCCACATCCATGAGCAGGTTGGCCACTCTGGGAGAGGTCACAAGCTTTCTAGACTTCGCCAGCGATATTGGATACCCTGTGCCAACTCTTTAGCAAGGAAGATCCTTAAGAGCTGTGTCTTTTGCAGGCGGATGCAAGCTAGAGCTGGAGTACAGAAGATGGCCAACCTTCCACAAGATCGGGTGTCGCCTGATTTGCCGCCTTTCACCCATGTGGGCATAGATTACTTCGGCCCCATAGAGGTGAAGCGAGGCCGCGTTCATGTGAAGCGGTACGGTGTGATCTTTACTTGCCTTGTGAGTCGAGCTGTCCATCTAGAAGTTGCTAGTTATCCGGATACTGATTCCTGCATCAATGCCCTGCGCAGGTTCATCTGTCGAAGGGGCCCAGTAACAAGTATAAGAACAGACAATGGCACCAACTTTGTTGGAACACACAGAGAGCTAGGAGAAGCTATGAAAGAGCTGGATCACAACAAGATTCAAAAAGAATTACTGAAGGAAGGAGTGACATGGTCATTCAACCCTCCCTCTGGAGCCCACCATGGGGGGGTATGGGAGAGGTTGATCCGACTGGTGAAAAAGATCCTCTATTCAGTCCTTAAAGAGCAAGTACTGGATGATGAGGCTTTGCAGACAGCCTTGTGTGAAGTTGAGGCGATTATGAACGACAGACCAATCACTACTGTAACAAATGACCCTAATGATCTAGAACCCCTGACTCCGAACCATCTGCTTCATCTGAAAGCTAAGCCAGTCCTGCCACCAGGACTATTCCAGAGAAGCGACCTATACTCACGAAGGAGATGGAAGCAAGTACAATATATCACTGACCTCTTCTGGAAGAGATGGATCAGGGAGTATCTTCCACTTATGCAGGAGCGGAACAAGTGGAACAAAACTAAGAGAAACTTCAGTCCTGGTGACCTCGTGGTCATCGTCGATGACACCGCCCCAAGGAACTCTTGGCTAATGGGGCGTGTGGTGGAGGCTTTGCCAGGGGCCAAAGGTATTGTACGGAGCATCATGGTTAAGACTAAGACCAATATCTTACAGAGACCTATCAATAAACTCTGTCTGCTCCTTGAGGCGACGGAGTGACACACACACACACACACACACACACACACACAGTGCTCCATCTTAGAATCACGTGCACCTCTGATTCGTTGATGTTGTACTCTTACATTCTTTGATGTCATACATTGTTGGACGTCAATCTCTTGACATTTTTCGAAGTTGAACACCTTTACACTTTAACTCAGACTGAGATCTATGGACTTTTTTCCTATATAGCACCTTGTATATTTGTATATAGCTATGAACTGTAATAGTGCTCTGGTATAGAATGTTTTGTGTATTGGCTCTACTTTTGAATTTAAAGTAATTGTTGTGCATTCAGTGCAGTCAACAATTAGGGGCCGGTATGTTAGAGCCGATTTGGACATATTTGTATAAAAGACCGAACATATGGAGCTCCATGTATATTTGTGTAAATGTATTAAATATGAATGTAAATGATGAAATATTAGGTACGTACCTTTATGATTTATATTTACCTTATTGAGATATATTCATTTGTTGTTAGTGTAACTTAGTTTTTGGCCCCCCCTCTTGCCTGTTCATTGTATTGTGGTAAGTGTGTTAGGATAAAGGCAGGAAGTTGGGCCTTCGGGAGGGAGTCCTTGCTAGATGCGGGAGCGGTATAGTTTTTTGACCATGCAGACATACAGACATACAGACATACAGACATACAGGTCATAATATGTATTTTCCATATCAAGTATTTTGTGCTTTAAGTTGATTGGAGACTCATTTATTTGTTAGATATAAGAAGAATAAACATTTTTGTTGCACCATATCCCTGGATGTCATGGAATGTTTGGCCGTTTGGAAACCTTGAGTGTGGACTGTATGCGTACCAAACAACCCCGCTTCAGGCTTGGGCAGTGGCTATGGTAAAGACGAAAGGAAGCCACTACAACTGGGTCATAGTCGGGACTGGGTCATAGTCAGGACTGGGTCATAGTCAGGACTGGGTCATAGTCAGGACTGGGTCATAGTCAGGACTGGGTCATAGTCAGGACTGGGTCATAGTAGATGGGTCATAGTAGCTAGGTCATAGTCAGGACTGGGTCATAGTCAGGACTGGGTCAAAGTAGCTAGGTCATATTCAGGACTGGGTCATATTAACTACTGGGTCATATTCAGGACTGGGTCATAGTCAGGACTGTGTCATAGTCGGGACTGGGTCATATTCAGGACTGGGTCATAGTCAAGACTGGGTCAAAGTAGCTAGGTCATATTCAGGACTGGGTCATATTAACTACTGGGTCATATTCAGGACTGGGTCATAGTCAGGACTGGGTCATAGTCAGGACTGGGTCATATTCAGGACTGGGTCATAGTCAAGACTGGGTCAAAGTAGCTAGGTCATATTCAGGACTGGGTCATATTAACTACTGGGTCATATTCAGGACTGGGTCATAGTCAGGACTGGGTCATAGTCAGGACTGGGTCATAGTCAGGACTGGGTCATATTCAAGACTGGGTCATAGTACCTGGGTCATAGTACCTGGGTCATAGTACCTGGGTCATAGTAGTTGGGTCATAGTAACTGGGTCATTGTCAGGACTGGGTCATAGTAGATGGGTCATAGCCAGGACTGGGTCATAGTAACTGGGTGATATTCAAGACTGGGTCATAGTCAGGACTGGGTCATAGTCAGGACTGGGTCATAGTCAGGACTGGGTCATAGTCAGGACTGGGTCATAGTAAGGACTGGGTCATAGTAGATGGGTCATAGTCAGGACTGGGTCATAGTCAGGACTGGGTCATAGTAGATGGGTCATAGTAAGGACTGGGTCATAGTAGCTGGGTCATAGTCAAGACTGGGTCATAGTAAATGGGTCATAGTAAATGGGTCATAGTAGCTGGGTCATCGTAGATGGGTCATAGTAGACGGGTCATAGTCAGGACTGGGTCATCGTAGCTGGGTCATAGTCAGGACTTGGTCATAATCAGGACTGGGTCATAGTCAGGACTGGGTCATAGTAGCGGAGTCATTGTTGGGACTGGGTCATATTCAGGACTGGGTCATAGTAGCTGGGTCATAGTCAGGACTGGGTCATAGTCAGGACTGGGTCATAGTCAGGACTGGGTCATAGTAGATGGGTCATAGTAGATGGGTCATAGTAGATGGGTCATATTCAGGACTGGGTCATAGTAGATGGGTCATAGTCAGGACTGGGTCATAGTCAGGACTGGGTCATAGTAGCTGGGTCATAGTAGATGGATCATAGTCAGGACTGGGTCATATTACATGGGTCATAGTAGATTGGTCATAGTAAGGACTGGTTCATAGTAGATGGGTCATAGTCAGGACTGGGTCATAGTAGATGGGTCATAGTAGATGGGTAGATGGGTCATAGTAGATGGGTCATAGTTGATGGGTCATAGTAGATGGGTCAGAGTCAGGACTGGGTCATAGTAGCTGGGTCATAGTCAGGACTGGGTCATAGTAGCGGAGTCATAGTTGGGACTGGGTCATAGTCAGGACTGGGTCATAGTAGCTGGGTCATAGTCGATGGGTCATAGTCAGGACTGGGTCATAGTAGATGGGTCATAGTAGATGGGTCATAGTCAGGACTGGGTCATAGTCAGGACTGGGTCATAGTCAGGACTGGGTCATAGTCAGGACTGGGTCATAGTCAGGACTGGGTCATAGTAAGGACTGGGTCATAGTAGATGGGTCATATTCAGCACTGGGTCATATTCAGCACTGGGTCATATTCAGCACTGGGTCATAGTAGATGGGTCATAGTAGATGGGTCATAGTAGCTGGGTCATAGTAGCTGGGTCATAGTAGCTGGGTCATAGTAGCTGGGTCATAGTAGCTGGGTCATAGTAGCTGGGTCATAGTAGCTGGGTCATAGTAGCTGGGTCATAGTAGCTGGGTCATAGTAGCTGGGTCATAGTAGCTGGGTCATAGTAGCTGGGTCATAGTAGCTGGGTCATAGTAGCTGGGTCATAGTAGCTGGGTCATAGTAGCTGGGTCATAGTAGCTGGGTCATCGTAGCTGGGTCATAGTAGACGGGTCATATTCAGGACTTGGTCAGAGTCAGGAATGGGTCATAGTCAGGACTGGTTCATAGTCAAGAATGTGTCATAGTAGATGGGTCATAGTAGATGGGTCATAGTAGATGGGTCATAGTAGATAGGTCATAGTAGACGGGTCATAGGAGATGGGTCATAGTCAGGACTGGGTCATAATAGCTGGGTCATATTCAGGACTTGGTCATAGTCAAGATTGGGTCATAGTAGCTGGGTCTTAGTAGTTGGGTCATAGTAGCTGGGTCTTAGTAGTTGGGTCATAGTAGCTGGGTCATAGTCAAGACTGGGTCATAGTAGATAGGTCATAGTAGACGGGTCATAGGAGATGGGTCATAGGAGATGGGTCAGAGTCAGGACTGGGTCATAGTCAGGACTGGGTCATAGTAGATGTGTCATAGTCAGGACTGGGTCATAGTACATGGGTCATAGTAGATGGGTCATAGTCAGGACTGGGTCATAGTAGATGGGTCATAGTCAGGACTGGGTCATAGTAGATGGGTCATAGTAGATGGGTCATAGTCAGGACTGGGTCATAGTAGATGGGTCATAGTCAGGACTGGGTCATAGTAGATGGGTCATAGTCAGGACTTCGTCATAGTAGATGGGTCATAGTCAGGACTTGGTCATAATCAGGTCTGGGTCATAGTCAGGACTGGGTCATAGTAGATGGGTCATAGTCAGGACTGGGTCATAGTATATGGGCCATAGTAGATGGGTCATAGTCAGGACTGGGTCATAGTAGATGGGTCATAGTAGCTGAGTCATAGTTGATGGGTCATAGTAGATGGGTCAGAGTCAGGACTGGGTCATAGTAGATGGGTCATAGTCAGGACTGGGTCATAGTAGCTGGGTCATAGTAGATGGGTTAGAGTCAGGACTTGGTCATAGTCGGGACTGGGTCATAGTCAGGACTGGGTCATAGTAGCGGAGTCATAGTTGGGACTGGGTCATAGTCAAGACTGTGTCATAGTAGATGGGTCATAGTAGATGGGTCATATTCAGGGCTTGGTCATAGTCAAGATTGGGTCATAGTAGCTGGGTCTTAGTAGTTGGGTCATAGTAGCTGGGTCATAGTCAAGACTGGGTCATAGTAGATAGGTCATAGTATACGGGTCATAGGAGATGGGTCATAGTCAGGACTGGGTCATAATAGCTGGGTCATAGTCAGGACTGGGTCATAGTCAGGACTGAGTCATAGTAGATGTGTCATAGTCAGGACTGGGTCATAGTACATGGGTCATAGTAGATGGGTCATAGTCAGGACTGGGTCATAGTAGATGGGTCATAGTCAGGACTGGGTCATAGTAGCTGGGTCATAGTAGATGGGTCATAGTCAGGACTTGGTCATAGTAGATGGGTCATAGTCAGGACTTGGTCATAATCAGGTCTGGGTCATAGTCAGGACTGGGTCATAGTAGATGGGTCATAGTCAGGACTGGGTCATAGTATATGGGCCATAGTAGATGGGTCATAGTCAGGACTGGGTCATAGTAGATGGGTCATAGTAGCTGAGTCATAGTTGATGGGTCAGAGTCAGGACTGGGTCATAGTAGATGGGTCATAGTCAGGACTGGGTCATAGTAGCTGGGTCATAGTAGATGGGTTAGAGTCAGGACTTGGTCATAGTCGGGACTGGGTCATAGTCAGGACTGGGTCATAGTAGCGGAGTCATAGTCGGGACTGGGTCATAGTCAGGACTGGGTCATAGTCAGGACTGGGTCATAGTAGCTGGGTCATAGTCAGGACTGGGTCATAGTAGATGGGTCATAGTTGATGGGTCATAGTCAGGACTGGGTCATAGTCAGGACTGGGTCATAGTAGATGGGTCATAGTAGATGGGTCATAGTAGATGGGTCATAGTAGACGGGTCATAGTAGATAGCTCATAGTAGACGGGTTATATTCAGCACTGGGTCATAGTCAGGACTTGGTCATAGTAGCTGGGTCATAGTCAAGACTGGGTCATAGTAGATGGGTCATAGTCAAGAATGAGTCATAGTAGCTGGGTCCTAGTAGCTGGGTCCTAGTAGCTGGGTCCTAGTAGCTGGGTCCTAGTAGCTGGGTCCTAGTAGCTGGGTCCTAGTAGCTGGGTCCTAGTAGCTGGGTCCTAGTAGCTGGGTCCTAGTAGCTGGGTCCTAGTAGCTGGGTCCTAGTAGCTGGGTCCTAGTAGCTGGGTCGTAGTAGCTGGGTCGTCGTAGATGGGTCATAGTAGATAGGTCATAGTAGACGGGTCATATTCAGAACTTGGTCATAGTAGCTGGGTCAGAGTCAAGACTGGTTCATAGTCAGGAATGGGTCATAGTCAGGACTGGGTCATAGTCAAGACTGGGTCGCAGTAGCTGGGTCTTAGTAGTTGGGTCATAGTCAAGACTGTGTCATATTAGCTGGGTCATAGTCAAGACTGGGTCATAGTAGATGGGTCATAGTAGACGGGTCATAGGAGATGGGTCATAGTCAGGACTGGGTCATAGTAGATGGGTCATAGTCAGGACTGGGTCATAGTAGATGGGTCATAGACAAGACTGGGTCATAGTAGATGGGTCATAGTCAAGACTGGGTCATAGTAGATGGGTCATAGTCAGGACTGGGTCATAGTAGATGGGTCATAGTCAGGACTGGGTCATAGTAGATGGGTCATAGTCAGGACTGGGTCATAGTAGATGGGTCAGAGTCAGCACTGGGTCATAGTAGATGGGTCATAGTCAAGACTGGGTCATAGTAGATGGGTCATAGTCAGGACTGGGTCATAGTAGATGGGTCATAGTCAGGACTGGGTCATAGTAGATGGGTCATAGACAAGACTGGGTCATAGTAGATGGGTCATAGTCAGGACTGGGTCATAGTAGATGGGTCATAGTAGATGGGTCATAGTAGCTGGGTCATAGTTGACAGTAGATGGGTCATAGTAGATGGGTCATAGTAGATGGGTCATAGTAGATGGGTCATAGGATTGACTGGGTCATAGGAGATGGGTCATAGTCAGGACTGGGTCATAGTAGGTGGGTCAGAGTCAGGACTGGGTAATAGTTGCTGGGTAATAGTTGCTGGGTCATAGTAGATGGGTCATAGTAGATGGGTCATAGTAGATGGGTCATAGTCAGGACTGGGTCATAGTAGATGGGTCATAGTCAGGACTGGGCCATAGTAGATGGGTCATAGTCAGGACTGGGTCATAGTAGATGGGTCATAGTAGATGGGTCATAGTAGATGGGTCATAGTAGATGGGTCATAGTAGATGGGTCATAGTCAGGACTGGGTCATAGTAGATGGGTCATAGTCAGGACTGGGTCATAGTCAGGACTGGGTCATAGTAGATGGGTCATAGTAGATGGGTCATAGTCAGGACTGGGTCATAGTAGATGGGTCATAGTAGATGGGTCATATTAGATGGGTCATAGTCAGGACTGGGTCATAGTAGATGGGTCAGAGTCAGGACTGGGTCATAGTAGACGGGTCATAGTACATGGGTCATTGTAGCTGGGTATTAGTTGATGGGTCATAGTAGATGGGTCAGAGTCAGGACTGGGTCATAGTAGATGGGTCATAGTCAGGACTGGGTCATAGTAGATGGGTCAGAGTCAGGACTGGGTCATAGTAGCTGGGTCATATTAGTTGGGTCATAGTAGCTGGGTCATAGTAGATGGGTCATAGTCAGGACTGGGTCATAGTAGATGGGTCATAGTAGATGGGTCATAGTAGATGGGTCATAGTCAGGACTGGGTCATAGTAGATGGGTCATAGTCAGGACTGGGTCATAGTAGATGGGTCATAGTCAGGACTGGGTCATAGTAGATGGGTCATAGTCAGGACTGGGTCATAGTAGATGGGTCATAGTCAGGACTGGGTCATAGTAGATGGGTCATAGACAAGACTGGGTCATAGTAGATGGGTCATAGTAGATGGGTCATAGTCAGGACTGGGTCATAGTAGATGGGTCATAGTAGATGGGTCATAGTAGATGGGTCATAGTCAGGACTGGGTCATAGTAGATGGGTCATAGTCAGGACTGGGTCATAGTAGATGGGTCATAGTCAGGACTGGGTCATAGTAGATGGGTCATAGTCAGGACTGGGTCATAGTAGATGGGTCATAGACAAGACTGGGTCATAGTAGATGGGTCATAGTCAGGACTGGGTCATAGTAGATGGGTCATAGTAGATGGGTCATAGTAGATGGGTCATAGTAGCTGGGTCATAGTAGACATAGTAGATGGGTCATAGTAGATGGGTCATAATAGATGGGTCATAGTAGCTGGGTCATAGTAGACATAGTAGATGGGTCATAGTAGATGGGTCATAATAGATGGGTCATAGTAGATGGGTCATAGGATTGACTGGGTCATAGGAGATGGGTCATAGTCAGGACTGGGTCATAGTAGGTGGGTCAGAGTCAGGACTGGGTAATAGTTGCTGGGTAATAGTTGCTGGGTCATAGTTGCTGGGTCATAGTAGATGGGTCATAGTAGATGGGTCATAGTCAGGACTGGGCCATAGTAGATGGGTCATAGTCAGGACTGGGCCATAGTAGATGGGTCATAGTCAGGACTGGGTCATAGTAGATGGGTCATAGTTGATGGGTCATAGTAGATGGGTCATAGTCAGGACTGGGCCATAGTAGATGGGTCATAGTCAGGACTGGGCCATAGTAGATGAGTCATAGTCAGGACTGGGTCATAGTAGATGGGTCAGAGTCAGGACTGGGACATTGTAGCTGGGTATTAGTTGATGGGTCATAGTAGATGGGTCAGAGTCAGGACTGGGTCATAGTAGATGGGTCATAGTCAGGACTGGGTCATAGTAGATGGGTCATAGTAGATGGGTCATAGTAGATGGGTCAGAGTCAGGACTGGGTCATAGTAGCTGGGTCATATTAGTTGGGTCATAGTAGCTGGGTCATAGTAGATGGGTCATAGTCAGGACTGGGTCATAGTAGATGGGTCATAGTAGATGGGTCATAGTAGATGGGTCATAGTAGATGGGTCATAGTAGATGGGTCATAGTCAGGACTGGCTCATAGTAGATGGGTCATAGTCAGGACTGGGTCATAGTAGATGGGTCATAGTCAGGACTGGGTCATAGTAGATGGGTCATAGTAGATGGGTCATAGTCAGGACTGGGTCATAGTAGATGGGTCATAGTAGATGGGTCATATTAGATGGGTCATAGTCAGGACTGGGTCATAGTAGATGGGTCAGAGTCAGGACTGGGTCATAGTAGACGGGTCAGAGTCAGGACTGGGTCATAGTAGACGGGTCATAGTACATGGGTCATTGTAGCTGGGTATTAGTTGATGGGTCATAGTAGATGGGTCAGAGTCAGGACTGGGTCATAGTAGATGGGTCATAGTCAGGACTGGGTCATAGTAGATGGGTCATAGTAGATGGGTCATAGTAGATGGGTCAGAGTCAGGACTGGGTCATAGTAGCTGGGTCATATTAGTTGGGTCATAGTAGCTGGGTCATAGTAGATGGGTCATAGTCAGGACTGGGTCATAGTAGATGGGTCATAGTAGATGGGTCATAGTAGATGGGTCATAGTCAGGACTGGGTCATAGTAGATGGGTCATAGTCAGGACTGGGTCATAGTAGATGGGTCATAGTCAGGACTGGGTCATAGTAGATGGGTCATAGTCAGGACTGGGTCATAGTAGATGGGTCATAGACAAGACTGGGTCATAGTAGATGGGTCATAGTCAGGACTGGGTCATAGTAGATGGGTCATAGTAGATGGGTCATAGTAGATGGGTCATAGTAGCTGGGTCATAGTAGACATAGTAGATGGGTCATAGTAGATGGGTCATAATAGATGGGTCATAGTAGCTGGGTCATAGTAGACATAGTAGATGGGTCATAGTAGATGGGTCATAATAGATGGGTCATAGTAGATGGGTCATAGGATTGACTGGGTCATAGGAGATGGGTCATAGGATTGACTGGGTCATAGGAGATGGGTCATAGTCAGGACTGGGTCATAGTAGGTGGGTCAGAGTCAGGACTGGGTAATAGTTGCTGGGTAATAGTTGCTGGGTCATAGTTGCTGGGTCATAGTAGATGGGTCATAGTAGATGGGTCATAGTCAGGACTGGGCCATAGTAGATGGGTCATAGTCAGGACTGGGCCATAGTAGATGGGTCATAGTCAGGACTGGGTCATAGTAGATGGGTCATAGTCAGGACTGGGTCATAGTAGATGAGTCATAGTCAGGACTGGGTCATAGTAGATGGGTCAGAGTCAGGACTGGGTCATAGTAGATGGGTCAGAGTCAGGACTGGGACATTGTAGCTGGGTATTAGTTGATGGGTCATAGTAGATGGGTCAGAGTCAGGACTGGGTCATAGTAGATGGGTCATAGTCAGGACTGGGTCATAGTAGATGGGTCATAGTAGATGGGTCATAGTAGATGGGTCAGAGTCAGGA
Source organism: Oncorhynchus gorbuscha (assembly GCF_021184085.1). Classification (NCBI taxonomy): domain Eukaryota; kingdom Metazoa; phylum Chordata; class Actinopteri; order Salmoniformes; family Salmonidae; genus Oncorhynchus; species Oncorhynchus gorbuscha. The sequence goes on along the minus strand of NC_060174.1, from coordinate 111,101,533 downwards.
CTGGGTCATAGTAGCTGGGTCATATTAGTTGGGTCATAGTAGCTGGGTCATAGTAGCTGGGTCATAGTAGATGGGTCATAGTAGATGGGTCATAGTCAGGACTGGGTCATAGTAGATGGGTCATAGTAGATGGGTCATAGTAGATGGGTCATAGTAGATGGGTCATAGTCAGAACTGGGTCATAGTAGCTGGGTCATAGTAGATGGTTCATAGTAGATGGGTCATAGTAGATGGGTCATAGTCAGGACTGGGTCATAGTAGATGGGTCATAGTCAGGACTGGGTCATAGTAGCTGGGTCATAGTAAATAGGTCATAGTAGATTGGTCATAGTAGATGGGTCATAGTCAGGACTGGGTCATAGTAGATGGGTCAGAGTCAGGACTTGGTCATAATCAGGACTTGGTCATAATCAGGACTGGGTCATATTCAGGACTGGGTCATAGTAGATGGGTTATAGTAGCTGGGTTATAGTAGCTGGTTCATAGTTGATTGGTCAGCGTCAGGACTGGGTCATAGTAGCTGGGTCATAGTAGATGGGTTATAGTAGATGGGTTATAGTAGATGGGTTATAGTAGCTGGGTCATAGTAGCTGGGTCATAATAGATGGGTTATAGTAGCTGGGTCATAGTTGATTGGTCAGAGTCAGGACTGGGTCATAGTAGATGGGTCATAGTGAGGACTGGGTCATAGTAGATGGCTCATATTCAGGTCTGGGTCATAGTCAGGACTTGGTCAAAGTAGCTGGGTCATAGTAGATGGGCCATAGTAGATGGGTCATAGTAGATGGGTTATAGTAGCTGGGTCATAGTTGATGGGTCAGAGTCAGGACTGGGTCATAGTAGATGGGTCATAGTGAGGACTGGGTCATAATAGATGGGTCATAGTCAGGACTGGATCATAGTAGATGGATCATATTCAGGACTGGGTCATAGTAGATGGGTCATAGTAGATGGGTCACAGTCAGGACTTGGTCATAATCAGGACTGGGTCATAGTCAGGACTGGGTCGGAGTAGCGGAGTCATAGTTGTGACTGGGTCATAGTCAGGACTTGGTCATAGTAGCTGGGTCATATTCAGGTCTGGGTCATATTCAGGTCTGGGTCATAGTCAGGACTGGGTCAAAGTAGCTGGGTCAAAGTAGCTGGGTCATAGTAGATGGGTCATAGTGAGGACTGGGTCATAGTAGATGGGTCATAGTAGATGGGTTATAGTAGCTGGGTCATAGTTGATGGCTCATAGTAAATAGGTCATAGTGAGGAGTGGGTCATAGTAGATGGGTCATAATCAGGACTGGGTCATAGTCAGGACTGGGTCGGAGTAGCGGAGTCATAGTAGATGGGTCATAGTGAGGACTGGGTCATAGTAGATGGGTCATAGTAGATGGGTCATAGTAGATGGGTTATAGTAGCTGGGTCATAGTTGATGGGTCATAGTAAATAGGTCATAGTGAGGACTGGGTCATAGTAGATGGGTCATAATCAGGACTGGGTCATAATCAGGACTGGGTCATAGTAGATGGGTCATAGTCAGGACTGGGTCATAGTAGATGGGTCATAGTCAGGACTGGGTCATAGTAGATGGGTCATAGTCAGGACTTGGTCATAGTTGATGGGTCATAGTAGATGGGTCAGAGTCAGGACTGGGTCATAGTAGATGGGTCATAGTCATGTCTGGGTCATAGTAGCTGGGTCATAGTCAAGACTGGGTCATAGTAGATGGGTCATAGTAAGGACTGGGTCATAGTAGATTGGTCATAGTAGATGGGTCATAGTAAATGGGTCATAGTAGATGGGTCATAGTAGATGGGTCATAGTCGGGACTGGGTCAAAGTAGATGGGTCATAGCAGACGGGTCATAGTAGATGGGTCAGTCAGGACTGGGTCATAGTAGATGGGTCATAGTCAGGACTGGGTCATAGTAGATGGGTTATAGTAGATGGGTCAGAGTCAGGACTGGGTCATAGTAGACATAGTAGATGGGTCATAGTAGATGGGTCATAGTAGATGGGTCATAGTAGATGGGTCATAGTAGATGGGTCATAGTAGATGGGTCAGAGTCAGGACTGGGTCATAGTAGATGGGTCATAATAGATGGGTCATATTTGATGGGTCATAGTCAGGACTGGGTCATAGTAGATGGGTCGTAGTAGACATAGTAGATGGGTCATAGTAGATGGGTCATAGTAGATGGGTCATAGGATTGACTGGGTCATAGGATTGACTGGGTCATAGTCAGGACTGGGTCATAGTCAGGACTGGGTCATAGTCAGGACTGGGTCATAGTTGCTGGGTCATAGTAGATGGGTCATAGTAGATGGGTCATAGTAGATGGGTCATAGATGGGTCATAGATGGGTCATAGTAGATGGGTCATAGTCAGGACTGGGCCATAGTAGATGGGTCATAGTCAGGACTGGGCCATAGTAGATGGGTCATAGTAGATGGGTCATAGTAGATGGGTCATAGTCAGGACTGGGTCATAGTAGATGGGTCATAGTAGATGGGTCATAGTAGATGGGTCATAGTAGATGGGTCATAGTCAGGACTGGGTCATAGTAGATGGGTCAGAGTCAGGACTGGGTCATAGTAGACGGGTCATAGTACATGGGTCATTGTAGCTGGGTATTAGTTGATGGGTCATAGTAGATGGGTCAGAGTCAGGACTGGGTCATAGTAGATGGGTCATAGTCAGGACTGGGTCATAGTAGCTGGGTCATAGTAGTTGGGTCATAGTTGCTGGGTCATAGTAGATGGGTCATAGTAGATGGGTCATAGTAGATGGGTCATAGTCAGGACTGGGTCATAGTAGATGGGTCATAGTAGATGGGTCATAGTAGATGGGTCATAGTAGATGGGTCATAGTCAGGACTGGGTCATAGTAGATGGGTCATAGTCAGGACTGGGTCATAGTAGATGGGTCATGGTCAGGACTGCGTCATAGTAGATGGGTCATAGTAGATGGGTCATAGTAGATGGGTCATAGTCAGGACTGGGTCATAGTAGATGGGTCATAGTAGATGGGTCATAGTAGATGGGTCATAGTAGATGGGTCATAGTCAGGACTGGGTCATAGTAGATGGGTCATAGTACATGGGTCATAGTAGATGGGTCTGGGTATTAGTAGATGGGTCAGAGTCAGGACTGCGTCATAGTAGTGCTAGTAGATAGTAGCTGGGTCATAGTAGATGGGTCATAGTAGATGGGTTATAGTAGATGGGTTATAGTAGCTGGGTCATAGTAGCTGGGTCATAGTTGATTGGTCAGAGTCAGGACTGGGTCATAGTAGATGGGTCATAGTGAGGACTGGGTCATAGTAGATGGCTCATATTCAGGTCTGGGTCATAGTCAGGACTTGGTCAAAGTAGCTGGGTCATAGTAGATGGGCCATAGTAGATGGGTCATAGTAGATGGATCATAGTAGCTGGGTCATAGTAGATGGGTCATAGTCAGGACTGGATCATAGTAGATGGATCATATTCAGGACTGGGTCATAGTAGATGGGTCATAGTAGATGGGTCACAGTAAGGACTTGGTCATAATCAGGACTGGGTCATAGTCAGGACTGGGTCGGAGTAGCGGAGTCATAGTTGTGACTGGGTCATAGTCAGGACTTGGTCATAGTAGCTGGGTCATAGTCAGGACTGGGTCAAAGTAGCTGGGTCATAGTAGATGGGTCATAGTAGATGGCTCATATTCAGGTCTGGGTCATAGTCAGGACTGGGTCAAAGTAGCTGGGTCATAGTAGATGGGTCATAGTAGATGGGCCATAGTAGATGGGTCATAGTGAGGACTGGGTCATAGTAGATGGGTCATAGTAAATGGGTCATAGTAGATGGGTTATAGTAGCTGGGTCATAGTTGATGGGTCATAGTAAATAGGTCATAGTGAGGACTGGGTCATAGTAGATGGGTCATAATCAGGACTGGGTCATAGTCAGGACTGGGTCGGAGTAGCGGAGTCATAGTCGTGACTGGGTCATAGTTGTGACTGGGTCATAGTCAGGACTGGGTCATAGTAGATGGGTCATAGTCAGGACTTGGTCATAGTTGATGGGTCATAGTAGATGGGTCAGAGTCAGGACTGGGTCATAGTAGATGGGTCATAGTCAGGTCTGGGTCATAGTAGCTGGGTCATAGTCAAGACTGGGTCATAGTAGATGGGTCATAGTAAGGACTGGGTCATAGTAGATTGGTCATAGTAGATGGGTCATAGTAGATGGGTCATAGTAGACGGGTCATCGTCAGGACTGGGTCATAGTAGATGGGTCATAGTCGGGACTGGGTCAAAGTAGATGGGTCATAGCAGACGGGTCATAGTAGATGGGTCAGTCAGGACTGGGTCATAGTAGATGGGTCATAGTAGATGGGTCATAGTCAGGACTGGGTCATAGTAGATGGGTTATAGTAGATGGGTCAGAGTCAGGACTGGGTCATAGTAGTCATAGTAGATGGGTCATAGTAGATGGGTCATAGTAGATGGGTCATAGTAGATGGGTCATAGTAGATGGGTCATAGTCAGGACTGGGTCATAGTAGATGGGTCATAGTAGATGGGTCATAGTAGATGGGTCATAGTCAGGACTGGGTCATAGTAGACGGGTCATAGTACATGGGGCATAGTAGCTGGGTATTAGTAGATGGGTCAGAGTCAGGACTGCGTCATAGTAGCTGCGTCATAGTAGCTGGGTCATAGTAGATGGGTTATAGTAGATGGGTTATAGTAGATGGGTTATAGTAGATGGGTTATAGTAGATGGGTTATAGTAGATGGGTCATAGTAGCTGGGTCATAGTAGCTGGGTCATAGTTGATTGGTCAGAGTCAGGACTGGGTCATAGTAGATGGGTCATAGTGAGGACTGGGTCATAGTAGATGGCTCATATTCAGGTCTGGGTCATAGTCAGGACTTGGTCAAAGTAGCTGGGTCATAGTAGATGGGCCATAGTAGATGGGTCATAGTAGATGGATCATAGTAGCTGGGTCATAGTAGATGGGTCATAGTCAGGACTGGATCATAGTAGATGGATCATATTCAGGACTGGGTCATAGTAGATGGGTCATAGTAGATGGGTCACAGTAAGGACTTGGTCATAATCAGGACTGGGTCATAGTCAGGACTGGGTCGGAGTAGCGGAGTCATAGTTGTGACTGGGTCATAGTCAGGACTTGGTCATAGTAGCTGGGTCATAGTCAGGACTGGGTCAAAGTAGCTGGGTCATAGTAGATGGGTCATAGTAGATGGCTCATATTCAGGTCTGGGTCATAGTCAGGACTGGGTCAAAGTAGCTGGGTCATAGTAGATGGGCCATAGTAGATGGGTCATAGTGAGGACTGGGTCATAGTAGATGGGTCATAGTAGATGGGTCATAGTAGATGGGTCATAGATGGGTCATAGATGGGTCATAGTAGATGGGTCATAGTCAGGACTGGGCCATAGTAGATGGGTCATAGTCAGGACTGGGCCATAGTAGATGGGTCATAGTAGATGGGTCATAGTAGATGGGTCATAGTCAGGACTGGGTCATAGTAGATGGGTCATAGTAGATGGGTCATAGTAGATGGGTCATAGTAGATGGGTCATAGTCAGGACTGGGTCATAGTAGATGGGTCAGAGTCAGGACTGGGTCATAGTAGACGGGTCATAGTACATGGGTCATTGTAGCTGGGTATTAGTTGATGGGTCATAGTAGATGGGTCAGAGTCAGGACTGGGTCATAGTAGATGGGTCATAGTCAGGACTGGGTCATAGTAGATGGGTCATAGTAGATGGGTCAGAGTCAGGACTGGGTCATAGTAGCTGGGTCATAGTAGTTGGGTCATAGTAGATGGGTCATAGTAGATGGGTCATAGTAGATGGGTCATAGTAGATGGGTCATAGTCAGGACTGGGTCATAGTAGATGGGTCATAGTAGATGGGTCATAGTCAGGACTGGGTCATAGTAGATGGGTCATAGTAGATGGGTCATAGTAGATGGGTCATAGTAGATGGGTCATAGTCAGGACTGGGTCATAGTAGACGGGTCATAGTACATGGGGCATAGTAGCTGGGTATTAGTAGATGGGTCAGAGTCAGGACTGCGTCATAGTAGCTGCGTCACAGTAGCTGCGTCATAGTAGCTGGGTCATAGTAGATGGGTTATAGTAGATGGGTTATAGTAGATGGGTTATAGTAGCTGGGTCATAGTAGCTGGGTCATAGTTGATTGGTCAGAGTCAGGACTGGGTCATAGTAGATGGGTCATAGTGAGGACTGGGTCATAGTAGATGGCTCATATTCAGGTCTGGGTCATAGTCAGGACTTGGTCAAAGTAGCTGGGTCATAGTAGATGGGCCATAGTAGATGGGTCATAGTAGATGGATCATAGTAGCTGGGTCATAGTAGATGGGTCATAGTCAGGACTGGATCATAGTAGATGGATCATATTCAGGACTGGGTCATAGTAGATGGGTCATAGTAGATGGGTCACAGTAAGGACTTGGTCATAATCAGGACTGGGTCATAGTCAGGACTGGGTCGGAGTAGCGGAGTCATAGTTGTGACTGGGTCATAGTCAGGACTTGGTCATAGTAGCTGGGTCATAGTCAGGACTGGGTCAAAGTAGCTGGGTCATAGTAGATGGGTCATAGTAGATGGCTCATATTCAGGTCTGGGTCATAGTCAGGACTGGGTCAAAGTAGCTGGGTCATAGTAGATGGGTCATAGTAGATGGGCCATAGTAGATGGGTCATAGTGAGGACTGGGTCATAGTAGATGGGTCATAGTAGATGGGTCATAGTAAATGGGTCATAGTAGATGGGTTATAGTAGCTGGGTCATAGTTGATGGGTCATAGTAAATAGGTCATAGTGAGGACTGGGTCATAGTAGATGGGTCATAATCAGGACTGGGTCATAGTCAGGACTGGGTCGGAGTAGCGGAGTCATAGTCGTGACTGGGTCATAGTCGTGACTGGGTCATAGTCGTGACTGGGTCATAGTCAGGACTGGGTCATAGTCAGGACTGGGTCATAGTAGATGGGTCATAGTCAGGACTTGGTCATAGTTGATGGGTCATAGTAGATGGGTCAGAGTCAGGACTGGGTCATAGTAGATGGGTCATAGTCAGGTCTGGGTCATAGTGACTGGGTCATAGTAGATGGGTCATAGTAAGGACTGGGTCATAGTAGATTGGTCATAGTAGATGGGTCATAGTAGATGGGTCATAGTAGATGGGTCATAGTAGACGGGTCATCGTCAGGACTGGGTCATAGTAGATGGGTCATAGTCGGGACTGGGTCAAAGTAGATGGGTCATAGCAGACGGGTCATAGTAGATGGGTCAGTCAGGACTGGGTCATAGTAGATGGGTCATAGTAGATGGGTCATAGTCAGGACTGGGTCATAGTAGATGGGTTATAGTAGATGGGTCAGAGTCAGGACTGGGTCATAGTAGTCATAGTAGATGGGTCATAGTAGATGGGTCATAGTAGATGGGTCATAGTAGATGGGTCATAGTAGATGGGTCATAGTAGATGGGTCATAGTCAGGACTGGGTCATAGTAGATGGGTCATAGTAGATGGGTCATAGTAGATGGGTCATAGTAGATGGGTCATAGTAGATGGGTCATAGTCAGGACTGGGTCATAGTAGACGGGTCATAGTAGACGGGTCATAGTACATGGGGCATAGTAGCTGGGTATTAGTAGATGGGTCAGAGTCAGGACTGCGTCATAGTAGCTGCGTCATAGTAGCTGGGTCATAGTAGATGGGTTATAGTAGATGGGTTATAGTAGATGGGTTATAGTAGATGGGTTATAGTAGATGGGTTATAGTAGATGGGTCATAGTAGCTGGGTCATAGTAGCTGGGTCATAGTTGATTGGTCAGAGTCAGGACTGGGTCATAGTAGATGGGTCATAGTGAGGACTGGGTCATAGTCAGGACTTGGTCAAAGTAGCTGGGTCATAGTAGATGGGCCATAGTAGATGGGTCATAGTAGATGGATCATAGTAGCTGGGTCATAGTAGATGGGTCATAGTCAGGACTGGATCATAGTAGATGGATCATATTCAGGACTGGGTCATAGTAGATGGGTCATAGTAGATGGGTCACAGTAAGGACTTGGTCATAATCAGGACTGGGTCATAGTCAGGACTGGGTCGGAGTAGCGGAGTCATAGTTGTGACTGGGTCATAGTCAGGACTTGGTCATAGTAGCTGGGTCATAGTCAGGACTGGGTCAAAGTAGCTGGGTCATAGTAGATGGGTCATAGTAGATGGCTCATATTCAGGTCTGGGTCATAGTCAGGACTGGGTCAAAGTAGCTGGGTCATAGTAGATGGGCCATAGTAGATGGGTCATAGTGAGGACTGGGTCATAGTAGATGGGTCATAGTAGATGGGTCATAGTAGATGGGTCATAGTAGATGGGTCATAGTAGATGGGTCATAGTAGATGGGTTATAGTAGCTGGGTCATAGTTGATGGGTCATAGTAAATAGGTCATAGTGAGGACTGGGTCATAGTAGATGGGTCATAATCAGGACTGGGTCATAGTCAGGACTGGGTCGGAGTAGCGGAGTCATAGTCGTGACTGGGTCATAGTCAGGACTGGGTCATAGTAGATGGGTCATAGTCAGGTCTGGGTCATAGTAGCTGGGTCATAGTCAAGACTGGGTCATAGTAGATGGGTCATAGTAAGGACTGGGTCATAGTAGATTGGTCATAGTAGATGGGTCATAGTAGATGGGTCATAGTAGACGGGTCATCGTCAGGACTGGGTCATAGTAGATGGGTCATAGTCGGGACTGGGTCAAAGTAGATGGGTCATAGCAGACGGGTCATAGTAGATGGGTCAGTCAGGACTGGGTCATAGTAGATGGGTCATAGTAGATGGGTCATAGTCAGGACTGGGTCATAGTAGATGGGTTATAGTAGATGGGTCAGAGTCAGGACTGGGTCATAGTAGTCATAGTAGATGGGTCATAGTAGATGGGTCATAGTAGATGGGTCATAGTAGATGGGTCATAGTAGATGGGTCATAGTCAGGACTGGGTCATAGTAGATGGGTCATAGTCAGGACTGGGTCATAGTAGATTGGTCATAGTAGATGGGTCATAGTCAGGACTGGGTCATAGTAGATTGGTCATAGTAGATGGGTCATAGTCAGGACTGGGTCATAGTAGATGGGTCATAGTAGATGGGTCATAGTAGATGGGTCATAGTAGATGGGTCATAGTAGATGGGTCATAGTAGACGGGTCATCGTCAGGACTGGGTCATAGTAGATGGGTCATAGTCAGGACTGGGTCAAAGTAGATGGGTCAAAGTAGATGGGTCATAGTAGATGGGTCATAGTAGACGGGTCATAGTAGACGGGTCAGTCAGGACTGGGTCATAGTAGATGGGTCATAGTCAGGACTGGGTCATAGTAGATGGGTTATAGTAGATGGGTCAGAGTCAGGACTGGGTCATAGTAGATGGGTCGTAGTAGACATAGTAGATGGGTCATAGTAGATGGGTCATAGTAGATGGGTCATAGGATTGACTGGGTCATAGGAGATGGGTCATAGTCAGGACTGGGTCATAGTAGGTGGGTCAGAGTCAGGACTGGGTAATAGTTGCTGGGTCATAGTAGATGGGTCATAGTAGATGGGTCATAGTAGATGGGTCATAGTAGGGTCATAGATGGGTCATAGTAGATGGGTCATAGTCAGGACTGGGCCATAGTAGATGGGTCATAGTAGATGGGTCATAGTCAGGACTGGGCCATAGTAGATGGGTCATAGTAGATGGGTCATATTAGATGGGTCATAGTCAGGACTGGGTCATAGTAGATGGGTCAGAGTCAGGACTGGGTCATAGTAGACGGGTCATAGTACATGGGTCATTGTAGCTGGGTATTAGTTGATGGGTCATAGTAGATGGGTCAGAGTCAGGACTGGGTCATAGTAGATGGGTCATAGTCAGGACTGGGCCATAGTAGATGGGTCATAGTAGTTGGGTCATAGTAGATGGGTCATAGTAGATGGGTCATAGTAGATGGGTCATAGTCAGGACTGGGTCATAGTAGATGGGTCATAGTAGATGGGTCATAGTAGATGGGTCATAGTAGATGGGTCATAGTCAGGACTGGGTCATAGTAGATGGGTCATAGTAGATGGGTCATAGTAGATGGGTCATAGTAGATGGGACATAGTAGATGGGTCATAGTCAGGACTGGGTCATAGTAGACGGGTCATAGTACATGGGGCATAGTAGCTGGGTATTAGTAGATGGGTCAGAGTCAGGACTGCGTCATAGTAGCTGGGTCATAGTAGATAGGTCATAGTAGATGGGTCATAGTCAGGACTGGGTCATAGTAGATGGGTCATAGTCAGGACTGGGTCATAGTAGATGGGTCATAGTAGATGGGTCATAGTAGATGGGTCAGAGTCAGGACTGGGTCATAGTAGCTGGGTCATAGTAGCTGGGTCATAGTAGATGGGTCATAGTCAGGACTGGGTCATAGTAGATGGGTCATAGTAGCTGGGTCATAGTAGATGGGTCAGAGTCAGGACTGGGTCATAGTAGATGGGTCAGATTCAGGACTGGGCCATAGTAGATGGGTCATAGTAGATGGGTCAGAGTCAGGACTGGGTCATAGTAGCTGGGTCATAGTTGATGGGTCATAGTAGATGGGTCAGAGTCAGGACTGGGTCATAGTAGATGGGTCAGATTCAGGACTGGGTCTTAGTAGATGGGTCATAGTAGCTGGGTCAGAGTCAGGACTGGGTCATAGTATATTAGTCATAGTAGATGGGTCATAGTCAGGACTGGGTCATAGTAGCAGGGTCATAGTAGCAGGGTCATAGTAGCAGGGTCATAGTAGCAGGGTCATAGTAGCAGGGTCATAGTAGCAGGGTCATAGTAGCAGGGTCATAGTAGATGGGTCATAGTAGCTGGGTCATCGTAGCTGGGTCATAGTAGATGGGTCAGAGTCAGGACTGTGTCATAGTAGCTGGGTCATAGTAGATAGGTCATAGTAGATAGGTCATAGTAGATGGGTCATAGTCAGGACTGGGTCATAGTAGATGGGTCATAGTCAGGACTGGGTCATATTAGATGGGTCATAGTAGCTGGGTCATAGTATATTAGTCATAGTAGATGGGTCATAGTCAGGACTTGGTCATTGTCGCTGGGTCATAATAGATGGGTCATAGTAGATGGGTCAGAGTCAGGACTGGGTCATAGTAGATGGGTCAGAGTCAGGACTGGGTCATAGTAGCTGGGTCATAGTAGATAGGTCATAGTAGATGGGTCAGAGTCAGGACTGGGTCATAGTAGATGGGTCAGAGTCAGGACTGGGTCATAGTAGCTGGGTCATAGTAGCTGGGTCATAGTAGATGGGTCATAATATATGGGTCATAGTAGATGGGTCATAGTCAGGTCTGGGTCATAGTAGCTGGGTCATACTCAGGACTGGGTCATAGTAGATGGGTCGTAGTCAGGACTGGGTCGTAGTCAGGACTGGGTCGTAGTCAGGACTGGGTCATAGTAGATGGGTCATAGTAGCTGGGTCATAGTCAGGACTGGGTCATAGTAGATAGGTCATAGTAGATGGGTCAGAGTCAGGACTGGGTCATAGTAGCTGGGTCATAGTAGCTGGGTCATAGTAGCTGGGTCATAGTAGCTGGGTCATAGTAGCTGGGTCATAGTAGATGGGTCATAGTAGATGGGTCATAGTCAGAACTGGGTCATAGTAGATGGGTCATAGTAGATGGGTCATAGTCAGGTCTGGGTCATAGTAGCTGGGTCATAGTCAGGACTGGGTCATAGTAGATGGGTCATAGTAGATGGGTCATAGTAGATGGGTCATAGTAGATGGGTCATAGTCAGAACTGGGTCATAGTAGATGGGTCATAGTAGATGGGTCATAGTCAGGTCTGGGTCATAGTAGCTGGGTCATAGTCAGGACTGGGTCATAGTAGATGGGTCATAGTAGATGGGTCATAGTAGATGGGTCATAGTAGATGGGTCATAGTAGATGGGTCAGATTCAGGACTGGGTCTTAGTAGCTGGGTCTTAGTAGCTGGGTCATAGTAGATGGGTCAGGGTCAGGACTGGGTCATAGTAGCTGGGTCATAGTAGGTAGGTCATAGTAGATGGGTCAGAGTCAGGACTGGGTCATAGTAGATGGGTCATAGTAGCTGGGTTATAGTAGACTGGTCATAGTAGATGGGTCATAGTAGATGGGTCATAGTAGATGGGTCAGAGTCAGGACTGGGTGATATTAGATGGGTCATAGTCAGGACTGGGTCATAGTAGATGGGTCATAGTAGCTGGTTCATAGTAGATGGGTCATTGTAGATGGGTCACAGTCAGGTCTGGGTCATAGTAGCTGGGTCATAGTCAGGACTGGGTCATAGTAGATGGGTCATAGTCAGGTCTGGGTCATAGTCAGGTCTGGGTCATAGTAGCTGGGTCATAGTAGATGGGTCATAGTCAGGTCTGGGTCATAGTCAGGTCTGGGTCATAGTAGTTGGGTCATAGTCAGAACTGGGTCATAGTAGATGGGTAATAGTCAGGACTGGGTCATAGTCAGGACTGGGTCATAGTAGATGGGTCATAGTCAGGACTGGGTCATAGTAGATGGGTCATAGTAGCTGGGTCATAGTAGATGGGTCAGGGTCATAGTAACTGGGTCATAGTAACTGGGTCATAGTTGATGGGTCATAGTTGATGGGTCATAGTCAGGACTGGGTCATAGTAGATGGGTCATAGTAGATGGGTCATAGTAGATGGGTCAGAGTCAGGACTGGGTCATAGTAGCTGGGTTATAGTAGATGGGTCATAGTCAGGTCTGGGTCATAGTCAGGTCTGGGTCATAGTAGTTGGGTCATAGTAGTTGGGTCATAGTCAGAACTGGGTAATAGTCAGGACTGGGTCATAGTCAGGACTGGGTCATAGTAGATGTGTCAGAGTCAGGACTGGGTCATAGTAGATGGGTCATAGTAGATGGGTCATAGTAGATGGGTCATAGTCAGGACTGGGTCATAGTAGATGGGTCATAGTAGCTGGGTCATAGTAGATGGGTCAGGGTCATAGTAACTGGGTCATAGTAACTGGGTCATAGTTGATGGGTCATAGTTGATGGGTCATAGTCAGGACTGGGTCATAGTAGATGGGTCATAGTAGATGGGTCATAGTAGATGGGTCAGAGTCAGGACTGGGTCATAGTAGCTGGGTTATAGTAGATGGGTCATAGTAGCTGGCGACAAAAGTGCCTCGCTAGTGACGTCATCATCAAGCGCTCAATGAATTGTAAATAATTCTTGTTCGATTAACCAAACCTAATTTATCACATCTGTTCAAATCCTGAATTATAATTTACCACCCCAACCAACATCTCTAAATTCGCTAATTTTATAAAAACCTTTCGATGGGCATAAATCGTAATTGTTTCTTTGTTATCATTTAGAATCCATTTTGCTCTTAGTAACTGTCTCGTCTTTGACTTAGTATTTTAATTACAACTCTATTCCCAATACGTTATTCACTTGTCTAATTAAAAACTCATACTAGCATTAGTGAGTGTACGCACTGCTAAAGCTAACTCTCTCTCCTCTGCTCTCATCCTTCTAGACCTATCGGCTGCCTTCGATACTGTGAACCATCAGATCCTCCTCTCCACCCTCTCCGAGTTGGGCATCTCCGGCGCGGCCCAGGCTTAGATTGCGTCCTACCTGACAGGTCGCTCCTACCAGGTGGCGTGGCGAGAATCTGTCTCCTCAACATGCGCTCTCACCACTGGTGTCCCCCAGGGCTCTGTTCTAGGCCCTCTCCTATTCTCGCTATACACCAAGTCACTTGGCTCTGTCATAACCTCACATGGTCTCTCCTATCATTGCTATGCAGACGACACACAATTAATCTTCTCCTTTCCCCCTTCTGATGACCAGGTGGCGAATCGCATCTCTGCATGTCTGGCAGACATATCAGTGTGGATGACGGATCACCACCTCAAGCTGAACCTTGGCAAGACGGAGCTGCTCTTCCTCCCGGGGAAGGACTGCCCGTTCCATGATCTCGCCATCACGGTTGACAACTCCATTGTGTCCTCCTCCCAGAGCGCTAAGAACCTTGGCGTGATCCTGGACAACACCCTGTCGTTCTCAACTAACATCAAGGCGGTGGCCCGTTCCTGTAGGTTCATGCTCTACAACATCCGCAGATTACGACCCTGCCTCACACAGGAAGCGGTGCAGGTCCTAATCCAGGCACTTGTCATCTCCCGTCTGGATTACTGCAACTCGCTGTTGGCTGGGCTCCCTGCCTGTGCCATTAAACCCCTACAACTCATCCAGAACGCCGCAGCCCGTCTGGTGTTCAACCTTCCCAAGTTCTCTCACGTCACCCCGCTCCTCCGCTCTCTCCACTGGCTTCCAGTTGAAGCTCGCATCCGCTACAAGACCATGGTGCTTGCCTACGGAGCTGTGAGGGGAACGGCACCTCAGTACCTCCAGGCTCTGATCAGGCCCTACACCCAAACAAGGGCACTGCGTTCATCCACCTCTGGCCTGCTCGCCTCCCTACCACTGAGGAAGTACAGTTCCCGCTCAGCCCAGTCAAAACTGTTCGCTGCTCTGGCCCCCCAATGGTGGAACAAACTCCCTCACGACGCCAGGACAGCGGAGTCAATCACCACCTTCCGGAGACACCTGAAACCCCACCTCTTTAACGAATACCTAGGATAGGATAAAGTAATCCTTCTCACCCCCCCTTAAAAGATTTAGATGCACTATTGTAAAGTGGCTGCTCCACTGGATGTCATAAGGTGAACGCACCAATTTGTAAGTCGCTCTGGATAAGAGCGTCTGCTAAATGACTTAAATGTAAATGATTGCAATCCTTATCTACTCACTCCTAGTAATTCCAATATTTAACACCTTATGGTTAATATCTCTTTATTGGAATCCTCATCTACTAAAGTCTGACATTAAGTCTCACCCGTATACAATACATTACTGTTCCTATAGGACTTTTGCTAAGATTGTCGCTCCAAATCAGCCTACTTGTAGCGTTGACCGAGCACAAATAGACCGAGTCTCAAGAGTCTCCGTCCACTCGTAGTTCATTTTCACCCGTATATAGCGATCACTGTAGGAATATACAGTAATCACTGTTCCTATAGGACTTTGAACTAAAATGTCGCCCCAAATATAGCTTAATCTGTAGAGTTGATTGAAAATGACCAACGGAAAAGCAACTCAATTGTTCCCCATAATCTAAATAAAGACCATCAACCTGCAGTGTCTATTTCCAAGATCTATATATCTATGGGGTCACTTGTTCCGTCTCTCCGCTGGATACATTGTTCAATCTGACATTTAACTCACCCGTATACAGTAATCATCGTTCCTATAGGACTTTTAACTTAAACTATGTCGCTCCAAACCTAGCCTACCTGTAAAGTTGACCGAAAACAAATGGACCGAGGCCAGTCCCAAAACCAATCCTGCAGTGTCTATTCTTGAAAGCTGATGGTATAAAATCACCTGTTCCATTTCTTCCCCGGAACCTCAACCACACAATCACTTTTCACTGTGAAGAACACAGACTACTAAAAACCGGGAAAGACCCCCCCCCCCCCCCCCCCGTCCATTCATCGCTCGATCTGACACTAGTTTTCACCCGTATACAGTGATCACTGTAGGAATATACAGTAAGTCGCTGTTCCTATAGGACTTTGAACTAAAATGTCGCTCCAAGCATAGCCTATTTGTAGAGTTGACTTTCACTCTGAGAACAACTTAAATCCACCCTATGATAATTTAAGTCATTCCCCCTTAATCAAGAATACAGATTACTGACCTTATCGCCGACTGGGAAAGCAATGTTCGTTGTATCTAGTCACCCTCTCTGATTTCTGTTATAATACGCCGGCCTGTATTTCAACCTCAATTCGGAGGCCAGGACTTTTTTTTTAAACGGGTGTCTCCAGTCCGTGCACGATTTTCAGCGTACTACCTCCAGATAACAGGGAGGGGTATTTAGATCCGGCTCGAAGGACCAATTGATAGAGGAATTCTAAATTCCTATGTGTTTTGTAGCCAAAACCAAATTCACACTCTTATCTATTTCATGATAAGTTGTAAGTTTATCATTTTGCATGAATTAGCAAGAGACCAGTCTTAAAAACAAGTTCAGCATTTATTCTTGATGAGTACTGACCCAAAATACAAAGAACATTACATTTTAAAGAGAGAACATAAAATGACGTCATCAGTTTCACACACTCTCTCCCATCCCCACAATAGCGCAGTGTATTCAGGTCTGGATATCTTCTACTCCCCTCATAAAACTACATTCCAAACTGTCTAAAAGATGTACTTTTCTCCACTAATGGAACACAAACCAAACATTCTTATCTGTCTGAAAAGCTATATCATCGCTCCCCCTTAAACCCGCAAGGTACAGACAATTAATTTGTTTTCCTTACATTTTCAGTAACAGCTTAAATAAAGGTAAAATAAAAAAAATAAAAAAATTAATCTCCAATCGAAAATCAAATCAAGAGTCTGCTTTCTATTCTGCAACAAAGCCTCCTTCACTCACGCCGCCAAACTTACCCTAGTAAAACTGACTATCCTACCGATCCTCGACTTTGGCGATATCATCTGCAAAATTGCTTCTAACACTCTACTCAGCAAACTGGATGCAGTTTATCACAGTGCCATCCGCTTTGTCACTAAAGCACCTTATACTACCCACCACTGCGACTTGTATGCTCTAGTCGGCTGACCATCGCTACATATTCGTCGCCAGACCCACTGGCTCCAGGTCATCTACAAGTCCATGCTAGGTAAAGCTCCGCCTTATCTCAGTTCACTGGTCACGATGGCAACACCCATCCATAGCATGCACTCCAGCAGGTGTATCTCACTGATCATCCCTAAAGCCAACACCTCATTTGGCCGCCTTTCGTTCCAGTACTCTGCTGCCTGTGACTGGAACGAATTGCAAAAATCGCTGAAGTTGGAGACTTTTATCTCCCTCACCAACTTCAAACATCTGCTATCTGAGCAGCTAACCGATCGCTGCAGCTGTACATAGTCTATTGGTAAATAGTCTATTGGTAAATAGCCCACCTACCTCGTCCCCATACTGTTTTTATTTATTTACTTTTCTGCTCTTTTGCACACCAATATCTCTACCTGTACATGACCATCTGATCATTTATCATTCCAGTGTTAATCTGCAAAATTGTAATTATTCGCCTACCTCCTCATGCCTTTTGCACACAATGTATATAGACTCCCCTTTTTTTCTACTGTGTTATTGACTTGTTAATTGTTTACTCCATGTGTAACTCTGTGTTGTCTGTTCACACTGCTATGCTTTATCTTGGCCAGATCGCAGTTGCAAATGAGAACTTGTTCTCAACTAGCCTACCTGGTTAAATAAAGGTGAAATGAAAAAAAAAATGGAAAAAAAAATGTTTAAAGTTTGGGAAATCTTTTTGTATCCAAATCCGGCTTTAAACTTCTTCACAACAGTATCTCGGACCTGCCTGGTGTGTTCCTTGTTCTTCATGATGCTCTCTGCGCTTTTAGCGGACCTCTGAGACTATCACAGTGCAGGTGCATTTATACGGAGACTTGATTACACACAGGTGGATTGTATTTATCATCATTAGTCATTTAGGTCAACATTGGATCATTCAGAGATCCTCACTGAACTTCTGGAGAGAGTTTGCTGCACTGAAAGTAAAGGGGCTGAATAATTTTGCACGCCCAATTTTTTCGTTTTTGATTCGTAAAAAAAGTTTGAAATATCCAATAAATGTCGTTCCACTTCATGATTGTGTCCCACTTGTTGTTGATTCTTCACAAAAATATACAGTTTTATATCTTTATGTTTGAAGCCTGAAATGTGGCAAAAGGTCGCAAAGTTCAAGGGGGCTGAATACTTTCGCAAGGCACTGTACTTTAAACGTGTTTTTCAACCACTCTAAAAATGTCTTGTTAACAAACTATAGTTTTGGCAAGTCAGTTAGGACATCTACTTTGTGCATGACACAAGTCATGTTTCCAACAATTGTTTACAGTCAGATTATAAACACTAATAATTCACCCTATCACAATTCCAGTGAGTCAGAAGTGTACATACACCACGCAGCCGTGGTGACGCAGCCTTCATACCGCTCAGAAAGGAGATGCGTTCTGTCTCCTAGAGATGAACGTACTTTGGTGCAAAAAGTGCAAATCAATCCCAGAACAACAGCATTATGATAATTACTTCTCTCCCAGTCAGGTGGTGTCAAGCTGTGCTATGATAATGACTTCTCTCCCAGTCGGGTGGTGTCTAGTCACTCCACGCTCTGATAACTGATAACAGTTTTCTCCAAGCAGTTTTTGGAGTACTCGTCACACATTCCATTTATTTGCTTACATCTATGAGTGTGTGTCCAGGAGATAGGCCTGCAAGTCCCAGCCAAATACATGAACAGGTCTGCACATGATGGCCAGCCCAGCTATAACGGGACACACACACACACACACACACACACCACAGCCTCAGTCATAAAATGGTACATTTCTGAGATATCACTGATATGTCCCTGAGATTTTACTGAGATATCGCTGATTTCACTGAGATAATACTGAGATAATGCTGAGATACCACTGAGATACCGCTGAGATACCGCTGAGATATCGCTGAGATATCACTGAGATACCACTGAGATATTGCTGAGATAATACTGAGATATGTTCATAGAATTTAAACCAAGACAATCCAAGACAATTCTAGTTAAATGATGTCATTCAGATTGATTAGATGTGGGCAATTTAATATAATTTAGCCATGGTCAAGGAAAAAAGGGTATTATCAGGATAGAGAGGCCTAAACTCTATCCTTTGGACTCTGCTGAAATAACTCCATAATAGTATTTTCTTGTGACTGGAGGCCAGCTGAACTTTATTTCCATAATGTAATAGTTTATTGATTTACTGTCAGGTAGTCAAGGTACAACAGCCTATAAGGCACAATGAAATTCCTGTGACCATCTCAAGCAAAACAGTGACATTAAAGCGCTCTCTCTCGCTTCCTGTCGAGCAGAGAGAAACAGCTGATAAGATATCCACTCTTCTGAACACTCCACAGCGAGAGGACAGGCACGACGCCGTTCCATAGATACACCAATGGTCGGTCAGTTGTAATGGTGGGTGGCTCCCTCTGCCCCTGTTCATTACAGGCTATGCAGTGGGACTGTAGAAGCGTCACAAATCTCTAACGGCTGGGGTGAATTAATGGGACTGATTAATGTTTTAGCCAAGTGAATTAACTTCTTAGGACTAGGCCCCTTTTTTCTCCATTTCAGCCAGAACTATGTACCCAAAGTAAACTGCCTGTTGCTCAGGCCCTGAAGAAAAGATATGCATATAATTGGTATCATTGGAAAGAAAACACTTTGAAGTTTGTACAAATGTTAAAATAATGTTCTTGTTTTTTTGAGAGACCAAAAAAACAAGAACATTATTAGCTCCCTGGATGCAATTCCTATGGCTTCCACAGGGTGTCAGCAGTCTATGTTCAAGGTTTCGTGCTTGTAACTTAAAAAACGAATAAGAAACATCAGTTTTAGTACAAGGACACAATCTTGTAAATTCGTGTTTGCGCCATGAAGACTGAACGCACTTGCTAAAATCGCTTTCCTATTGAACATACTTCTTTCCGTAAAAAATATTATAGTTTGATTACATTTAAGGCTATCTGGTTGTGGACAGGTGTCTTTATACTGATAACAAGTTCAAACAGGTACCATTAATACAGGTAACGAGTGGAGGACAGAGGAGCCTCTTAAAGAAGAAGTCGCGGGTCTGTGAGAGCCATAAATCTTGCTTGTTTGTAGGTGACCAAATACTTATTTTCCACCATAATTTCCAAATAAATTCTTAAAAAATTCTACAATGTGATTTTCTGGATTTTTTTCCCCTCATTTTGTCTGTCATATTTGAAGTGTACCTATGATGACAATTACAGGCCTCTCTCATCTTTTTTAAGTGGGAGAACTTGCACAATTGGTGGCTGACTAAATACTTTTTTGCCCCACTGTATATGGTGATTGTCATCAACATTTTTATAGTATTACCACGATGACCGACCTCACAGTTCGTCTTTCAATCACCCACGTGGGTATAACCAATGAGGAGATGGCACGTGGGTACGTGCTTCTATAAACCAATGAGGAGATGGGAGAGGCAGGACTTGCAATACCTCACAACTAGACCTGACTTCTAATTTAGCCCTTGGCAACGCAGACACTCGTTGTCGCGCGCAAGCAGTGTGGGTGCAATAATATGTGAATAATATGAGATTTCTACATTTCTTTTATTTTGCGAGCTGTGTAGTCAGGGTATAGAGGCTACTAAGAAGATTTAGGGTGAGTTCAGCTGATGAGGAAGGAAAAAGACAGGTTCAACATGATTATTCTCCTAATCACAACATTTAATTTAGAATATATGGAACCGTGGGATTTAGAATATATGGAGCCTTGGGATTTGGAATATGTGGAACCTTGGTGTCACGAATATTACCGAAGGTGACTCCCCTTCTTGTTCGGGTGGCGCTCGGCGGTCGTCGTCGCCGGTCTACTAGCTATCGCCGATCCGTTGTTCTGTGTTCGTTTAGTTTTGTCTAATTGGTAGCACCTGTTTCTAGTTTGATTGTTAGGATAGGGTATATATAGTCTGTTTAGCCCGCTTCTGTTTCGTGCGGGCTTGTTCGTCTGTTTTGTTGGTTGAGTGTATTTTGTTTGTATTTTGGGTTACACGCTGTCCGGTTATATTTCTGTTCATTTGTGTTTTCACTTTGTACATGTTATGTTTCCGGGACATTAAAGCGTGTTGTTTTTCCCACATCTTTTGCTCTCTGCGCCTGACTCCACACCTCTTCACTCATTACTGTGACACAACATGATTATTCTCCTAATCACAACATTTAATTGTTTGATTGATTTAGGCTGAGCTGTCTATACATGTCTTTTTAGCATGTATACTAACGACATGCCACTGAGTATAGCCAGAATTTCTATGTATGCGGATGACTCAACACAATACATGTCACCAACTACAGCGACTGAAATGACTGAACAAACTTAAATAGTTGCAGTGAGGTTCATAATGGGTGGCAAGGAATAAGTTAGCCCTAAATATTTCAAAAACTAAAAGCATTGTATTTTGGACAAATCATTCACAAAACACTAAACCTCAATTAAATACTGTAATAAATGATGTGGACATTAAAGTTGAGGTGACTAAACTGCTTGGAGTAACCCTGGATTGCAAACTGTCATGTTCAAAACATATTGTTACAAAAGTAGCTAAGATGGGGAGAAGTCTGTCCATAATAAAGCTCTGGGAGTTCTCTTTTTCTAGCTATGGTAACAAAAATGATGTCCAAATGACCCTAAGCATGATGGGAATTTAAACTCAGGAATCACACCTGTGTCTAAGAATCTTCTTTCAAAAGACTTTGTCTCTTTCCCTCAAGTGTTTCCTTTATTTTGGCAGTTACAAGACGTCAGTAATACTGATAAGCATTTCAGAGGAAGAAATATACACAGCTATCATCAGTCCCACTCAATGGAGGGACGGAATCACCAGCAACCCCAGCATCACCATCACCGCCAGCATCACCGTCATCGCCAGCATCACAGTCATCATCATTGTCATCATCTGACGTAGGTAGCAGTGTGTGTGTGTGTCTTTGTGTGTATTTGTGTGAATGTCAGGATTTTGGGCAATAAACAACATAACCTGAATCCATGCTACTGCTACTATCACTACTACTACTACTACTACTACCACTAATACTACCACTACTACTACTGCTACCACTACTACTACTACTACCACTACTAGTACTATTGCTAACACTACCACTACTACTACCACTGCTACTACTACCACTGCTACTACTACCACTACTACTACTGCTACCACTACTACTACTACTGCTACCACTACTACTACTGCTACTACTACCACTACTACTAGGACTACTACTGCTACCACTACCACTACTACTACTACTACCACTACTACTACTACTACTACTACCACTACTACTACTGCTACCACCACTACTACTACTACTACTACTACTACTACTCCTGTTACTACTACTACTACAACTACTACTACTGTTACTACTACTACTACTGTTACTACTACTACTATTACTACTGTTACTACTACTACCACTACTACTATTATATTATATAGATCAGTTTAATATTGCTGCTTCTGCTACTACTGCTGCTACTACTACTACTACTACTACTACTACTACTACTACTACTACTGCTACTACTACTACTACCACTACTACTACTACTAATTCTACTACTACTGCTACTACTACTGCTATTACTACTACTACTAATTCTACTACTGCTATTACTACTACTACTAATTCTACTACTACTGCTTCTACTATTACTATTACTACTACTACTACTGCTACTACTGCTACTACAACTACTGCTGCTACTGCTATTACTACTACTGCTACTACTGCTACCACTACTACTACTACAACTACTACTACTACTACTACTACTACTACTACTACTACCACTACCACTGCTACTACTACCACTGCTACTACTACCACTACTACTACTACCACTACTACTACTGCTACCACTACTACTACTACTACTACTCCTGTTACTACTACTACTACTACTACTGTTACTACTACTACTGTTACTACTACTACTATTACTACTGTTACTACTACTGCAGTTCTACTACTACTCCTACTACTACTGTTACTACTACTACCACTACTACTATTATATTATATAGATCAGTTTAATATTGCTGCTTCTGCTACTACTGCTGCTGCTACTACTACTACTACTACTACTGCTACTACTACTACTAATTCTACTACTACTGCTTCTACTACTACTGCTGTTACTGCTACTACTGCTACTACTGCTACTCCTACTACTGCTACGACTACTTCTGCTACGACTACTCTTGCTACTACTACTACTTCTACTACCACTACTACTACTGCTACTACTACATTTACATTACATTTAAGTCATTTAGCAGACGCTCTTATCCAGAGCGACTACAAATTGGTGCATTCACCTTATGACATCCAGTGGAACCGTCACTTTACAATAGTGCATCTAAATCTTAAAGGGGGGGGGGTGAGAAGGATTACTTATCCTATCCTAGGTATTCCTTAAAGAGGTGGGGTTTCAGGTGTCTCCGGAAGGTGGTGATTGACTCCGCTGTCCTGGCGTCGTGAGGGAGTTTGTTCCACCATTGGGGGGCCAGAGCAGCGAACAGTTTTGACTGGGCTGAGCGGGAACTGTACTTCCTCAGTGGTAGGGAGGCGAGCAGGCCAGAGATGGATGAACGCAGTGCCCTTGTTTGGGTGTAGGGCCTGATCAGAGCCTGGAGGTACTGAGGTGCCGTTCCCCTCACAGCTCCGTAGGCAAGCACCATGGTCTTGTAGTGGATGCGAGCTTCAACTGGAAGCCAGTGGAGAGAGAGCGGAGGAGCGGGGTGACGTGAGAGAACTTGGGAAGGTTGAACACCAGACGGGCTGCGGCGTTCTGGATGAGTTGTAGGGGTTTAATGGCACAGGCAGGGAGCCCAGCCAACAGCGAGTTGCAGTAATCCAGACGGGAGATGACAAGTGCCTGGATTAGGACCTGCGCCGCTTCCTGTGTGAGGCAGGGTCGTACTCTGCGGATGTTGTAGAGCATGAACCTACAGGAACGGGCCACCGCCTTGATGTTAGTTGAGAACGACAGGGTGTTGTCCAGGATCACGTCAAGGTTCTTAGCGCTCTGGGAGGAGGACACAATGGAGTTGTCAACCGTGATGGCGAGATCATGGAACGGGAGTCCTTCCCGGGAGGAAGAGCAGCTCCGTCTTGCCGAGGTTCAGCTTGAGGTGGTGATCCGTCATCCACACTGATATGTCTGCCAGACATGCAGAGATGCGATTCGCCACCTGGTCATCAGAAGGGGGAAAGGAGAAGATTAATTGTGTGTCGTCTGCATAGCAATGATAGGAGAGACCATGTGAGGTTATGACAGAGCCAAGTGACTTGGTGTATAGCGAGAATAGGAGAGGGCCTAGAACAGAGCCCTGGGGGACACCAGTGGTGAGAGCGCGTGGTGAGGAGACAGATTCTCGCCACGCCACCTGGTAGGAGCGACCTGTCAGGTAGGACGCAATCCAAGCGTGGGCCGCGCCGGAGATGCCCAACTCGGAGAGGGTGGATGATTGTTCACAGTATCGAAGGCAGCCGATAGGTCTAGAAGGATGAGAGCAGAGGAGAGAGAGTTAGCTTTAGCAGTGCGGAGCGCCTCTGTGATACAGAGAAGAGCAGTCTCAGTTGAATGACTAGTCTTGAAACCTGACTGATTTGGATCAAGAAGGTCATTCAGAGAGAGATAGCGGGAGAGCTGGCCTAGGACGGCACGTTCAAGAGTTTTGGAGAGAAAAGAAAGAAGGGATACTGGTCTGTAGTTGTTGACATCGGAGGGATCGAGTGTAGGTTTTTTCAGAAGGGGTGCAACTCTCGCTCTCTTGAAGACGGAAGGGACGTAGCCAGCGGTCAGGGATGAGTTGATGAGCGAGGTGAGGTAAGGGAGAAGGTCTCCGGAAATGGTCTGGAGAAGAGAGGAGAGGATAGGGTCAAGCGGGCAGGTTGTTGGGCGGCCGGCCGTCACAAGACGCGAGATTTCATCTGGATAGAGAGGGGAGAAAGAGGTCAGAGCACTGCTGCTACTGCTACTACTACTACTATAACTACTACTGCTACTACTATAACTACTACTTCTA